>NC_051160.1:55181274-55444403 GCF_013339745.2 Dermacentor silvarum | reverse complement strand
CGACTAGCAATGAAACGTTTGCCAGAAGTAGCGAAGTGTTTTTTCGGCCACGTAAAAAATTGGAGCACGCTTAAGCTTCGCTTTAAGAGATAGAACGCGATAGCGTTATGGGACCCGTTCGCATCGCAACGCGCGGCTGTAGGTCTGGTAGAAATGTGGAAAAGGGGTTTGTGTTGAGTTTCCTCGTCGCAGAATTAGGTTTCCTCGTACATTCAAATTACAAATCCAAGCCGATTGGTAAAGTAGTACTTTACCATTTTCCCGACGTATTTCAGTGTGAGAAATTAAATTTTTTGTTCACTAAAACCTGCACCACGTGGAGGGCCTGCCGGTCGGGTCGTTGGAAATGATTGCTCCGCCACCCGCATGCAGCCGACGCCGGTTGCCGACGCCGGATTTTGTGCGGACAGGCGGAGGTATCACTGTCGCCATCTTGCGTGTAGTTCAGATTCTCCACCAGCGACGCCACTCAGTCATTTGGTTAAGAAAAAGGTTAAGGAAACAGAGAGGGGTCTGTGGAAAACAGGGATGCAGACGAAATCAGCACTGGGAACATACCGAACTTTCAAGCAAGAAATTGCCAAAGAAAATATCTACGATAATTCTAGGGGAAGCTCTTGTTGTTTGAAGCCAGGACGCGAGTATTGGGACTAAGATGTACCGTCAAGTACCAAGGTATAGACACGTTGTGCTGTGCGTGTGGAGAAGAAGAGGAGACGGCTGAACACCTCATACTTTTCTGTAAAGGGCTTAACCCTACAGTGCAAGGCAACGGGGCTGATGTTTGAAAGCATTGGGGTTTAGGGACAGTGAAGGCAAAATAGACTTTAAGCGGGTAGAATAACCAGACAGAGGTTATCTGATTGGTGGATAAAATCAAGGCAGGGGTGAAATTTCACCCACCACAAAGTACAAAATATGTTAATAGTCATGGCTAGGTGGCGTATGCCACCGCCCGGTTTTAAAGGGTTCAGCCTCATCCATCCATCCATCCATCCATGGAAAAAGCGAAAAAAAAAAAAAAAAAAATCTGCTCTTCGCCGCCGCAGCATGCCCCGGGAGGCCCTCTGGTGACGCGGCGACAGGTGATTGCCGAATTGAGGAAAAAGTCCCCTCCCCCTTCTTTTCACGAGGTGTCCCTCGCACCATTGTTTGTTTTGTGTGCGCGTGGTGGCTTTCCCCCACTGATACTTTCAACAATAGCTCGCTCAAACTTTGTAAAATCGTCAATCCCGATGATGGTGGATTATTGGTTGGCCACTGCCACTTGTGACGTAGCCGTCAGGTGAGCGCGGGCCGCTGCTTCGAAAGCCGTCCCGCAGATGGCCTGCAGACCAGTACTCACTGCAGAACCTTGAGTGTCGTTGATCGTCAACAAGTTTTGTTTCTTTCTCTTCAAGTGTATTTCTTTGCATACTTCAAAGTACGGACCGCTGAACGAGGCTCTAGTTGGAATGGTCACTGTTGTGCCTATAAAGATAATAAAGGACAGGGAGGAAATTGCTACGGACCGCAGTAACTGTCTAGCGTAAGCCCCGTTTACATGAATGCGACAGTGTCGCAATCGCATTTATAGCGCATCGCATTCATGTAAAGCGGTAATGCAATGCGCCAGGCGAGGGTAGATTTACGGGCGCTAGTCGACTCTCGCGGAGCATGTAAACGCAGGGCGACTATCAAGAGTAGTAGTAAGTGGTTCGTTGGGAAAGGGAAAGGTTGGCGCTGTCTTCTGCAGCCCTTGAGGAGCACGGTCAGCGCCCCTATCAAGACCTTCGATGACAACCGTGAAGCTACTGAGAGGCGACGCTACTGAGAGGGGAGAACGGAGGCGAGGGCGCCTAACAATACCTTCGATGACAACCGCGAAGACGCTACCGAGAAGCAAGCCCTCAAATACCACCGTGCCCCGTGTCACCGACCCGACAGTGGCCACTGTGCTCTCTCCACGGCTCTAGCACTCTAGTCATTCATGTGGCGCTACGTTCTCTGCGTTTCATGTAAATGGCGTCGCATCGCCTTTCCCAAATGCGCTTGGAAATGCGATGCGCCACTTCGCATTCATGAAAAACGGGACTGTAGTCTGCTGACGCCTGAACAGCGGTCAGCAGTGGAGGGAGGTAGCGGTAATAGTAGGGGTAAACGAAATATTTAGCTTTCACTCGCACATACAGCATAGAAAGTGAGAGCGCGCGAGGGAGAGCCGAACGATCACGGCTCAATCTGGCGCCCGCAAAAGAGGGAAGCTAAGAGGAAGCCGCTGCTGTTGCGCGAAATGCCCTGCGGGGTTGGAAAAGGGGGGGGGGGGGGGGGGGCGTTGCTCTCCGACAGCTACTGCGTATTCGTGACCGCGCGCATGGGGAACCGACATCCGAACACTAGCTCCGGGCCCGTAGTTTGTAGCGATGCCTTATGACTTATTCTATACCAGTCTTATCATCCACCGCTCCGGCCGGCTGATCCGTTGATAACGCGAAGCGGACCATCGCGCTGACCACTGACAAAGCGTGATAAGCGCGAAAAGGCATTATTACCGGAAAGGCATCGCTACAAAATACCGGCCCAGCTTTGCAAGAGGCCCACCGAGGCGGCACATAGAAGCGACTGTGTAACACAGTCGCCTCTATGAGCCGCTTCTATGTAACCGCTTCTATGAGTCGCTTCTATGTAATCTAGCTGTAACAGCTAGGTTCCGCGTCCGTGTACACCGGAAGTAGGCAACTATTTTGTGGCGTCTCGTTCACTTGGTACATACCAAAATTGGCAAGGAAAGAGAGAAAGAAGGAAGGTATGAAAGAAATCACGTGTGGCTCATACCCGCGTTGGATAGGGGGGTATGAGCCTCCGAGAGCAGGACCGGCAGAGATCTCGTCGGCGTCGCGCCAACGCCTCGGCAGAAGATCGGGCCCGCGATGCGAGAGCGTATCGTGGGCGGACTTGGCGCAGCAAATGCACTACTTGACCATCGCGCAGGGCGAAAACAAGATGCTGGTTCTTGCTTTTTGACGAACATGCCAAGGACGCTCGATATTGTCAATAATGATAATATATGAATTCAATATAGAACATTCACTACAGTAGACCCACCATTGTCACAGCTTCGCGGGCTTCCATCTTCACAGTATATAGCGGAAGGGTTCTGAATTTTTTTGTACCTCTTTGTAATTTCTTCCTCACAGGGTGCATTCACAAGATGCGCAACGTGATGTGCAGAAGCTAAGTATGTAGTTCTGGTGCAGAACTCGATGCATGCTTGTACTTTCAGTGCCGCACAAGATTTACCGTTGTGTATATAAAAAGCAGCTATAAATTGTAAGTTGCAGGTGCACAGTGGAGATAAGTTTTCCGGAAAGGAAATACTAGTAGGGGTGTGCGAATATCATTACTTTGGACGAATGAAATGATGTACTGTTCAATTCGGTTTTCGAATTGCATAGTCATTATTCGATTAGATTTTTCTTTGACTGTATTCGATTCGGTGACGAAAGTTATTATTCCAGGACCCCTATCAAATAGACAGCATAGTACAAGTGGCTAGGCGATTTATTGGGGTAGAAATTACGCGCATAATCGCGCGGTCACGGGTTCGGTGGCGCACCCGCTAAATTCCGCGCGAATAGTTTTGGAGATCACGTCATTCGAGTTCCAGAGCCGCAGTACAGTGGAATGGTAAATGAAGCGGTTGCACAGAACGTTTGCTTTAGGAAATTCACACGCGCTCACCGCTGCTAGCGCTCATCGCGCCAGCGTTATGATAACGATGGCCATCGCAAGCACTCGCGCACAGCCTTGCGCGCAGCCCTCAGAAGTTGTGCATGTTTCGCCGACAGCCGTTTTCGTGACACAGGCGTTCAATACCAAGTCCTCCCATTAGCATATGGCATAAGATCACATGATCTACACAAGCAGGACTGCATAAACAAATTATTGCGAGAAGTACTTCTTATAATAGTCATCAATCTATATAGTGTAAATTGTGCACGTGTTTGTCTGCCTTTTTCGCGCTGTCCATGCTTTCATTTATCTCTCTCTCTCTCTCAACTTTTGTCTGCTGAATTCGGAGACTTTCGAGCGCATGTGAGATTGTATTCTGTTGTGCACACTGTTGTGCATGCAATGGCGGAAAACTGCTCGGTCGGCTGCCATGTCACCACAACAAACAAACTGCAGTCACTACAGTGATTTTCAAGGGTACGATGATCACTCAAAAAAGTAAGTGAGGGTGGGACCACTATGCGAGTGCGATGATTAGGCGGATAAATACGATATATCTTTCAACGAGAAAAGCACCTACTGGAAATCACGTGTTTCAAAACTTCACTAGGCGTCGGAACACATGACATTTGTTTAGTAGCACGCGGCTTGGAATGCAGCAGGTCACGCACCCATCAGCACTTTTCGCTGCAGTCTGTAAGGCTCGCTCATGGTTTGCTGCTAATCCTATCGTTCCACCGGCGTCGCGTACAATAGTCAAACACAGTACCCTGCCACACACGTCGCACCTCGCCACGTGGGGAAAGCACGTTTCCCGATATCGTCCTACGAGCCTGCACAATAGAGGGGGCGAGGGCAATTTGCAATTCTCCTTGGCACAATGGCCTAACCTGCTAGCTTTGGCATGCACTCATGATCTACCGTGCACGGCGCTTTCTTTCTTTATTTATTTTTCTCCCCGCAGCCACAAGTTAGTGAACTCGTGTACGACTACATTGAAGGCGTGGTTGCAGATACGTGTGCTTGAAGGAAGTGGGGGAGGCGCCGTGACTAGACTGAGCCAAACACTCAAACCTGGAGAAAGAATTCCCTCCGCGTTTTGCGCGCTTTGTAATGTTTAGTGGCGCCACATTTGACAAACGTTGGAACTGACGTGAAACAGCTTGATATTTTTTGCACAGATGGCTTCACCACCGAAAATCGCCTGCGAGATTTATTATTTATTTAAAATCTTCTGTTTCAAGCACTGCTTAAAACTCGTGAGTGCTAGTAATTACATGCCACTGTATGGTTATAGTAACGTGCAACAATTGTTGTGAATTAGCGTTTACATGAAAAAGAATGTCAATTTGCACGGACCTGGTAAGCAGACAAATTAGCTAAATTCACTACTCCCCTGTAGATTCCCTAATTAACATAAGCCAATTTTCTTCATAGAAATTGAGATAAGGGCTTGCTGCTTGATTTTTGAAAATTTCAGAGTTTCAGCTGGAATAGTTTTGTCCCGTCGCCGGTAATGCGTGACCAAGTATAGTCATAAATTGCCAAATGAAGTAATAATACCTCACAAACTGTTCATTAGAAAACAAAACAACTTTGCATAGATGATAAGTACACTGTAGCCTAGAAAACCACTAAATATTGTTGTCCTGAGTTTAAAAGGAAAAAAGATATTCATTCATAAACTTTTGTATTTTCCCCATTTTTATTGGCGCCTATATAAATTTCTAATTGCATTACACGCAATTTCTCTTCATAGAAACCTTGTATAACATTTCGTTTAAAGACACAGCAAATTTCATTTTGTTATGTTGAACAGTTTAGTCGGAATGGCAGTACAGCGGAGACTAGTACAGCAAAAACGCCGTTTTTTGCTCCCACTGTTTTGACTGCCGTTAGGTGACGCTTCAGGCTAGGCATAATACTAGGTATCATGGGAAAGCGCACAAAGTAAGCTTTCCAACGAAATAAAGTTCACATTTGTCCAATGAGCGCAGGAAGCACAGTGCGTCCGCAAACAATGACTAAAATGCCGAGCGCGTGCCGCCGGAGTGGGATCGCCACCTGAATGTATCACTGTCGCCGTCTTGTGTGTAGTTTATATTCTCCCACCAGGCGACGCCACTCAGTCATGTTAGGCTAAAATCAAGGCAGGGGTGAAATTTCACCCGCCACAAAGTACAAAATATGTTAATAGTCACGGCTAGGTGGCGCATGCCACCGCCCGATTTAAAGGGTTCAGCCTCATCCATCCATCCACGGAAAAAGCGAAAAAAATCTGCTCTTCGCCGTCGCAGCATGGCCCGGTCTGGGCTTCTTGCGACGGTGATCAGGTGATCCTCTGAGTCGAACCTTGTAAAATGGTCAGTGCTGATGATGGTGACTATTAGTGGTTCGTCACTGCTGCTTTTGACGTGGCTGTTCATGTGAGTGCGGGCCGCTGCTTCGAAAGCCGTCCTGACAGATTGTCGGCAGACCAGTGCTCACTGCAGAACCTTGGGTGACGTTGATCGCCAACTAGTTTTGTTTCTTTCTCTTCCTAGTGTGTCCTTTTTTAGCATTTTTCGAAGTACGGGCCCGCTAAACGAAGGTTCTAGGCTTGAAATGGTCACTGTGTCTTTGTGCCTATAAAGATAATAAAGGAAAGGGAAGGAAATTGCTATGGACCGCAGGAACTGTCTAGCGCAGTCTGCTGACACCTGAACAGCGGTCAGCAGTGGAGGAGAGGTGGCGGTAAAAGCGTAGAGGTAAAAGTTAGTATAGAGTAACAGCGAAATATTTACGACAGATCGACTAAGTAAAAAAGAAAAAGAAAAGACCGTTTGTGGAGTGATTTCTTTAAAAAATTGTCACCGGTTCCGCACACCGGCACTGTTAGGTCGCGTGGAACAGCCGGGTGTCGAGGCCCTACTGTTCGAAGAAGTAGCAGTGCTTTTGTAACCTACCTCCGTCCACGTGCATAGAAATTAGAGTTGTGCGCACGGCTGACACTAGTTTTGTTTCGACCGCATGTGCCGCTCGACCTGATACTCATTTCCCGACTTCAGAAGCCCCCCATTCAAGTGGGAACAAATATGTTTCCAACCACAGGCAAATGTTTTGAAATTTGAGGCTCCAGTTACGTTCAGTCATTTTTCTCGTTGTTCACTGAGGTGCAAATTTATTGTTCTTTTCAATATCATTTGAAACACTTCGAAAAACCTTGTTTTTTCAGGCGTCTGAAAACCTTGGTACGTGCACCAACTTTAGTAAGGAATTCGCGTAAAACACGAGACAGCACTTAGTACGAAGAGCAGAATTCCATCGGAACGTGGGCGTGGCACCTGGGCCGTGATCTACACAAGCAGGGACTGCATAAACCGATTATTTGCTAAAAGTACTTTTTCTAATAGTCGTCAATCTATATAGCGTAAATTGTGCACGTGTTGTCTGCCTTTTTCGCGCTGTCCATGCTTTCCTTTATCTCTCTCTCGTAACTTTTTTTCTGCTGAATTCGAAGACTTTCGAGCGCATGTGTCACTGTATTCTGTTGTGCACACTGTGTGCTTGCAATCGTGGAAAAGCTTTGCAAAAAGAAACGGCAGAAAACTCTGCTCGATCGGCTGCCATGCACCGCAACAAGCAAGCTGTAGTCACTGCAGTGATTTTCAAAGGCACGATGATCACTCGAAAAAGAAACTTGGCGGGGGACCACTGTGCGAGTGCGATGATTACGCGGATAAATACGATATATTTTCAACGAGAAAAGCACCTACGGGAAATCACGTGTTTCAAGGCTTCACTGGGCGTTCGGAACGCGTGGCATTTGCGTAGCGCGGCTTGGAATGCAGCAGGAATGCAGCACTTTTCGCTGCAGTCTGCAAGGCTCGCTCATTGTTTGCTGCTAATCCTATTGTTCAACCGGCGTCGCGTACAAAAGTCAAACACAGTACCCTGCCACACACAGCGCACCTCACCGCTGGGGAAAATAAGTTTCTAGACATCGTCGTACGAGCCTTCAAAATAGAGGAGGCAAGGGCAATTTGCAATTCTCCTTGGCACAATAGCCTAACCTGCTGGCTAGCTGGCATGCACTGATGATGTACCGTGCAGGGCGCTTTCTTTCTTTGTTTCTTTCATGTTTTCTCTCCCTGCAGCCACAAGTTAGTGAACTCATGTAGGACTACATTGAAGGCGTGGTTGCAGACACGTGGGCTTGAAGGAATGTGGGGGAGGTGCCGTGACTAGACTGAGCCAGACACTCAAACCTGGAGAAGGAATTCCCTCCGCGTTTTTCTCGCTTTGTAATGTTTAGTGGCGCCACATTTGACAAACGTTGGAACTGACGTGAAACAGCTTGATATCGATTTGCACAGATGGCGCCACCACCAAAAATTGCCTGTGAGATTTATTATTTATTTAAAATCTTCTGTTTCAAGCACTGCTTAGTAAAACTCGTGACTGCTAGTTATTACATGACAATGTGTGGTTCTAGTAATGTGCAACAATTGTTGCGAATTAGCGTGTACATGAAAAAGAATGTTAATTTGCACGGACCTGGCAGGTAGATAAATTAGCTAAATTCACTACTCACCTGTAGTTTCCCTAATTAACATAGCCAAATTTATTTTCATAGAAACCGAGATAAAGGCTTGCTGCTTGATTATTGAAAATTTCAGAGTTTCAACTCGAATAGTTTTGCCCCGTCGTCGGTAATACGTGACCAAGTATAGTCATAAATTTACAACTTGAAGTAATAATAACTCACTAACTGTTCATCAGAACACAAAACAACTTCGCATAGATGATAAGTACATTGTAGCCTAGAAAACCACTAAATACTGTTGTCCTGACTTTAAAAGGAAAAAAGATATTCATTCATAAACTTTTGTAGTTTTGCCCATATTTATTGGCACCTATATACATTTCTAATTGCTTAACACACAATTTCTCTTCATAGAAACCTTGAATAACATTTCATTAAAGACACAGGAAATTTCATTTTGTTATGTTGAACAGTTTAGCCAGAAGCGCAGTACAACGGAGGCTAGCACAGCAAAAACGCCGGGTTTTGCTCCCACTGTTTTGACTGCCGTCAGGTAACGCTTCAGGCTAGGCAATATTACTAGGTGTAATAGGAAAGCGCAGAAAGTAAGCTTTCGAACGCAAAAAGTTCACATTTGTCCAATGAGCGCAGAAAGCACAGTGCGTCCGCAAACAATGACTAAAATGCTGAGTGCGTGCTGCCGGAGTGTGACAGCTATCGCGTTAAAACAGTCATCTCTCTGCGTCGTGGACAACCTGTGCACCTCCCCCCCCCCCTATATATATATATATATATATATATATATATATATATATATATATATATATTGTAGTGAAGCGTTGGAACTCTGCAGTGGGCTCCTCGCCAAAAAAACACCGCACATCCACGGGGTGAATGATGATGAGTGGGCGAAGCTCCGGAGGGAATCATAGGTAAACCGTGAATCTTCCGTGTAATTCGCCCAGTCTCGCCGCACTAAATCGTACGATTGACTTCCACCAATGACACGCGCCATATGTGACGTCATTCCTATTTTATAACAGCGCCCTTCATTATAATTGCACCATCTCCCGCTTAAGAGGACGCTAGCACAAACGCGTTAGAAACGTGCAGTACTCTCTAGTAAGGGGGAGAGGCCACAGTGTCTTACGCAGCCGTTTACACATGCCGGAACGTGCACCGCGTTTGCCGACGCCATCACATGACTGCTGAGAGAGTATAACCCCCGTATTCATAAACGCTCCTCGACTTGAACTTGACTTGCCACCGCCTTCAACGCGTTTCGAACGCGCTGCCCAAGGCGGTGGCAAGTCAAGTTCAAGTCGAGGAGCGTATATGAATACGGGGGTAAGGCGGAGAGTCCACAGCGTCTTACACCAGCTTCTTACACGGGCCGTAACGCGCTAGCAAAAACGCGTTAGAACATAGCCTCCTCGATAAACGCTGTGCCTGTCAAGACGCCGAGAGAACAATAGGGAGGCGCCGTCGGCAGAGTTGCAAACTTCCGCCGCTCATTTCCCTGAGGGCGCCACTGACGTAGAGTGCCACCGCGTCTCCCGTCTGCGCGGCGGGCGCGACGCCGACTGTTTTAATTGCTGCGATGGTGGAACAACGGTCCACTGGGTGACCAGAGCCTTGTTTATAACGCTGTAGAGCACCATGGTAGTGTCTCGAATACAGTCTGTGAAAGTGCGAGCGCACTTGCAGCAACTGCAGCGTCAAAGTAGATTGCGCGTCGCACGTAGCAAAAAAAAAAAAAAAAAAAAAAAAAAGCGCGAGTTTGTTTATTGTGGTTAATACGCCCTTAGTTATCGTAGTAAAGTGCAGAGAATACGCAAGTCGCAAGCGTTCTTACAGCTATATCTTGTCAAAAACTGCTTGCGACGCTGCTCTATAGTGAGCCGTCCTTCTTCTTCTTCCTTCATTTTTATAGTGAGCCGTCTTTCGGACCTCGGCGCACGTTAGTGGCATACTATTTTTACGACTTTCAGACAAGTTTTCCCCAAGTTCTTTTGCATCAGATGAGCGTTGTGGCCGACGTGAATATTTATACCCAGAAACCTTTGCACTTTCTACCACGTCCGTGTGCCTTGGCGACCAGGAAAAATAGAAACAAATATTTGAGGACCTATAGAAAAAGCGCCGCATGCCTTGAATAGGCAATATGCGAGCAAATATTTTATTGCAAACGCTTTGTTGAACGATGCATGCAGCTCAGACATACAAAATTCCGAGATGAAAACAGTTCAGACATACAACATCCCGAGGGCGCTTCTGTCACAATATATGCGTTGCTCGAAGTTACATATGTATCCACGTGAAGAAGTTCACGGTGCTTTACCCGCACATGATTTCTGTGAAAGAGCGTGGCCTCTTCGAAGGTTTTTTCTTTCTTTTTCTTTTTTTCTTTTTAATAAGGTGATCGCACGTCAAAAGCATCTAGTAATCCCGGTCGGTCAGCGTTAAGCTCAGGTCCACGATCACCCAAGAAGGTTTAAAATGCGTGGACCGCACCAACGTTGCTAGGTTTGACCGTACTGCACGAGAAAAACCGACAAAAACAATGCACCCGACTTGCGATCCCGGCGAAATGCGAAAACACCCGTGTACTTAGATTTAGGCGCACGTTAAAGAACCCCGGGTGGTCCAAATTTCCGGAGTCCCCCACTACGGCGTGCCTCATAATCAGAACTGGTTTTGGCACGTAAAACCCCATAATTTTTTTAAAATTTTTCTTAGCGGAGGTAACGGAGAGACGGAGACGCGGGCACACGGCAGGAGTCATAGCTAGTCAACGTCGGTGGCGCCATCTCTCGGTGGAAACGACCAATAGGGAGAGGGGAAAGCGACGGCCGATCGAGCGCCGTTTGACAGGCACAGAGTTATCGAGGAGGCGGCTATGGTTAGAAACGCGCAGTCTTTCGTTAATGTTGGGTATTTATTGTCATCGTGGTGCGTGTGTCCATGTGCGCTTCGTGACGTAGTGGTTAGCGCCGCGCGTTCGGAAGCGAGGGGTCCCTGGTTCGATTCCGCTCTACGGACACAACTTTCGGAATTTCTTTTTCCATAAAAGTAGACGTGGCTACCTACTACGACGACGACGACTACTACTACTACTACAGAGGAGGGACAGACCCACACCCTAAGGAGCTTCGCCCCTAAAATTCTCGCAAGGTAGCAGAGCTAATAACGCTGTGCCAGAGTTATGAGGAGCTACGCCGGCAGCGTTCGTTGACCCCTCGGCCGCCAGCACGGGACGCAGATCTCGCTGGCTTAGTCATGCCCGAATATCACCAGCGCCCTCCGGCACCGGCACCACTTAGCTACGCTCAAGTTGTCGCTAGCCCGGCCCAAGTAATCTCTGCGGCTGCCCCGTTTAGTTACGCAGAAGCCGTCGCTGGACCACCGTCGTCGAAGTGGTTGTACCGCCTACGTACGCCGATGCCACTAGGCTCCGTATGCAGCGCACCATGCAGCCATATCAGCAGCCGCTACGTCCACCGCGTCCTGAGCCATGGGTGGGACCCTCTCCGGCCAACCGTTGGCGCACTTCCGACAACTGTCCCATATGCTTTGCGTGCGGTTACACCGGCCACGTTGCACGTTTTTGCAATCGCGTGCAGCCGCATCGAGTCGCATCACCCGTAATGAGCCAGTCCAGGCGCCCTAATTACGAACCACCGCCGCCTGCGTCACCGACGTTCCGCACAGCTCCATCTACCCGCCGTTCACCGTCTCCACGACGTCGCTCGTTGTCGCCGATGCGGCCACGTCAGGTCGCACGAGATCGGGAAAACTAGTCGTCGCAGTCCACGAGGCAAGGGCTGCGACACTATCGAACTGTGAAAGCCCTCAGCAGAGACCTTCGAACATAATAGACGTGTTTGTAGACGGTGTTCGCGCATCTGCCCTTATTGATACTGGAGCCGCTGTATCCGTTATGGACGCCACACTTAGCCGTTTCCTACGAAAAGTGGCGACGCAACCTTCGGGGCTATCCCTTCGTACGGCTAGCGCCCAAAGTATTCACCCAACAGCAGTATATGCACAGCTCGCGTTGTCATTCAGGACGCCATGTATGCCGTCGAATTCATCATCATTCCTGCTTGCTCGCACGACATCATCCTGGGATGGGATTTTCTCTCCCCCCACAACGCCGTCATTCATTGCAGACCCGCCGAAATAGAACTCTCGCCGTTCTCAGAGGTGACGCTGGCAGACAGACCATCGCTTTCGAAGAAGATACTCGTCACAGACGATACCCAAGTGCCTCCGAACGCGTCAGCGGCTGTGTCAGTGTACTGCGACGGTCTCTGCGACACCATTGCACTCCTTTCGCCATCTGACCGCGTTCGCATTAGGAAAGGATTGTTGGTCCCCTTTGCGACAGTGCAACTCACTCACGGTGACAGTGCTATTTTTGTTAGCAATCCATCCCCCTATACTGTCACATTGCTGCGAGGGGAATGTCTCGGCAGAGTGGAACCCCTCGAAGACGCACAAATTGTGGACACACCCGATGACACGCACTGGCCCAGCTCCTGTACGCTCAGTGCTGTTTCGTCGCCCGAAGATGTATTTGGCTCCTCCATCGATGAAAACCTTACGCCGGTTCAGCGTTCACAGCTTCTGTGCCTGTTGGAAGAATTTCGCCCATCTTTCGATGTCACGCAGACTTCCCTGGGCCGCACGTCCACTGTCACGCATGGCATTGACACTGGCTCCCAACCGCCACTACGGCAACGCCCCTATCGCGTATCTCCTGCAGAGCGTCGTGTCATTAACGAGCAAGTCGACGACATGCTTCGACGGGATGTTATTCGACCATCAAACAGTCCCTGGGCGTCTCCGGTCGTTCTTGTTGCCAAGAAGGACGGTTCCGTACGGTTCTGTGTGGACTACCGACGGCTCAACAAGATAACCCGCAAGGACGTCTATCCGCTGCCACGAATAGACGACGCGATTGACAGCCCCCAAGGAGCTGAATTCTTTTCATCGCTCGATTTGCGTTCAGGGTACTGGCAAGTCCCTATCACTGAGGACGCTCGACCGAAGACAGCCTTCGGCACGCCCGACGGCTTGTACGAATTCAACGTCATGCCGTTCGGGCTGTGTAATGCGCCCGCGACCTTCGAGCGCATGATGGATACCGTCTTGCGCAACCTGAAATGGCACACGTGCTTGTGCCAGCTCGACGACGTCGTAGTTTTCGCGCCGGACTTCTTCACGCATCTTCAACGTCTCCGGCATGTTTTGACGCGTTTGAGCAACGCCGGCCTACAGTTGAACCTAAAGAAGTGCCGATTTGCAGCACGGCAGCGGACAATGCTGGTCTACGTCGTGTCCAAGGATGGCATTCTCCCAGACCCAGCCAAGCTTCGGGCCGTAGCCGACTTCCCCAGACCTACGTCCGTCAAAGAACTGCGCAGTTTCGTAGGTCTATGTTCCTACTTTCGACGTTTCATTCGAAACTTCGCCACGATTATATCGCCACTGACGAAGCTCCTTGGCAGTAAGGGGCCCCTCGACTCGTGGGCGTCAGTGTGCGAGGACGCGTTCGCAAAGCTCCGTCGTTTGTTGACGTCTCCGCCCATACTACGCCACTACGACGCTACGGCCCCTACAGAGGTACACACGGACGCCAGTGGTGTTGGCCTTGGCGCTGTCCTTGCGCAGCGCAAGCCAGGGTTCCCTGAATATGTCGTGGCGTATGCAAGTCGTACGCTTACTAAAGCCGAGGCTAACTACACCGTCTCCGAAAAAGAATGCCTAGCGATCATCTGGGCCCTTACGAAGTTTCGCCCTTATTTGTATGGTCGCCCGTTCGATGTCGTTACTGACCACCATGCACTATGCTGGCTGTCGTCATTGAAGGATCCCTCAGGACATCTCGCCCGTTGGGCGCTTCGTCTGCAGGACTACGACATCCGCGTGCTCTACCGCAACGGACGCCGACGCCCTCTCGCGCTCCCCCTTACCCGACGACAACGCCCGCTGCTCAGGAACTCAGCTGGCCGTTTCTTCCATCGACCTTCACACCATCGCTACAGAACAGCGCAAGGACCAATAGATTGTCTGGCTGATAGACTTGCTCACTGATCCGTCGGCAACACCACCCACTCGCGCATTGCGTCGTCAAGCCCACCATTTCGCCGTTCGCGACGAGCTCCTTCACCAACGCAATTACAGCGCCGACGGCCGCCAGTGGTTACTGGTAGTACCCCGCAGTCTCTGTTCTAAAATATGCGAGTCGTTCCACTCTGATCCGCAGTGTGCACACTCTGGGGTATACGAAACTTACCACCGAATTCGACAATGGTACTTTTGGCGGGGAATGTACCGGTACGTGCAGAAATCTTCGCCGCACCTCTCGTCAGCAGGTCTCCAACCTTTGCCATGTCCTAGCCGGCCGTTTGGGCGCGTTGGCATCGATTTATACGGACCTCTTCCTCTGACGTCGGCTGGTAACCGCTGGGCCATCGTCGCTGTTGACCATCTCACGCGAAACTGCCGCCCTTCCAGCGGCTACAGCACGAGATGTTGCCTCTTTCCTGCTTCACCGATTCATACTGCGTCACGGTCCACCCCAGGAGCTACTCAGCGATCGAGGCCGTGTCTTCTTGTCGGAAGTCGTCGAAGCCATTCTCAAAGAGTGTCACGTCGTTCACCGCAAAACTACTGCTTACCACCCACAGACAAACGGTCTCACAGAGCGATTTAACCGCACACTCGGCGACATGCTCTCAATGTACATCGCTGCCGACCACACCAATTGGGATGCCATTCTGCCCTTCGTCACCTCCGCCTACAATACCGCCCCTCAGAGTACTACTGGCTTCTCACCGTTCTTCTTATTGTACGGCCGCCACCCGTCGCACACGATCGACACGATCCTTCCATACAAGCCAGACACGTCTGATTATACCCCTATATCTGCCACAGCCAGACATGCTGAAGAGTGTCGCGACCTTGCCCGGACCTTTACTACAAATGAACAAGAGCGGCAGAAGAGCATTCGCGGTGACACCAGCACTTCTGCGCCCACGTTTCTCCCTGGGGCGCTCTTCTGGCTCTCAGTCCCTACCACCGCAACTGGACTCTCTTCGAAACTGTTGCCCAAATACGAAGGCCCCTGCCGTGTCGTCGAACGCACGTCCCCAGTAAATTACCTCATCGAACCCGTTGAACCGTCTTCGGACATGTGCCGTCGAGGGCGCGACATCGTCAATGTGGACCGCGTCAAGATATACCATGACCCACTCATGGTGACAACCTGTTAAGTCGCCGGGCGGCTCCCTTTTCACACCCGGGGTAATTGTAGTGAAGCGTTGGAACTCTGAAGTGGGTCGTCCGCTCCAGCGCCTTGAAGTGGGTCTCCTTCTCCAGTACCTTCTAGTGGGTCGTTTCCTTCGGTTCTCGAGCGCCGCTCGTGCTGATAGTCCGTGCTGCGCTTTTTGGACAGTCGCCCTTGCGCTGCTTCAAGTGCCATCCAATAAACATCCTTATAATATATATATATATATATATATATATATATATATATATATCCCATTGCTGTTGAGCCAGTTGCTCAGCATAGTCCTGGATTTCCAGGTCCAGCTTCGCTATCCGGCGTCTGAGTTGCCTATTATAGCGTTGTCCTCTCCACCTTCGTAAGAGCGAGCTCATCGCCGTCCACATGTGAAGGAGTTTCGCGTTAATTTCTTGCATCTGTGCCTCCTCAGGCAGGGTAGTGGTATATCTGAGCGCATCGTCTTTTAATTGCTCAACCCATTGTTGTATGTGAAGAATGTCGCCTGACCTCCCTTGTATTCACGGAATTTAGCCCAGTCTGTGATACTGCGTTGTGTGCTACGAAATGGCTTGTCTTGAAAGCTAAGGGAGGTTTGAACAATATAATGATCGCTACCAAGGTTCTCGTCTAATCTGAGCCAATCTACATTTCTGGCATGAAGGGAGAGCGTAAGGTCAGGCGTCGTATCCATGGCGACACTATTACCGAGTCTCGTCGGAGTATCTATGTTGTTATGTACGGTAAGGTGCGAGTCTTGAATGAGTTCCCATAATTCCCTACCCTTGGGAGTGCTGGTTCTGTACCGCGGAGTAAGATAAGACAGGAGCGCCGACTCCACTCGTCTGGAAGGGACACATTCTGAAACGCCGGTTCCTGCTTCACAGCGTGTTCGCCAGATGGCGCTATGAATGAGGAAAAAATAGGGAGCCTACATGCAACGCCGTTTTACATGTAGGCTCCCTAGGAAAAACTCTGCAGCGGAGAGGCAGGCCCAACAAACCGAAGGAGCAAAGGCGCGGGGACTCTCTCGCGGCGCCTGCTTGCCTATCCGTTTTGTCGCCTGCTCCGCGCACGCCCTGACGCCTGTAGCGGACATAGCTTTTGCGGTTCACGGAGTGACGTTAGCAGGAAAAACAAGTCATGTATCATTTTGTTTAATTTATTTTAGACAGGCCAAATGCAGGGCGTTTGTCAGGTGGCCTACATGGAACTTTACAAGGCACAGGAACAGAAAATAATCAAATTACGAAAACTAAGACGGAAAGAAAAACTATAGCAAATGGTAAGGTGACATAACGGCAGTTCGGGTGGTCTCAAGCAATGACAGACGACAGCGAATTTTTATGCAAAAGCTGACGTTTATCACTCTTTTTTATCTGAGCACGCATCAAGTGCTAAGATGCTTCGCTTGCTGCATTGTTTCTCGCGGTGCTTTTCGTGTCGCCCGGTTCTCTTGCGTGCAGAATCGCCACATTCTCATTAAACATAATAATTGGGAATTCCTGCCAGTGTTTCCTGCTCATTATTTCACAAGAGAAGATTTGATTATGTGTCTGCATAACTGGCGGAATCATCTCGAAGGCAAGGCTGAGAATTTACAGGGTAGCCAGCCGGTATTTACACTGGCTAACCTCCTTGTCTTTCTTTCCCTTTCTCTCTCTCTAAATTACGGCATGTCTCTGGACAAGGAAAGGTACCTGCACTGTGTGTAGTTGTAGACAAATTTAAATTGAGCTCCTCTCGTCCTTCCGCATTCGCGTCTTGTGGTTCCTCCTGGCATTCAGCATCATTGAGCTACACCAGGCTTCCCTAAACAAATTGAAGGAACGGCTCCGCTTCGAAGTCGAGGCACTTTCTTTACATCTAGTAGGACATCGCCTTTGTCTTTGCTGAAGTAACTATCAAAAATAAGCTGCTTCTCGAAGTGTCGCGCACATATTTTGGCCATTGCTTTAAGCGCTCGCTTATTTCAGGAATTTTTTGACGCCACTGGTGCAGTTGTTGAAGATCAGATGGCGAAGCGAAGAGCGAAAACTTCTCGCGTCCTTTGCCATAACCAGATTTACAGCCGGGAACAAAACACTGTCCTGTTGCTCAGTCTCTTCACGCACAAGTATCAAGATACCTTGTTCCGTCAGGCATGAATAAACATACTGCAGACATGGCAAACAAAGCGAGGAAGACGAAAATTTCGCACCTTCGCTTCCGCGCTGACGTAGAGGAGTAAAAAACAAGTGCTTCTGTTGTGTCTTTTTGTAGAGCATCATTTATCGTCTGTTTCCTCTAAAGACATCTAAAAATGTTTCGTGTGCGTGCATAAAAGCGCTACCGCGTGTTTATTTGCGCTTTTATTATCTGTGCGCATATATTTTTTTGTGTTTGATTGCTGTCAAATTGAGACGGACAAGGGTCCACGTTTGTAACAGAGGACACGCTCTACGGGTGCCGCGCTGCCGGTTTTGCGCCGCCGTCGCCGCCGGTCACCGCCACTCAGCGCATGCGCACATGGAAGCAAGCTGTTGAGTGTTTTCCACGCGCCTCGACAGATAGCGCTACGCGATGTATAATTTAGCGTTACACGGTTTGTCCCGAACGAATGCGTTGCGCAGCGGCGGAGTCGGCGCTCCTGTTTACCTTACTCCATGTTCTGTACCCCCAGGCCTGATGCGGTGCATTGAAATCGCCTACAATTACTAACGGGTGACGGCCAGCTTCCTTGCGGGCAGAGACAAAGAGAGTGTCAAATTTGTGTTTTTTGTCTTTTGGTTTGCTGTAAACATTGAGAATTGATATGGTAGGAATTTTGTGAAATTGTGGAAGAATTTTAATAAAGTCGTGTTCTATGTCGACCCCGTCAAATTTGGCATGTGTTACTGTGAGGTGTCGTTGTGTAAGGAATGCCGTGTACGACCCTGCGGCGGAGCGATGTGACTGGTGAGTATTATATCCCGGTAGTTTCACTGCACGTTCAACTTCTTGTAATGCTATTACCGCCGGTGGGGTTGGGCTATTGGCTACATAGTGTTGGAAATTGGCTTTTTTTCTTTTTGTACCCCCGGCAGTTCCACTACCAGATAATTAAATCTTTGCTTTTATTTGTTTTGGACATTAGTCAGCGTTGGAATGAGGGGGATGATCGTAGCAATCATTCATGTTTTTGAGCTCGTCAATTTTGCTCTCAATATTGGTCATGTGAGTCTCGAGGTGTGTAATGCGCGTCTCTAGAGCAAGAAATCTCTGACTAGTATTGGTTTCAATATCTGTGATTCTGTCGTTCACATCCATGTAGGCGTCTGCGTCTAAGAGGATTTCGGCCTCGTCGGAGCTCCTGGCTTGGCGGGCGGAGGTCCTGCCGTATTTCGAGGGGGAGGCGCCACCACAGGGCTCGCCTGTGTATTGTTAGGAACTTCCATGTCTTCTGATGCATTGGACGTACTAGGGATAGGGGAGTTAAGCGATTGGATTTGAGCTTCGATGTGGGCTATTTGGCTCTTAACATTGCATTTTCTTGAGCTAGTGAGAAAAATTGATTGGTGTTTGTCAGGCTGGGAGGGTAGTTGGGAAGTGAAGAGCCGCGAGAAGCTACCCCAGCCCAGCTCACCTGGCTGTGCGCTGATCCTGATGGTGAGGTTGATGGTGTCGGTAGCGCCAGCCAGTGTTCTTTTTCTTTCATATAGGCGGTGGCGGCTCCTTGCTTGATTTCTTGGTATCGGATTTCGTCTTCTTTGGAGGAAGAGGGGTCTTCTTGGGCTTGGAGCGCTGTGGACACTGCGCCGAGCCCGTGGCGTGGTCTCGCGCACAGACCACACATTTATGATTGCAGGTATGGTTCGCGTCGGGGCTAACCTCTCCGCACTTCTCACAGATTGGAACGCACACGACCGGGCACACATCCGGCCGATGTCCGATTTGCTTGCACTTGACACAGGCTTCCACCTTCTGTCGAAAAGGGGTGCAGCGGAGCCAGCAGTGGGCGTATTGGACGTAGATTGGCACCTTCTTCCCGAGGAAAGTCACCAATATTGTTTCGGTCTTACCCATTCGGCGGGCGTGAAGCACCGGGGGTTCCGGGTTAGCTTGTCGAAGATGGGGCAAGATTTTGGCTTCCTTAATGTCGACGGGTAAAGCGAAAATTCCTTTACACGAGTCTTGCGGAGAGGTGGGGTGCACCACCACCTCGTGGGTTTTGCCAGCGATGGTGAGGCTTTTGACGCGAAGGTAGGCGTCAATGCGGTCCATACTGGTAGAGGTGATCAATAAAGTGTTACTTAGGGTATTTACCCGAGCACTGTCGATGTCTTCTGCAAGTTGGGCAGCCTCTTTCATCATACTCTTGAGGTAGATCGGATGGTATTTTGAGCAATCTAGGCCGCCGCGTATCCGTACCACGGCGGTGTAGGAGTCATCCGGTGGCAGTGGCTGCCTGGGCCACGCCATCTTCCCAGGTCGTCTCGGCTGCGATGATAGTGCGATTGCGTTGGAGGGCTTGCTGGCACGGAATATACGTTGTTCGCGCCACGCGCCATCTCCTCCGCCGTGAGCTCTTCTCCTTCAACCTCAATATCAGCTGCCATCGCCGCCTTGGCGCCGAACGCTGCAGCCGACGTGGCGGAGCGGCCGCCGAGGCTTAAGCTTGGCGACGCAGAAAGTGGTGAATGAAACAATTTCAATACTTGCGAATGGTCGGATGTCTTGCTCAGCGGGTGTCGATCACCGTTTGGAATGCCCTTGCCAAAAATGGAAGGTCCAGCACCGCATAATCCAGAGGCCGTGCCTATGCAGAGCTCGAGAGCGACGCGTCCGCTCCATGCATGCGAACGCCGAGCAGCGTCTCCGCTACGTAGGAGTGTTTTTCCGAGCGTGAGAGAAGCCCACGCATACACGCAAAGTGCCTCGAGCGGCAAGTCGCGCGGCAATTTTGCGTGTATTCGCGGGTTGCTTTCACGCTCGGAAAACGATTTTATGTATCACGTATTGAGCATCAGAAAGCTGTATCGGGAGTTTTACATGCTACTGTACACTTCGCTCGTTCACACTTTTTATGCAATTATAGCATTAGAAAAGTTGATTAATCAATTATGAAAATAATTATGTATTTAGGCGGAATGCAAAAAAAAAAAACTTATCTGAGTATCTCCAAGCGACGGCAGACAACATTACCTTGGTTCTGTCCAGCTACGTGACATTTGCATATTTCTTGTATATATCTTGTACATGCAGCAAAATTTGCACAAATTGCTGTGGCACACAGGAGGTTCTCTCTTCCGCAGCGGCTTTCGAGGTTTATTTGACCGTGTGAGGTTCTTTGGACAGTTCGGAAATAAGGTGGGAACCCTTTTATCGAGCTCCGCGTAATATGCCGTCGATATCGTTTCCCCTGAAAAATGTTTGGTGCTGACATGGTCGGTAGGCATTAGCGTTCGGTCTGCCCTCAGATTTTGCACGGCGCCACTGCTCTAGACGACCGCTGTCGGACGGCGCTTTGAATAAAGGCACACGCTTCGCACAAGTCCGGTATCCAGAATTGCGGTTCGCAACGAAGCACTTTCTAGCCATTTCGAACGCCCCTCGGAAGGCCGCTGCCACCTTCGTCGAGGGCCCGTGGCGACAATACCCAAGCACAAGCTCACGAAAAGCACGCGAACAAAAAGCGTGCCTTGAAAACAGCACGGCCGCACATGCAAGCAGGAAGACGAAGCAGCGGCAGCACGCGCCTTGCCGCCGAGGATGGTGGTGATGATGATGATGAATTATTGGCATCCCCTTTGAAACGGGGCGGCGACAAATAGTCTCCTAGGCTGCTCGATTTAATCAGGTATACTGTACATGTTCTTTATCTAGCATTTTTGTATACCGCTCATTATTCTTTTCTTTTTCAAAAGAAAAGAATATGGGAAAAGAATAAAGAAAGAGTGGGCACGGCGAAACGGCTGCGACCATGCCGCTGACCAGGAAATTTGTTCTCGCTGTGCAGGTTTTTCTGCTGGCGATCGCCGGTACAACAACTTGACGCGACGTGGGTCGAGGGCACTTCGAGATCAACGCAAATCTCGACGCATGGCCGCGATCAAGATCATCACTCAAGCAAGGCACGTTGGACACACCCCTTCAAGATATACGCATCTCCGTGACGTCATGCGCCACGGACAGTACAAAGCCACGACCACAGGATTTCTTCACTGTGGTGGGCACGGCGAAACGGCTGCGACCATGCCGCTGACCAAGAAATTTGTTCTCGCTATGCAGGTCAGTTGTTCCTTCTCTAAAGTTAGGTGCGGGGATGAGTTCTTCTTAGTGGTTCTGCCGTGTCCAGGCGTTCGTTTGAGTATTGCCTACGACTGTTACGTAGTTGTTACAATTTTACTATGTGGTGACGTTGAATCCAACCCGGGACCCACTACAGCTGAAATGCTTCACATTGTTCTGAGGGGGCAAGCCGATATCCGCGCTGATGTTGCTGAGATGAAAACGAAGTTTAGCGAGCGTGAGCAACTCATTCGTGATCTTGACTCACGTCTACGTTCACTAGAACAACTTATGAAAGAATCAAGAGAAAACTCTCCGATAATTACAGCGCTTCAATCATCCTCTGTGTCCCTTCAGAATACGGTCACCTTGCAGAGCAGAGAGCTTGTCGACCTCGAAGATCGCAGTCGAAGGTCGAACATAATTGTTTATGGAATTTTTGGAGAGAGCGAAGAAAGCGACGCATCTTTAAGGAAAAGTGTTGTTAATGACGTTTTTGAGAGAAAACTAGGAATTAAATGTAAATCTATAGCCCCTATTCACCGTCCTGGCCGCCATCGAGGCCGCCGCCCAGTAATTGCTTATTTCCAAGATTACACTGAAAAACAAGCCGTCATTCAAAATGCGAACAAGCTTAAAGGAATAAATATTTTCATCGAAAACGGCTACAGCCAGGAAACACTGCGCGTGCGTAAATGGGAGAGCGCTAGACATGATTGAGAGAATAAGAAGCGCGTATCTCTTATTCATGATAAGTTGGAAATTGATGGTACACTGCTTGTATGGGACGACGCTAAGAATGAACGTGTATACCTAAACAACGGAGCGTCCCGCATTGACGTAATGCGCGTACGGAGACAAAATGCTTAAGAATACTAAATTTCAATGCTCGAAGCCTTGTAAATAAAGTAGGAAAGCTTGAACTGTTACTTCTTGAATACGACCCACATTAACAATAATTACCGAAACCTGGTTACACGATAACGTTAGTGATTCGGTTCTATCTCCTCCAAACTATACTGTTTTCCGTCGAGATCGCCCAACTAGGGGTGGTGGCGTAGCCATTGTATGAAAAAACCCGTTGCCTGGTGTTGTTATGAACCAAATAGATGGTCACGAAAGTTTGTTTCTACGGGTAAACTGCTGGGGCAATTCCTTTATTGTATGTGCTGCCTATATAGACCCCCTTTGGCTTCTCCTGAATACATATACAAGCTATGCGATCACATGGGATTGTTCACTAATAAGGTTGTACTCGCTGGTGATCTTCATATTCCTTCCATTGATTGGCGAAACACCGCTTCATTCTTTGATGTTGACACTAACCCGTAAGTGGATATTATGATCATGTGTGATTTGAAACAAACTGTTACAGAGTATACCAGAGAAGTAGGTAGCGCCTGTTCAACAATTGATTTAATTTTTATTAACAACGACATATCTACATACACTGTGGATGTGATTGACGGCATATCGTATCATAAGGCGGCGTGTCTCTCCCTTCCGCTCGGAGTTACGAAGACGCACAAACAACAAGAAAAAAAAAAAACTAATTAAAGATTTTACTAAAGCTGCCGATCACGCCATATTGGACTGTTTGTGGAACTTTTGTGATAACATGATGGGCAGCGTCACGACACTCTGGGATGCTCTAAAAGGCACTGTTCATTATTGCATTGACAAGTACGTTCGTGATAAATATGTTCGTACTAACAAAAACAATCCGTGGATGACCAGAGAAATTATCCATTTACGCCGTAGGCTAAAACGGGCTAAAAAAACAGAAGAAATCCCGTCGCTTAATTTCTGACATAAAACACAAGCTTGTTACGAAACTTTCCGATGCCAAAGTTAGATATTTCAGTAAATCATTGCCTGACTTCTTGATAAAGAGCCCAGAAAAATTCTGGCGGTTTTTAGAAGAGGGAAATGCTGTACCGCGTGAAATATTTGTTGACGGTTGCCTCGTGAATGATGCCCCCAAAAATTGATGAGCAGTTTAACCATTACTTCTGTTCTGTATTTACCGCTTCCGAGCACGAGGCAACGCATGATTTCCAGTAATGTCTCCCGATTGTATAACATACGAGGGTGTACTGCGTTTGCTACTTAACCTGAAAACGAAATCCTCAGCTGGTCCGGATAATATTCCGAACAGATTTTTGCGCAGGTATGCCGAACCAGTTGCACATATTTTGACACATGTTTTCTGTCTTTCCTTCGAAAACTTCTTAATTCCTGATGATTGGCGTACGGCGCGTGTAGTGCCAGTGTTTTAAAAAAAGGCGATCGTCTGAACGTCGGAAACTACAGGCCTATTTTTTTAACTTGCACGTCATGCAAGCTATTAGAACACATAGTCGCACATTACGTAACCTCCTTTCTTGAAGAAAACAACTATCTGTCACCTTTCCAGCACGGCTTTAGGAAGCAATTATCAACAACAACACAACTGGTCACAACAATTCACGAGTTCGCAGCATCGCTTGATACGGGAAATCAAATTAATGCTACATTCTTGGATTTTAGTAAGGCGTTCGACCTCGTCACGCACAGCAAACTAATTTCGAAATTACAAGACATGGGCCTACCTGTTAATTTGATTAATTGGATTCGTTCCTACCTTTCTGATCGTAAGCAATATGTACAAGTGAGCGACTGCGCGTCTAGCTTTCTGCCTGTATAGTATCCGGAGTCCCTCAAGGTAGCGTTTTGGGATCTGTTCTTTTTTTAGTATACATAAATGACATTGTTACCTCAATAGATACGCCAAAAATAAGTATAAAGCTTTTTGCAGATGGTTGCATACTTTTTAAAACCGTTATCACTCCCAGTGATCAACAATGCCTACAATCTAACCTCTGTGCCGTTTCAAAATGGTGTAAGGACTGGTCTATGAAACTAAACAGTGATAAATGAGTCCTCATGCGCGTTGCACACAAAAAATGCGCTCTTAATTACACGTATTCTCTCAATAATTGTCCTTTGACTGAGGTTGATGAGTATAAATACTTAGGTATTACGATTACAAACCGCCTAACATGATCAAGTCATATATTACTAAAACATGCTCATCCGCTTCTAAAAAGCTCGGTTTCTTGAGGCACAAACTAAAAACAGATCGGTCAGAAATAAAACTACTGGCATATAATGCTTTTATAAGACCTAAATTAGATTACGCTAGTGTCGTTTGGGATCCATATCTCAAGAAATATATTAGGAAACTTGAGATGGTGCAACGAAAAGCTGTCCGTTTTATATTTAATGCCTACCAGAGAAATGACTCGCCATCAACGCTCATGACTAGTAATAATATTCCTGTTTTACAACACCGAAGAGCAGTTGCTCGGCTGAAATTTCTCCACTCACTGTATTTTGGTAAACTTATCATTAAACCTGCAACCTACTTAACACACCGAATTTCTAGGCAAACTAGACATACACATACTCTTGAACCCTACTTTGCGCGCACAAATTTTTTCATGTATTCTTTTTTTCCTCGGACCATAAATGAATGGAATGCGTTACCGTTGGAAGCATTTTGTGATGGGCATAATCCTGATTTTGAGAGCTCTGTACCTTTCTGTTTGTGACCACACGGTATAAGCTGTGCTGTTTTTTCATATTGCGTATTTGTTTGGTTATGCATTGCACTTTTGCTCAATCCTGTTAACTTTTGATTATAATTATGTATTTTACGGTGTTTTACCACTTCACTCCGTTCTTTGTTTCATGTTTTGTGTTCTTTGAATTTCTTTTGGCAACTGATTTTGTTATGCCCCCCTGCTTGGTCTTTCGACCACAGTATTTTGTAAATAAAATAAATAAATAAAAATAGAAGTTTACCTCGTACCGCTACCTATGATTTTAAGAGATCAGGTTGTATCCATCTTTTCCCAGCTTTTTTTTCCCACCAGTACTCTAATCGTCTCTTGCTTATCTCTACGGCTGATCTGTTGATGTTTCCTTCCACTTTAACCCCAAACGCTCCTGGGAGTTGCACGTTACCTACGGTTCTCGCTGGGTGGATCCCGTCGCATTCCATTAATATGTGCTGAGTGGTCTCTGGATCTTTACTGCAGCATACACATGCCTCATCTAGTTCCGAATATTTGCTCCGGTATGTTTTGGTCCTTACGCAACCCGCTGGAAGCTCAAATAGCAAGGCACGGCCCTTTGTGTTATCGTACAGATTTTCCCTTCTATAATTTCTTTCTTCTCATTCTTGTAAATCTCCATTGTCCTTTTTGTTTCCATTATTTGCATTCAATTCACAGTCTCTATTTCTCTCACTTTCTTTCTGATGACTCCTGGTTGTCTATTTACAGTTTCGATTATACTGTACTTGTTTGCCAACTTCCTTGACCCCTTCCTCCATTCTGCGTCCACGCTTTTCATCCTTGCATCCTGGCTTCAATCCCTGGTGAATTCCCACTATTTCATTTCCTTTTTGACCTTCCCATACCACTTGTACTTGGTCGTCTCCATATATATATATATATATATATATCTCCCTCAGAAGCTCCACGAAATCGTCGTCTATGCCTTCGTATTGAAGAATATCCCACAACAATCCCCTGTCTACGTTGTCATAAGCTCCTTTAATATCTAGAAATGCTATTCATAAAGGTCTTTTCTGAGCTACTGAAATCTCTATGCACTGAGTTAGTACAAACATATTATCCTCTAAGCGTCTGCCTGGCCTGAACCCATTCTGTATATAGTATACCCCAAGTACATCGTTTTTCTCCACTCACTTCGACAGTTTTAATTTTATGGCTTGCATTGCCATTCTATATATCACCGACGTTACTGTAACTGGCCTGTACGAGCTAGTCTTATCCTTATCTCCTTTGCCTTTGTAGATCAGATTCATCTTGCTTTCACGCCATCCAACGGGAATTTTCTTTGCTCTAATCACTTGCTCTATGGCATTAGTCAGCAGTGCCTTGCTTTTTGGACCGAGGTTTTTGATTAGCTGTATTGGGATTTCATCGGGTCCTGCTGCCGTGTTGTTAGGGACGTATTCTGCTGCCTTTTTCCAATAAAAGCTTTCTATGCTAAATTTTTATCTCTCTGGACTCCCTGCTGTTGCTGGATCTGTTGTCGGAACTACGCTTTTTCTCGTGCCGAAGTTATCCCTAATAACGTCTGTGATGTAGCGCAGCGCATCGTCTCCTTCGTAGATGTTACCGTCTTCATACCTTATAGCCGTTTGCGAGTTTTTAGTTGGAGCTCCGAGTGTTTTTATATGGTTCCAGAATCTTTTGGGACCGCATTCCACAGCGCCCTCTACGACGGCGCCGACCGAGCTGTAACCGAGCGGAACATTATCTGGACGCGAGCGGGCGGCGCTTTCGCGCGCGTTGTGGGGAGAGTGTCAACACCTTTTTTTTTATTTCGAAAGCTTGCCCTTAGGCATAATACAAAGTATATCAAAATACACGAACAGACTAGACTCATGCAAAAAATCTAGAAGCGAACGATGATACGGTCCATGAATCCATCGTTCCAGGTCGGGTGGGCGGCCAGGCCGAAGGCCTGTTGCCCGTAGGTGGCGGAGACGGCTTAGGTGAAATCCTGGGCACGTCCATAATAGGTGTGTCACTGTCACATTTTGAATCGTAGTGTCACAAAATGGGCAAGATGTATCATAGGCACCGTGGTACTGTTGTGCCCAGAGAGCGGTCACAGACGGGGTGAGTGCGACCCCGACACGCAGCCTCCGTAACATAACCTCCTCTCGGTGGGTTAACCCACCAGGGAGGTCTGACCCACACGGAGGTATAAGAGCTCGTGTGGTACGTCGGAGGTTTTTTTCCCGGAGCAGTTGTCCGCAGGCGTCTTCAGGAAAATGCGGAAGTGGGTACGTTATGTTCTCAGGGTGAGTTGCCAAATCTGCTTCAAGTAGACCCGGCAGGGCTGCTCGAGGCACCCACTGAACGCGTATCACTTTGTGGGAACACAAGACTCGGAACAAGTAACCATTTATTCGTCGGGGCAACTAAGCTGATGTTTCGGCCATGATGTCGAGCTTCTTCTTCTTCTTCTCGTTCTGCGGACGCGAAGCACACTGTCCACTACAACTTAATTCTTAGTGGCAGCAATACGGTGAATGCTATCCGAGAGAAGAGAGGACCGAGACACTCTACGTATGTCGTGGATGGCTTGAGTCGAGTCCGTGCGAATGATGAGCTGAGAATATCGAGCAGCTTGAACAAAAGGGAGCAACGTGGCCAAGCCATCCCGTATGGCGGCAAGCTCGGCAAGATAAGCCGGCGGAGCAGGATCGGCAACATACGAGCACGTCTGGCCTGCCTCTGGTATCAGTGGGCACACGAGAGCTGTGTGAATTATGGTACCATTAACACTGGCGTCAGTGTATGCTACGAGAGTCGAATCGTCTTGATTATCATCGGTGCGACGAAGTCGGGAAACTTGAGCGTTCGCCTGGCGAGGAACCGGGCTATGCAGACGACCAAGAAGCTTATTGTCATTGAATTGTGCCCTGTTCCAGGGAGCTACATCGGGTGTCGTAGAAGCTGGGTTGTCTATTTCATGTCCCATGTACCGGGCAAGTGCAGCAGCCGAGCATAGCTTCGATGGCTTAAGGGCGCGCGCGCATCGACGCTGGTGCACCAGTTCGTCAAGAGTGTTGAGTTGGGACTCGGGCTGTAAGGTTGGCAGCGGAGTTAGACGTGGCAGTCCCGTTATGGCACGCATTGCTTCATGATTAATGGCCTCAAGACGAGCCCATTCTGTTTTCGTGAAGTGTTGAAACTGGGCTCCGTAGACGAGTCGTGGTTGCAGTACGGAACGGACAAGAAGGCGAGCCATGTCGGTGCGCGCTCCGCCAGATTTCTTCGCAATCCGACGTATCAACTGTATCGTTTCTGCGGTTTGTTGCTTTACCTTCTTGACCCATGGTCCCGCAGATCCGGGGGCATCCATTTCAAGGCCGAGTACACGGAGAGTTGAAGCCTCGTGTAGTGGCTGCTGATCCAGATTTAACAGAAGAGGCCGGAGTACCAGTAGACGGCGCCCATACGTGTTCGCTACTGACTTGTACGTTGTCTTGTCCTTGGAAATTTCAAGCCCTATCTGAGCACACCAGTTGTGTGTTACGTTCAGGGCCTCTTGAAGCGCGTGTTCTTGGCGGCAGATTTCAGGATGAACTGACCAAACGGTGATGTCCTCTGCATACATTACGTATTGTGCGTTACGTATCGTCGCTAGCTTTCAAGCTAGAGGAAGGAGGGAGATGTTGAAAAGGACTGGTGCGAGCACAGATCCCTTGGGACACCCCGATGTGCGACAAACTGACCTGCTGTGTGGCCAGCCAGGCGAATGGAGAAGGTGCGAGCGTGCAGGAAGGCTTGGACGCATGAGCAGACACGGCTAGGGAAATGAAGCCAATGGAGAATTCCAACAATAGCTTCGTGACTCACATGGTCATACGCTTTGCGGATGTGCATTGCCAGAATAGTGACAATTCTTCGGGAGCGGCCTCCGATGAGAACCATAGAAGAAAGGTACTCAAGGCCATCCTCGGTGCCCAGATGAGGACGGAACCCAATTTGGCCAGGATGATACCAGGAGTATCGCTCGAGCCACCATGTAATACGTGTCGCGAGCATACGCTCCATCAGCTTGTCTAACGTTGAGGTTAGCGCTATTGGGCGCATATAAGCGATATTATCCGGGGGCTTTCCGGGTTTGGGAATAGTGACCATTTCTGCATGACGCCAAGAATGAGGAATGGCTCCTGTAGCCCAAGCTTCGTTTATGGCACCTAACAGCATATCGAGAACCTTGCCTTCCGTGTTTTTATACAGTTCATACGGTATGCCATCCAGTCCTGGTGCCTTGCTTGGCTTCCACAGGTCTATTGCCTCTAAATATTCCGCCGTATATAGTGAAGGCAGCTTGTATACCCTCGATGTCGGCGAGCGTAGGCGGCGTGCCTGCGTCCGTGGGAAGGCTGTTTTGAACAACGAAAGGAGGCAGTGCTGTGTCCAAAGCAGGAAAAAAGGTGTGGGCGACCGTTTCGGCGAATACTGCTGGTGTCTGGCCAGATGCTAACAGCGCGCAGGCTGCAGGTTCTGGAGGCCACCGTACGCGTTCCGTTACACGGAAGGTGCGCCAAATAGAGGCATTGGACGATGAAGGACCGAGGGAAGAGCACCAGTCCATCGAGCGGCCACGTTCTAAGCGGTTTTCATGGCGCCGAGCTACTGCAGTAAGGTGCTGGGCCTCCAACCGGGGGGAATTTGATGAAGGGTCACGTTGTGATGAAAGTTCTGCTTGGCGGCGCGACGCCCAGAGACGCAGAATTTGCAAATATGGAGCGGTTCGCGATTCATCCACCCACGAAGTACGGGTTGCGCCGCATTTACGACGCAGCGCTCAACTGTAATGTCGTTTCAGGTGCTCCTGGTGGTATTCTTGGGTCGACCATCGCCTGCCGGCTCGGTGGGACTGGTCGAAACCAACGTTACCACTTGGCTGTATTGACACGTACACATGTTAATCTTTCACCGGTGGCCGCTTTCAACATTGGCTGACAAATGTTAAACGTTATCGCTCGGCGCAGGACGCGCCTGCATTGGAAGCTTCTCGGACGTTATCAATGCTTCTATCCGTCGTCTGTGGTCACCGACGCCCATGTAATCTGATTGTATGAGCGACGCGAATTGTCTAGAACTTTCTGGAAGACACGCGGGCATCAGGGATTAATCTGCAACCTTCGATGACTCAGGTATAAAAGCCGACGCGTTTCGCCGCTGATCAGATTTCGACGATCGCCGACTGTGTTCGCCGCTATCGTTGTGCTTCAAGTGTAACTTGCTTTTGTGGGCACAGGTTCGCCCAATAAAGAATCAGTTTCGTCATTCCCAGTTTTACGACTGTTTGCTTCATCGTCACTACTACGTGACATCTGGTGGAGGTGCTTTTATGTCCTTGTACCGGACCCCCCCGTCCAGCCGTGAGCCAAGCCCACACCGTCTAGAAGACGTCGACGCCTACCCCGACCAGCGAGCTAGTCGCAGGCTACTGAACCTGCCACCGGAGTACGAACCCCTACCTGAGAAGACCAAGAGGACAAAAGTCATGACCTCGGCAGCAGCTACCATGACAGCCCCTGTGCCAACATCTGCGGTCGTGATGCAACAATCCAGGGAGCCGCCGACTTTCCGCGGTTCGCCATATGAAGACGCCGAAAGCTGGCTGGAGGCATACGACCGGGTCGCTACGTTCAACAAGTGGGACTGCGACGAAAAGCTGCGCCATGTTTACTTCTCTCTTGAAGATGGCGCCAGAACCTGGTTCGAGAATAGGGAACGTTCACTAACAACCTGGGACCTCTTCCGAGCCGCCTTCCTGGACACCTTCACGAGCGTCGTCCGTAAAGAAAGAGCTGCAGTTTTGCTGGAAAACCGTGTACAGCTCCCGAATGAGGGCATCGGTATGTACACTGAAGAAATGACTCGATTGTTCCGGCACGCCGATCCAGCTATGCCCGAAGACAAGAAAGTTCGCTTGCTCATGCGGGGAGTTAAGCAGGAGCTATTCGCCGGACTGGTACGGAATCCACCAACAACAGTCCAAGACTTTCTCTCGGAGGCTACGACGATCGAGAAAGCACTGGACATGCGCAACCGGCAATACAATCGCCGTTCGACGCCACACTACGCCGAAGTCCAAGGACTTTCCGACGACCTACGAGACACCATTAGGGCGATAGTACGCGAAGAGCTGCGGAAGTTGCTACCGTCGTCGCAGCCTCAAGTTGCTTCCATCGCCGATATCGTGCGGGAGGAAATCCAGCAATCGCTAGGACTTCCCGAATCGCCGCAACCCCAGCCGGAAGCGATGACATACGCCGCCGTCGCAGGTCGTCAAGGCCCCCCTCCGCGCTCGCGCCAGGGCCCCGTAACGCCGCAATTCCGTCGCCCAGCGCCGCCGCCGCAGCCAGCACGCCCGCCCGTCGCCCAGCGCAGCTACCCGAGAAAAACGGACATTTGGCGCGCCCCCGACCACCGCCCGCTCTGCTATCACTGCGGGGAAGCCGGCCATGTCTACCGCCGATGCCCATACCGCGAGATGGGCCTACGAGGGTTCGCCGTCAACGCGCCACGTCCACAGCTTGGCGAGCGACCACGTGACATCGCCGACTACCTCGCCGGAGCTCAGTGGCAACCACGACGACCCTCACGCTCGCCGTCACCAGGCCGCTACATCTCGCCCCATCGCCGTCAGTACACCGGTCCCACTCGGGGCCGATCTCCCAGTCCTTACCCGGGAAACTAAAGGCAGCAACCGATGGAGGTGCGGTTGCTGTACGACGCAATACCGAAGATCCTCCGCCGCCGACGAAGAAGATTCGCGAATCACCACGACGAGGTATCAGCACACCGCCTGGCAAGAGCCCTAACGACAACACTTCGCCGCCGAAAGAAGACCTACCGACGCGACGTAGCAGCAGCGGAGCAAGCCGACGCAGCCGTGATCCGACGCCACGACTTAACCGCAACGCCAGACGACGGTCTACCGACTTAGACGTGCTAATCGATGGTCATCACGTCACTGCTCTCGTCGACACTGGAGCCGACTATTCCGTCTTCAGTGGCCCGTTCGCCGCCAAGTTGAAGAAGGTGAAGACTGCCTGGCAAGGACCCGATATCCGTACAGCGGGAGGCCACCTAATAACGCCGTCTGGAATCTGCACAGCACGAGTCACTGTGAACAACCGCACTTACCCGGCGAGCTTCGTAATCCTGCAGCACTGCTCCAGGGATCTCATCCTAGGCATGGACTTTCTAAACCAACACGGTGCAGTCATCGACTTAAGGTCCAAGTCGGTAACGCTTTCAACGCACAACGCGATACCACCGGATACAGACATCAGTTACCATGCCTTGAATGTGCTAGAAGAACAAGTCACCGTTCCGCCTCGCTCCAGCGTAATGATTTCCGTCGGTACCGAAGTGCCTGCAGACATGGAGGGCGTCATCGAGGGCGATCATCACTTACTGCTCGACCGTGAAATTTGCGTCGCTAGAGGCATAGCTGAGCTACGTGCAGGGAAAGCAAGGGTGATGCTCACGAACTTCAGCCCCGAATACAAGCACATTAACAAAGGCACCACGGTCGCCTACATCGACGAAATAGTACAAGCCAGCAGTGCTTTCGCCTTCACGGTTTCCAGTGCACCTGCAACGACGACTATAGTACCTGAACCAACTTTCGACGTCAATCAGAACCTTCCCAGGCATAGGAAAGAACAACTAAAAGCTCTGCTCCTGCAATACAAGGACTGCTTCTCGTCGTCGTCAAAAGTTCGACAAACCCCTGTCGCCAAGCACCGCATCATAACCGACGAAAATGTCCGCCCACTCCGTCAGAGCCCGTACCGAGTTTCGGCGCGCGAACGCGAGGCCATAAGGCAACAAGTCGACGAAATGCTACGCGACGACATCATCCAGCCGTCCAAGAGTCCGTGGGCGTCCCCCGTGGTGTTAGTGAAGAAGAAGGATGGAACCCTACGTTTCTGCGTCGATTATCGTCGCCTCAACAAGATCACGAAGAAGGACGTATACCCCCTCCCACGGATTGACGACGCCTTGGATCGACTCTACAACGCAAAGTATTTTTCGTCGATGGACCTCAAAACCGGCTACTGGCAAATCGAAGTCGACGAGAGGGACCGGGAGAAGACTGCCTTCATAACACCAGACGGACTGTTCGAGTTCAAGGTCATGCCGTTTGGTCTTTGCTCGGCACCTGCGACTTTCCAACGCGTCATGGATACAGTACTGGCAGGCTTGAAGTGGCAGACTTGCCTCGTGTATTTGGACGACGTCGTTGTGTTTGCCTCAAGCTTCGAAGAACACCTGCGGCGCCTTGAAACAGTTCTTCAAGCTGTCAAGACCTCCGGACTCACGTTGAAGCCTGAAAAGTGCCGCTTCGCATACGAGCTCTTGTTTTTGGGCCATGTCATCAACAAGTCTGGAGTGTGCCCTGACCTACAGAAAACGGCGGCCATCACTGACTTTCCTCCGCCCGCCGACAAGAAGGCAGTGCGTAGATTTCTTGGCCTGTGCGCCTATTACAGGCGCTTCGTCAAGGATTTTTCACGGATCGCCGAGCCACTGACGTACCTCACGAAGGCCGACGTCGAGTTCAAGTGGGAGACGCCGCAAATCGAAGCATTTGAAGAACTGAAGCGACGCCTACAATCGCCGCCCATCCTTGCGCATTTCGACGAAAACGCCGATACCGAAGTCCACACCAACGCAAGCAGCGTAGGACTCGGCGCCGTGCTTGTGCAGAGGACTGACGGACTAGAAGGGGTTGTAAGTTACGCCAGCCGGTCGCTATCGAAGGCGGAATCAAATTATTCCACAACAGAAAAGGAGTGCCTCGCCATCATCTGGGCTACATCAAAGTTTCGCCCCTACCTCTATGGCAGGCCCTTCAAAGTTGTGAGCGACCACCACGCCTTGTGTTGGCTAGCTAACTTGAAGGATCCTTCAGGTCGCCTCGCACGATGGAGTCTGAGACTTCAAGCATTCGACATCACCGTCGTTTACAAGTCCGGGCGAAAGCACTCTGACGCCGACTGCTTGTCTCGCGCCCCCGTCGAACCGCCGCCACAGGATGACCAGGATGACGACACTTTCTTGGGACCCATCAGTGCCGACGAATTCGCCGAACAACAGCGAGCCGACCCGGAACTAAGGAACCTTGTAGATTACCTGGAAGGCAAGACCGTCACTGTGCCGAAGGTGTTCAGGCGAGGATTGGCGTCGTTTTTCTAGCAAAACGACATTCTCCTAAAGAAGAACTTCTCGCCTCTCCGAGCCAACTACCTCCTCGTGGTACCCTCAGCATTGCGTCCAGAGGTTCTGCAAGCTCTCCATGACGACCCAACGGCTGGACACCTCGGTTTTTCCCGCACGCTCGCGAGGATACAAGAAAAATACTACTGGCCTCGCCTCTCTGCCGACGTCGCCCATTACGTAAGGACATGCCGAGACTGTCAGCGACGCAAAACACCGCCGACAAGGCCAGCCGGACTTCTACAGCCGATCGAGCCACCTCGCCGACCGTTCCAGCAGATTGGGAGGGACTTACTGGGGCCTTTTCCGACGTCGACGTCCGGGAATAAATGGATCGTCGTAGCTACGGACTACCTCACCCGCTACGCCGAAACAAAAGCCTTGCCCAAAGGCAGTGCTGCCGAGGTAGCCCGATTCTTCGTTGAGAACATCCTCCTGCGTCACGGTGCCCCAGAAGTCCTCATCACCGACAGAGGTACTGCCTTTACGGCAGAACTAACTCAAGCCATCCTGCGATACAGCCACACAAGCCATCGCCGGACCACCGCCTACCACCCGCAGACGAATGGCCTCACCGAGCGCCTAAATAAGACCATCGCCGACATGCTGGCAATGTACGTCGACGTCGAACACAAGACGTGGGATGCCATCCTTCCGTACGTGACCTTCGCATACAACACGACCGTGCAAGAAACGACGCACATGGCGCCGTTCAACCTGGTCTACGGAAGGAACCCGGCAACGACGCTTGACGCCATGCTACTGGACGTCACCGACGAAGAAAATCTCGACGTTGCCACCTATTTGCAGCGTGCCGAAGAAGGTCGACAGCTCGCCCGACTGCGCATCAAGAACCAGCAGAGGACCGACAGCCGACACTACAACCTTCGACGACGCTACGTCGAGTACCAGCCCGGTGACCGTGTTTGGGTCTGGACTCCGATACGCCGACGAGGACTTAGCGAGAAGCTGTTACGTCGCTATTTCGGACCATATAAGATCACCCGACGTATTGGCGCACTGGACTATGAGGTCGTGCCAGACGGCATTTCGCAATCACAGCGGCGCCGGGCACGACCTGAAGTCATCCACGTGGTGCGCCTTAAGCCTTTCTACGCCCGCTGACAAACTTAGGTACTTTGTTACTTTGTTATTGTTTTTTGTTATTTTGTTTATTACGCATGATTTTGTTTTCGCTTTCGTGTTTGTTTGTAGCATCGGGACGATGCTTTTTAAGGGGAGGGTATTGACACGTACACATGTTAATCTTTCACCGGTGGCCGCTTTCAACATTGGCTGACAAATGTTAAACGTTATCGCTCGGCGCAGGACGCGCCTGCATTGGAAGCTTCTCGGACGTTATCAATGCTTCTATCCGTCGTCTGTGGTCACCGACGCCCATGTAATCTGATTGTATGAGCGACGCGAATTGTCTAGAACTTTCTGGAAGACACGCGGGCATCAGGGATTAATCTGGAACCTTCGATGACTCAGGTATAAAAGCCGACGCGTTTCGCCGCTGATCAGATTTCGACGATCGCCGACTGTGTTCGCCGCTATCGTTGTGCTTCAAGTGTAACTTGCTTTTGTGGGCACAGGTTCGCCCAATAAAGAATCAGTTTCGTCATTCCCAGTTTTACGACTGTTTGCTTCATCGTCACTACTACGTGACAGTATCATCGCATCATCACCGTCCGTCACCGACACTGCTGCAAGATAACCGGAGTTTCGGCTGGCAACATGGGACCCAGTCAGCTGACGATCGGATAGAAAAGGACGGATCCTTCATCGGCGCAACGGGCCACGACGCCGCATTTATTGCGCAGCGCTCGACTGAAATGTTGTTTCAGGTTAGTTACTACGAGACCAAGTGTTACCGTGATAACGATGTATGCTTATTCGCGGTGTCGTGGCCACCAGATTTTCTGAAGCGTGCTCGTGAGTTTGTTGTGTATATTTGGCGCCTTTATTATGTTGCGGTGATATGACGAAGGCCCAGGAAGAAAAGCTTGATTCTGTATTTTCAACAGTTCAGCGCCTTGAAACTAATAACGCAAGCCTTCAAGAATCAATAACCAAGGTATTACAGCTTCATGTCTTGGTCAAAAGTGACCTGGAATCCCTGACTAATCGAGTTGTCGAACTCGAGTCAAAGGTTCAGTCAATGGCCTTGCTTAAGCTACCCAAGAATTGTGATGCAAACCTTTCGCAAATTTCGCAATTCGACCTACAATCTAAAGTTCAGCTGGTAACCACTTCATCGCCACCCTCTAGCAATGAATGCATTTCAAAAATACAGGACAAGGTTGACGATTTGGAAAATCGATCTCGAAGGTCAAGCATTTTATTTTACGGCCTAACTGACTCGCAACAAAATGAAACCTGGGAATCTTCAGAGCGCCTTGTTACAGAATTCTGCGAAAACCAGCTAGGAATCACAATCACTTCAGTTGCCAGGGTTAATCGATTGGGTCGTTTTTCTGCAGAAAAGAAAGCGACCCATCATTGTCAAATTTTTTAATGATAAAGAAGTAGAAAGTGTACCAAGCCGTGGCTATAAACTGAAGAACACAGCTTTCAGTATTGGCCGCGACTACTCACAGGATGTGCGAGACAAACGTCGCAAGTTGTGGCAATACGGAAAAGCAATACAAAAAGATGGTGACCGCATGAGACTTGTGTTTAACAGGCCAGTGTTAAACAATGACACGTACATCTGGAGCACTGATTCAAACGAAGCAGTTTGTTTATCCCAGGGTTCGTCAGCTTGACAAAGTTGTACTAACTTCCCTACGGCTGTGGCCCGCTTATGTTCGTCATCATGTGCAGAGAAATCGCGCAGCTTCACTTTTCTGTACACGAACATCAGAAGCGTGATACCTAAACATATCGCTCTTTCGTCACTTATTGACTCAAGCTCGGCGTGCCTTGTAGCTCTTACCGAAACAAGGCTGGATGACACGTATCCTGATAGTATACTTGTCGCATCATCAGAATTCAATTTCTTTCGCTGTGATCGCAAGCAAAGAAGAGGTGGAAAAAGATTACGTTGTTCGCCTGTCAATATCGCCACGTTCCTTGAGTGCGTCATCATCTGTATTCACTGTAGAACGAAGGGAAATGGTACTGTAATCGCTGGAACTTTTTATCGGCCGCCAAATAGCACTTATTTCTCAAGCGAATTTCATCGTGTGATAAGCGAAGTCTTGGCAATGTTTCCTACTTCCGTGCTAATTATTTTTGGTGATTTCAGTTTTCCTTGTATTAATTGGAACGCTCAGTCTGTTCCAGCTTCGCAAACTGAAGCGCGTGATTCCCTGCATGCATATCTAGACTTTTCATTAACACAACTCATTACAGACCCCACGCGCTCTTCAACTACGTCAGCCAATATCCTTGACCTCATTCTGACTAATGACCCCACCTTCTGTTCGCATATTACTCTTCTTGATGGCTTGTCCGATCATGTCATCATCACTGGTCAACTGACGCAAACGCCAAACAAAAAGAAAGTTACGTCTAAGCTCATACGTTGCTATAAAAAAATTGCCCGCCAATCCACCCTGTGAAGGTGGTTGGAAAGCGAATCTTTTTACGCCACCCTCACGGTGACTGCGGCGCACTTGATATTTCACACACTACAACGTAACTTTAACCACGGCCTTTATTATTATTTACTTCACAACAACGTTCAGATCGTGGTTTTGGCACGTAAAACCCCATAATTTAACTTAAAAATTTTTAATTTTCACAACAATGTTCACTACTGCTTTATGATCGGTGTGATATACACTCAAATTTTCAGTTTTCACTGTAGTTACATTCTTTGCCAAGGTTAAATCAATGCACGTTCCGCGAATGGTGGTTGGTTGTTTTGCATTGGTGAAGCACACGAGTGCTAACTCTTTCCGTGGTCTACCCATAGTGGGGTCGTCTGGAAAATGAACCGAAGCAGTTACTAGGCTGGAAGGGTTTCGAATGACGTCAACCCTCTTTCAAGCAGCTGCATAAGCTTTGCAACAGCTGCAATCTAATCTTACGAACCGCGCCGAGCCTGTTTCCGTTGTTTGCCCGCAGCCCTTATCATCCATCATGTTGGCTCATCACTTTGAAGCTTGTTTTTGTGGTTTTTCTTGCGAAAACGAGTGCTTAGTTGTACGCTGAATGCCTGAATTCAAGTAAGCTATACTGCTATACCTGCAATTGTTAGCGGTTCGTCGGGATCGTTTTTTGATTACGACGGACACGACAGAACCCTTGGCTGGTAGAAGTACAAAGCTTCGCTTTAAAAAAGCTGACTATGCAAGTATCAATTCGGAGTTGTCATTGTTTACCGATCAATTTTTAGAGGACCATTTTTCACGAACAGTTGAAGAAAACTGGGTTTTATTTAGGGATACATATTGTAGACTAATTGAGAGGTACATACCAGTTATTACTATAAAATGCAGCAACAACACACCTTAGTTTACAAATCAACTCAAACGTCTCAATAACAAAAAGAAGCGTCTCTATCGAAACGCGGACAAAGACAGACAGTCTGTATCATGGAAACGATATGAAAAATGCGATGCCCAGTACCAATCCCTGCTTAAAACACGTCGGAATTTTTTTCGTCATGACTTAGCATCGATGCTTATCACTAATCCTCACGGGTTCTGGCACACAATAAATCCGATTTACTATCCAGATGTTATTCTCGCAGATTCAAATGGCGAGGTTGTTCCGGACTTTATGTGTGCGCAGATTCTAAATCACACGTTTTCCTCAGTGTTTAGTCATGAAGATATGACTACGTGTCCTACACTGGACGCACTTTCTGATGTGGGCATGTCTGAAATAGTAATTGACGAAGTAGGTATTTTTTCTTTGGTGAGCCGACTAAAATTATCATCTGCGTGTGACCACAATGGATTCAATCACAACATTCTTAAAAAGACAGCTGAAGGACTGCCGCGTATACTCTCCGCAATATTTTCACAATTCTTGTCCAACTCGAGCATTCCTAGCGATTGGCGACTGGCTAAGGTCACTGCAGTGTTCAAGTCCGGCGAGCGTTCTTCACCCCTCAACTACAGACCCATATCTTTAACAAGTACAATCTGCAAGCTACTAGAACACGTCATGCACTCGCAGGTTATCAATTATTTCGAAGAGAACAACTTAATTTTTAAGTATCAGCATGGTTTCAAGGGATATTCGTGCGACGCTCAGTTAGCTGGCTTTATTGATGACCTGCATTCATCCATAGATACTGGTATTCAGGTCGACGCAATATTCCTTGGTTACTCGAAGGCATTCGACCGTGTTCCACACCATCGTCTTCTGACAAAGTTGGCAAGGTATAACATTCATCCTCTGGTTCTCGCATGGATTAAAGACTTCTTATCTTGCAGGATGCAGTTCACATCGGTAAAGAATTTTAACTCTTCATGTGGCAAGGTGACCACAGGCGTACCGCAAGGCAGCGTTCTTGGGCCATTACTCTTTCTTGTTTTTATTAACGATTTACCAGACAGCGTTTCATCCAGAATCAGACTTTTCGCAGATGACTGCGTAATTTATCGTAATATTTCTTCTGTAGTTGATCAAGAGGCTCTTCAAACTGACCTTAACTGTAAGCGCTTGGTGCGATACTTGGTTGATGTCACTAAATCTCTCAAAGGACTAAATTTATGTCTTTTACTAATCGAACTACTGGACTTCAGACTTCCTAAGTATTAAACGACACTAACGTTGAGTTTGCTTCTAGTTATAAGTACCTAGGGCTCCGGTTCTGTAGTGATCTTACGTGGAAGAGCCACATTGAAACCATTCTAACATCTGCTAACCGCTGTCTGGGCCTCATCAAACGTAGTCTAACACACGCCTCACCCCACATTAGGAAACTAGCATACACTACAATAATTCGACCAAAGGTTGAGTACGCGTCGGCCTTATGGGGCCCAGAACAAGAGTACCTTGTTAATATTGTTACGGAGAGTTGGGCAGAAATGACTTTATTTACAGGAGATGGATGATGGTGAGCGCGCAACCAGGCCTAGAAGCACTTCGTCCTCCTCTTCTTTTCAACTGCCTCTTGTATGCTCGTTACATTCCCCCACAAGCAGACGAAGCCCGTAGGGCGAGTTAGGAGGCATCAGTAGGGTAAAAACGTTTCAGGCGAGCAACATGAGTCACTTGCGTTCTACTTGATCGCCGGCCATTGTCCAGGAGGCGAGCTACCACATAACAAAGTTCACTCAAACGTTCCAGGACAACGTATGGGCCGGAATAGTGGGACAGGAACTTTTGACACAAGGCCCGCTTGCGTTGTGGTGTCCAAAGAAGCACCAAGTCGCCTTTGGCGAACGAAACAGGCCCGTGACGCTCGTCGTAACGGTCCTTTGAACGGTGTTGCGAGGCCAAAGTACGAAGGCGGGCTATTCGGCGGGCTTCTTCAGCGAGGCACACAGTCTTTGACACAGAATCGTCGTCGTGCAGAATAAAGTTTAAGAAAGTATCGAGAGGGCTGCGCGGTAGCCTTGCATAGAGGAGATAAAATGGGCTGTAGTTCGTGGTTTCATGTTTCGCCGTGTTGTATGCGTAGGTTATGAAGGGCAGCACGTCGTCCCAGTTCTTATGGTTGGAGGAAACATACATGGCAAGCATGTTGGTCAGTGTTCGGTTCGTCCTTTCAAGGAGGCCATTGGTCTGTGGATGATACGGTGTGGAGTGACGGAACTCAGAAGTGCACAGACGAAGTAGCTCCTCAACGGCGTCCGCAGTGAACTGGCGACCACGGTCACTGATGATAACACGCGGCGGACCATGACGAAGAACTACGGAACGCAGCAGGAAAAGCGCCACACATGCAGCGGTGGAAGAGGGTATGGCTGCAGTTTCTGCGTACCGTGTGAGATGGTCCACGCAAACGATTATCCAACGGTTCTTATTGTTAGATAACGGGAATGGACCCATAAGGTCAATGCCTACTTGCTCGAAAGGTGTACTGGGTGGTGTCAATGGCTGCAGGGGACCTGGTACAGCGGTGGTTGGTCGCTTGTGACGTTCACACGTTTCACAACTAGCGACATAGTGTTTGGTTGTCTGGTACATGTTGGGCCAGTAAAATCGCTCTTGCGTGCGGTGTAGCGTTCGCACGACACCAAAATGACCAGATATCGCATCGTCATGCATGGCGCGTAAGACGTCGGCGCGGAGACTCTCGGGAACAACTAGAAGAAAACGTGCTCCATTCCCGGAGTAATTGTTCTTATACAGCAACTCATCACGAATGGTGAAGCGACCGCTGCCTTGAGCAGTACGAGCGGCGGCAAACAGCGGATCCAGGTTGAGATCATTGCGTTGCTCTCTCTGAAAGTCTGCCGCGTCGGGGAACGTACGAGTAATGGCAGCGAGATAGTCATCAAAATTCTCAGCTTCGCAGTCGGAAGTCGCAAGAGGAATGCGAGAAAGGCAGTCTGCGTCGGCATGACGACGTCCGCTCTTGTATGACACCACGAAGTCATATTCCTGTAGGCGCAGCGCCCAGCGCGCGAGTCGACCTGATGGATCACGCAAGCCAACCAGCCAGCATAAAGAGTGATGATCGGTGACTATCTTAAATGGTCTTCCGTAAAGATAACATCGAAATTTCTGCACGGCGAAAACAGCTGCCAGGCATTCCTGCTCCGTAACCGTATAATTGCGCTCGGACTTGCTCAGACAACGGCTGGCATATGCAACGACATGTTCGGCGTTGTTGTGACGTTGTACAAGTACCGCTCCTATTCCGATTCCACTAGCATCGGTGTGCACTTCAGTCGGGCAAGATGGGTCGAAGTGACGCAAGAGGGGTGCTGACGTTAGTATAAATTTCAGTTGCGAGAATGATGCGTCACACTCCGGTGTCCATGTGAAGGACACATCCTGTCGCAGAATAGATGTCAACGGGTGAACAATATCGGCAAATCGGGGTACAAAACGACGAAAATAGGAACATAGACCAATGAAGGAGCGAAGTTCTCGTGCTGTCTGTGGTGGTTTGAAAGAGCTGACTGCTTCAATCTTACGGGGATCGGGTCTGACGCCATCCTTGTCGACTAGATGTCCCAGAACCAATGTTTGACGCTCGCCAAACCGACACTTTTTTGAGTTTAAAACTAGTCCAGCTTTCTCGATGCAACTCAGAACAAGACTCAGGCGGGCGTTATGTTCTTCCAACGTGCGGCCGAAGATTACAACATCATCCAAGTAACACATGCATATCTCCCACTTTAGGCCACGTAATATTGTATCCATGAATCTTTCAAAGGTGGCGGGAGCATTACAGAGGCCAAAAGGCATAACATTAAATTCGAATAAGCCATCTGGGGTCACGAATGCGGTCTTTTCCTTGTCTTTAGATTCCATAGGTATTTCATAGATTCCATAGGTAGATCAAGCGTCGAAAAATAAGAAGCAGCGTGTAAGCAATCGATGACGTCGTCGATTCGCGGTAGTGGGTAGACATCCTTCTTCGTCACAGCGTTTAGACGTCTGTAATCTACGCAGAATCTCCAGGAACCATCTTTCTTCCGGACGAGGATTACTGGAGCTGCCCATGGGCTGGACGACTCTTGAACAACACCCTTTTTCATCATTTCCTTAACTTGTTCTGCGATAACCTTGCGCTCTGAGGATGACACGCGGTAGGGCTTCTGGCGAATGGGGTGTGCTGAGCCGGTATCTATTCTGTGGCGAGCTCGTGATGATGGTAAATCAAGTGGCTTATCTCCGTGGGTAAAATCAAATGCAGCAACATGTCGAAATAGAACTTGTACCAGTGCTTGACGCTCAGGTGTGCAGAGAGCCTTGCTGATCATACCGAGAATCAGCTCTTCAGAAGGGCGATAATCGCATGGAGAGTAAGCAGGAGCGGGCTCTGCTGTGAGTACTGCTATTGAGCTGCATGAAGCTTCATCGAAAAGGGCAATTTTCATGCCTCGAGGCAGAACTACTGGCGTGGCGGAACAATTCAGCGCCCACAACGTTGCGGCTCCTCTCGTCAAGCACACGACAGAGCAAGGCGCGAGTATACATTTTTTAGCACAGTTAATGCTGATGGGCCTAATCACGAGGTCAACGCAAGGAGCGTCAACAGTAGTTGCACAAACACGAACGGGCGTTAGGCAACATGTGGGGGCAAGCACTGCATCAAGCACACTGAGTGTATTCCTTTCTTCGTCACACGAGCTTTGTTCAGAAAGCGCGGGTAAAAGCACCTCGTTCACATGGATTTCACCATTTCCACAGTCCACAGAAGCGCCGCAGTGTTGAAGGAAATCTATGCCGAGAATTACATCGTGCGAACAGCGGGCAAGGACTAAAAACTCCGACACAAACACTTTCCCAGCCAACGTAACACTTGCAGCGCAAACACCGAGGGGGTGGAGCCACTCTCCGCCCACTCCACGAAAGGTAACGGCATCGTCCCATGAAAACATAACTTTGTGGCCTAGGCGGTTCTTGAAAGCGAGGCTCATGACAGACACATTCGCACCAGTATCAACTAAAGCAGTGGTCGGCAATCCGTTAACTAGCACATTCACTTTGTTTTTGATCATCACAGCAGGCAGAGGTATTTCATCCAAAGACCGTCCGGCGACCTCACCTCCATCGGCCGCGGAGGCTACTTTCCCGGCGGGGGCGAAGATGCACGGCGCCGAGGGGACGGAGAACGACGAGGACGGTTAATTGGTGGTGTCAGGCTGCGGTCAGACGCTGGCGAATCGCTGCGTCTGATCTCGCGCGAGAAACGGTCCGTGGGAAGTGAACTGGTCCATGGGTCGTGCGAAGTACGGGTTCCAGGTGGCGAAAACATCGGCGGTGTCCTTCGTGGCTGACGGTGTTGGCGACAGTAACGAGCTATGTGTCCCGTGGAACCGCAGCTGTAGCACACGGGAGGGTCACGGTTCACTGTACACTCTTCAAAACCAATGCTTGCTCTCTGTGGGCGGTAAGCGAGTTCGTTCTCTCTTGGGTAACTCGACTCCGGTGTTCGCTGGGATCGGTTGTATCGGTCGTAATTGGGTCCTGGTAGTAGGGTCGACGTTGCTCTGGTCGCGTCCCGGCATCATAAGTCACGGGGCCTTGGCGATAATACCGTGGCTCTGCCCATCGTGATCGAGCGTCAGAGGGAGCGCCGCTTTCGTAAACAAGTGGTGGCTGTCGAGGCGGGAGTCTATATTCCGCTGGATACTCGGAGAAGGATGAAACGGTTGTCTCAACAGCTGGGGACGAGCATGGGTGATAAGTATCGCGGTGAGTCACTTGTGAGTGCAGGCTGAGCTCTTCTCGAACTATTTGACGGATCGTTGAAGCAAGATCGAGCGACTGGTCGTTATCTATGCTTGCAACGGTCGTAACGTTGGCTAATCTGCCAAACTTCGGCGTAACGCGCCTCGTCTTAAGCTGCTCGAACGTGCGGCAGTGCCGGATGACGTCGGCGACAGAGGCCAGGTTGTCTTTAGCAATCAGAAAGCTATAAACGTCCTCGGCGATTCCTTTTAGGATGTGCCCGACTTTGTCTTCCTCGGACATGCCAGAGTCCACCATCCTGCAGAGTTTTAGCACTTCCTCAATGTAGGTCATGCATGTTTCGCCCGGTACTTGCGCGCGTTGTGAAAGCGTCTGCTCTGCCCTTTTCTTTTTCGTCACGGAGTCACCGAAGCGCTCTTTGATTTGCGAAACAAATCTTTCCCATGTTGTGAATGTCTCCTCGTTGTTGTCAAACCGCACCAACGCGGTATCCGTAAGAAAGAACACAACGTTGGAAAGCTGGGAAGTGCTATTCCACTTGTTGTAGGCGCTCACCCGTTTGTAATGGATGAGCCATTCATCGACGTCTTCGCCCGGTTTTCCAGCGAAGGGACGTGCATCTCGTAGTTGCTGGGCAGAACTGGCAGAGGCTGGGACAGGCCGTTGCTCTTCCGCGTCGCGGGACATCTCCAACTCCGCTGGGTTCGGTGGAAGTCCAGCAAGGCGGCGGCTTCGACGAAGAACTTGCGGTATAACCTCCGTCTTCGGGTGTCGATTACCCAGCACCTTCCACCACAACTGTTACGGAGAGTTGGGCAGAAATGACTTTATTTACAGGAGATGGATGATGGTGAGCGCGCAACCAGGCCTAGAAGCACTTCGTCCTCCTCTTCTTTTCAACTGCCTCTTGTATGCTCGTTACAATATTGAAGCTCTACAAAATTGTGCTGCGAGATTTATTTTTTTCTGACTATTCACGAACAACTAGCGTCACACAGTTAAAACAGCGTGCTGAACTCTAGTGTTTGTCAGTTCGTCGCAAACTATTACGCTTAACACTCTTTCATAAGCTTTATCACCACCCGTTCTTTCCTGAAGAGTTTTTTCATACCCCATCCGCTATACTCCCTCGTCATGATCATTCTTTCAAACTAAAACGCGTTTTTTGCCGCACATCACGATACGCTAATTCGTTCATACCACGCACTACAACCGAGTGAAATAACCTGCCATCTGACATTGCAACAGAACTCGACTTTAATCAATTTCAGAAACTTGTTCGGTCGTATCTTATGCCCTAAATGTTCTTCAACCGTGCTCTCCCTGTTATCGCTCTCCTTGTTTTTTTCCTCTTCTTTTCTAGGTTTTTATATTTTCTTCCAGTTAAAAAGAACTGTTTCGTAGTACTAAATTTCAGTGTTTTGCATTGTATAACCATTGCATTGTTCTGCATTACACAAAAGAAAACTTTGACACAAGTTGGGCTTACGATGTGTTTTTTTGTTTAGATGTTTTATTTCTATTTGCTGAGTGTGATTGCCATTAATGCTTTTCGCCTCTATTTTTTACCTTGTATATTGTTTTAAAGTTATCTTTCATGATGTTGCATTCCCCCCTATGTAATACGTACCCTCCAACTGAGGGCATTTAGGGTATACTGAAATAAAAACTAGTGCCGCACTAGGACAGTGGGGCGGGTCCTGCATGAAGCTGGATACAGTGCTTTCCGATACCGCCCTATATCGATCCCAGTCCACCACTCGGCACAGCCGGCAAAGGCAGCCTGTTCCGCCCGAAGGTAAGCCAAGGTGAATCGGATGGTGGTCACTTCACCAGCAGTCGGGTTCACATGACCACGAGACGGTCGTCCTTCCTAGCCACCAAGACAGGTCCGGCAAGTGTGGCGGCGCGCGAGGGTGGTCCCGCCGACGAGTAGGCACTGACACATTATTAAGCAGCGTGAATTGGGCGTCTATAAATGTTCCAGCACACACGTACCACGCGCACTGGAAATGGCGTAACCCCATGTGGTGTGGGGCGCGTTAAAATCCCCTGCTACCCTAATGGGGCAACCAGGATGTTTCTGTCGTAGGTGCACCAACCAGCCGAGACACAACCGAGCCGCACGACCACTGTAGGGGCGTGCATAGTACGAAACGATGATAACGTCTGTGCGTTGGAGACGAACCAATACAGTGACGACTTCTTGCCATAAAGTGCACCACCGTGAAAGATCAACACGGGTCTGATAAAGGGTGAATCGTACATAAACGGCAGCCTTTCCTGGAGGGACATCAGGCGTAGCACTCCTACGGTCCAGCATTGAAGGCGATGAGTATGCCACAAACCCTGAAATGGGTGGCAGGGCGTTAGTTTCTTGAAGCAGTAGAGCCCAAACACGCAGTTTCCCATATCTGAGACGCTGGCGCAGGTCTCCGACCTTTCCGGCGATGCCGGGGCAGTTCCACTGTAAAATGCCTTCTGGCGCACTTGAAGACGTAGCAGCCATCACAGGTTGAGGTTGGCCACTAGAATCGACGTGAGATGCTGGAGCTGTTGCGCAACGAAGCGCAAGAGTTCTTGGGGTGAAAAAGACTGTGACATAGATGCTGGGTTAACCACGTGAGCAGGAATGGACGTCAACGTCGATCGTGATGCCCGCGCTCCGTCATGACGACGCTGGAGCAGTGTACGGCGTTCCTTGAGACGCTGGATTACCTTTTCGAGAGTGGCGAGGCGAGCGTCGATCTGGAATTCTTCATTCGCCAAGGGAGGCGGCGTGTCTTCTATAGATTGTGATGCCCGTTGCCGTTGTGGTCGCGAAATGGACGCCCTAACGGCTGCGCCATATGTAGGTTTGGCCGCGTCACTTGTCGCTGTACTTGCTGCTGTCACCTGGCTAGCGTCTTCTTCCAGCGATGCTAGAATGGCGTAACGGTTGTACACAGGGACTTGTTTCATCGATGGACCTTGAGAGGTGCTTGATTGCTGCCGAGAGCGGCGTTGTCGAGCTTTCTAAGTAGCTTTCAACTTCATAAGGCATGTCGGGGAAGTGATGTCATGATCATCTGTTTGGCATAGGCCGCATTGAAAGGATGCTGATGGGTCAGGCTCCATGTTGTCGTACTTAGGTGGAAAGGGGCACGATGATTTCATGTGTCCCTGTTTAAAGCAGGAGTAGCAGTACACAACGGAGGGTTTGAATGGGCGCGGGCGCAATACCCAGCCGTAGTACAGGATACGTTCAGGTGGGGAATTAGGACCCTGAAGCGTGATTAGGCATCGTACGACCGCTACCTAGGTAGCGAGCAGCGACGACCCTGTGCGTAGGACATGATAGTTCCTGCAGGAGCCTTTCAGGTTCTTCATGGTCAGCACCATTAACCACATAGCTCTCGAAAGTGTCCAAAACTTTGCCGTCCGTGTTTTGTTACATACAATTACTCGCGTGTAGCCATTGCCTCTTCAATAAAATCATCGCTTGGTTTATCTTGTCGCCGTATGCATCTCACTTGAGTTTGTTTATTAGGATTTATTTTATTACTCCCGCTGCTTAAAGGACATATTTTTCTACCTCCCACCTACGTTTCTTCTCGCAGCGACCACGTTTGAAGCTTTCTTGCTTATGAAAAGAAGAAGAAAAAAAAAAACTGCCCGCTTTTTTATGTAATGCCTTCGGGCTTTTACACTATACTAACATAATTAAGCAAATTAATATGGCGAACTTGAACGAGATCCTTGTACTCGCTTTTTGGAATTCACTTGTATGTTATGCGCCGCTTAAGGTATTGTCGCGAGGTTTCTTAGATACGGCTGCCGCTGCTTTGTGTCTATTCATTTCTTTTCGAAGAGGGAGGTTGTATTATTTAACTAGAAGCAAGAAATGCATGGGGGCATGTTAGGAAGTGATGCTGTGCGCCGGACTACCCCCTTGCGCACACGTTGTCTTGTGCTACCGTTCTCCTGGGATAAGCAGCGCAAAAAATAATGAAAAAAAAACATTCATCGATCACTTTGAGTTGTTCTACAGGCCCATTTGTCATGTTTTACATTTCAGCTATAATATATAATAAAATCAGCGCAAGTGCTACTGCTCGTTCAGCCACAGCAGCTTCTGCAAAAAGAAAAAACAACTAATAATAAAAAAAAAAACGTGCGCGTCTCGTTCTTCACTACTATCAGGCGAAGTGACGTCTAAACACCAAGAATGCGTCTCACTCTCACCACGTTTTCCCTGCGTCCCCTCGCTTTGCAGTGTCGAAGGTATGCACGGTCTATTATGCGCACAGCCGAGCCTGCGCTGCTACTTTGAACCGGATGGGTGCACAAAGAAGCGTGAATGCCCTGTCAAATTTGTTGCTCCCTGCGCGGACCTCGCCCGCTGCCAAAAAAAAAAAAAAAAAAAAAAAACATGGTGACTCTCGGTCTCTCGGAGGACGAGGGACCCGTACACATTCTGCTTCTGCCTGTTAGCTGTCGTTGCCCACATTGCTTGCACCATGTTTTGCTTTCGAAGCATGCATCAACTTGACCAGCAACGTGTTCAGTACCAGCGGCTTGACCTTCGCCACTGCAAGCTTGGTTCCACACTGCTGTCGGGTGAAACATGAACAACTAGGCAAATGTCGGAAAACTGCATTTACTGCGAAATAAACTCTATTATCGCAAGGTAAGTACAATTGTCTTATTTTTATTCTCAAGTATAGTGCTTGAACTCAGTGCATTGCCTAATACGTGTCTTTTCTTTTTTTTTTTTTTACAGAGATAATGTACGGCCACTTTTTACTACGTACGTAGACGGTGCTGCACCGCTTCAGCGTCAGCTGAAACGCACTGTCTGTTTGAAAACACGCAGCACGGCACATTTCGGCTAGTACACTCAAGAAGACCAAAGTTGGATTGTCGTAATTCCTTACTCAGGAAGTACATTCTGCGAGCTGACTGGTATTCATAAGTTCCTGCAAAACTATAATATGTTGTATTGTACCTTGCTTATGTCTTTATCATGAAGTAATGCACCCTTTCGTTGCTACCTCTGTTCTAAAAGCTTACGCATTGCCAAAGGCTAAGCACAGCTACCCACAATCACTTACGAGAAGTCTTGTGATGAAGGCATTATTCATAATAATTGGCTAGTTAAACAAAAATCGCATATTTTGATGCAGCGGCATTTCCGAACTAATTTTTACGTATTTCTGCTTCTTTTTTTTCAGCTTCAACAACTTGTTTGAATGGTGGAATCATGTCTGTGGGAAGTTGCCTTCAATATAATGAACGCCATCATGGACCATGCAATTCAACTGTTGTACAGCCTGCATGGGAAGAAAAGCAAGAGACTGTTTAACATGCGGCTGTGCAGAGTGGGAACAGGTGATACACATTTAATTTCTCAGTTTTGTCCCTCTTGCTTATATTAGGCACTGCTGGCAGTGTTGGGATAATATAGCTATATGTATTGTATGCAGATGGTGCTGAGAAACGCAGAGATCGACATCAATCAAGCGCAAGACTTCATAAGAATGTGGCTGCCAGGCGCCGTCGACTGTGCTAATAGCAGAAGGCGGCATTACGCCGAAGCGGCTCAACCCATTCAGCATCTTCCAAGTACCCCTTTTACGAGCCCAGCCTCAACCCCCCGTAGCGTCATAAACAAAGCTTTCGTGGTGGCCCGCAGGATTGGAGATACGAGCGACAATCTGTATCAACCTATTTTAAGACCAATAAAGAAATTATGTATCATTATTTGGTGATTTTATAGTAGATCATGGCATGTTACATCGAGCTACCGTGCAGCATTTGCACAATTTAAGAAATAACGGCATTGCCCACATACATCACAATCTTCCAATATGGCTATGCCAGTGGATAATGCGGCGCAATAAATTGACTAAAAGCGGCTGAGCCGGCTATTGACTAATACCGGCGCTGCCAGTAGGCAAGTTGGGACACTAGAATGGCAATGAACGGCAGAGCCGGCTATCTGCCTGTATTGGTGCTGCCACACGATGACCGACATAGGCCCTTTAGTGGCGTGGCCACACTGCGCCATTCCTGACGCGGTTAGCGCTGCCGGTTTCGGGCTTATATTTGTGCCGGTGTTTGCCGTGATATTGCCGTGCTGGGGCCAGCCTGGTTGTGCTGCCTGGGAGCTATTATGGACGTGCCCAGGTCTTCACCTAAGCCGTCTCCGCCAAATACGGGCAACAGGCCATCGGCCTGGCCACCCACCCGACCTTGAACGTTGGATTCATGGACCGTATTATCGTTCACTTCTAGATTTTTTGCATGAGTCAAGTCTGTTCGTGTATTTTCGTAATGCTTTGTATTATGCCTAAGGACAAGCTTTCGAAATAAAAAAAAAAAAAAAAAAAACAGTGTCGACAACGTCGTTTAGCCGTTCTATTACGTAGTCAGCGTTTTGACAGTGGTTGTGTGCGGTCACACAAACAACGCGCACAACTTGATATACTTTGTATTATACTTGGTATTATGCCTAAGGGCAAGCTTTCGAAATAATTAAAAAAAAGAATACTGTTGTCGACGGCGGCGGCATTTTTCCCGCGTTCGCACCGAACGCGCGCGGCGTTTGGTGAGGTGTTTAAGAAGAACGTGCCAACCTTTGCCGTACACCCTATGGCGGTGTACCGTAGCGACCATAACGCCATGGTCCCTGTGGTCACTAAATAAATGAAAACCACCGGATAATGTATATTTCGCATTCTTTAATAGTTCAAATAACCAATTACAACACATCTTAGCAGTCATAATTGGCAATCCATAATTCCCACCCTAGTACAGCTTCGCTGGTTTTCCCTCTTCACCCCAGTGGAAGGGCTGACAGTTTTGTTTTTATTTTCTTCTAAATTCTTGGACGTTTCAATATCATTATTCTTCAACTGTCGTCGTGCTGTATGTTTATCGGTCTTTTCAGCGAGCAATTTCCTGCTGCTTCGTTTTCTAAATCCAGTACATTCATTGTTTGGTGCTAGGACAAGCATGATGCCATGCCTTTTTTATTGGGCTTCTTACCGTTCCCTTTCCATTCCAGTAACTTGCCAGTATCTAGCATCAACAAGGTCACCGACCAAATCTTAATGACAATAGCCGGGCAGTGCGTGCTGACGAGCGTCTCAGTGCGCGCTTTCTGCTGCTCATATAACATCGCAACCCCGACGTCGCAGCAGAAATCTTCCTTGCGGAAGCGCTTGCTGCACACTCGAGTTGTAGCCGATGGCTGCTTGCCAGTTCTAAGTTTCGCGATACAAGCTTCGTGCAGCTTCTTGCCCTGCCGGTACGTGCGAAGGCTGCCACCGGGCTCCGTTGCGTACGCGTACGGCACTGCGGCACCGAGCAGTAGCCTACCATGTTACACGCCTTCAAAGGCAGCCACTACCCACATATGGTGCTTTCAAATGTTGTCAAGCAGACACCCGGAGCGCAGGCGGGGCTTTCGACTTTCGTTTTCAGCTGTGTCCACGTGGTCCCTCATACCGCCTCACATGGGGGTCATTCCACGCCAAACGTCCCAAACATTGAGCTTGACCCTCTTCGAATCCATTCTAAAAAATTGTGGGCGATATTTTTAGTGCACTATTTGTCCTCGTAAAGTATTTTTTGCAAGAAAAAGTTTTTTTCTGTCCCTTACAGTGATTTTAATGTTGCTGTAGTGGGTCAAACCTAGGTTGCCGAAAAATACTCTAAAAATACAATACTACACAGAACGCCTTAAATATCTGCGATTTGCTAGAAAAGGAATGGCGCTTTCTTATTCTCTCGCACTGGCGGCCACTACTATGTCTCACAATGTGCTTTGTGGGGAAGCATTACGGCTATTCTGCGTCAATTTTGATTATTTTTTAAAAATTATACAAAGCCTACAGGCACAATACAACTATATCACCTGATTGGATAGTTGTCAGTAAGTGCGAAAAAAAAGTATTGAAGTCGATGACCGAGTAGTTTCAAAGTGGAAGGGGCGCAAACATTGGAAAATGTGTGAAATTTCCCATGTTCAGGCACATGCAGATTGGTGATGCGGTTCAAGTAAAAATGCACGCTTGCACTAATTTGGAAGATTAAAGAAAGCAGATTTATTTGTGAAAGATTTATCAGAGTGATTTTTCTTTTAAGCGAGAAACAAAATTTTATGTTGAGCATTCGCCGCGTCCCAGGGCGCCGGCCCGCAAGTCCGCTTCACTGCGCCGGCACGCCTCCTTGGGGCCACGGAAACATGCGGCGACCACGCAGGTGGCAAGATGAGCGACTGCTTTTGCTGAATTTGCGAGAACTTTACGAGGAATGGAAAAAGTTGTCGCAGTTTCACCCGAAAGGCGAAGCATCAATTGCGATAGCAACTTAGTAGAGAGCTATACGGAGTAAGGATAGTAGTTTTATCCGCTGTACAAACTTGGACATGCAGCAGCACCGGCAACACACAGCACTGTTGTCGACGCCGTCGGCGTTTTGCCCGCGTTCGCACGAAATGCGTGCGGCGTTGGTGACTGTTGCCGGAGCCTCTGATATAAATAGGCACTTGGTGCCGCAGCTAAGCGTCGCCTCCCTTCCCTGCCCCCCCCCCCCCCCCCCCACGGCCTTTCGTGCGTCAGAAGAAGGCGCGTTTGCTATATATGGTGATTGTAAAGGATGAAAGAGACGCTTACTTCTGCAGCCCTTAAGGGAGCACAGCGCAGAACGCGCGTTTCTTCTCCGCCGTGCGTTCACTCCCCGTGAAAGCGCGCGTCCCTCGCGCCCTTTCAATCGCACATACAGCGTTCGGCGCGCGGCGACGATTTCATCTCCATTGACGTCATACGGAACCTCACGGCGACGGCGACGGCGACGCCGACGGCAGAAATCTGCTTTTGAGTGTCCATATAATTGCTATCGCAATAAAAAAGTTGCAATCTCAAATGCGGATTCTCTTCATTCGCAAGTTTGCGTCCACCTCACTGCGTTTTGGCCGGAGGAAGTGGCACCCACACAGTTTGCGTGTGCATGGCGCACCAGAACTTCAAACTGGTGCTCAATGCCGCAGGCTTCACGCAAACAACAGAAGAATTGTTGTCAACAATTGTATGCCAGACTGAAAATGAAGACTGCATGTGTGGCTGCTGTCTTGTGTGCCCAGGCAGCGACGCAACTCAAGAGCATGCTGGAGAACGCACCATCCCTAGATACAGATAAGGGTGACTACCTCCATGTTCAGCAATGGATCAGTGGTGTCCGCTGCAGGCTCGAAACAATTATCTTAAGCCCAGCAGAATTTTCTGAGAAGTTTTTAGACATGCTAGAAGAACTAAAAGAAAAATCTCTCTGATGAAACTTTCACAAATCTATTCTTTAATCTTCCAAATTAGTGCAAGCGTGCATTTTTACTTGAACCGCATCACAAATCTACATGTGCCTGAACATGGGGAATTTCACACATTTCCCAATGTTTGCGCCGCTTCCACTTCGAAACAACTCGGTCATCGACTTCAATACTTTTTTTTCGCACTTACTGACAACTATTCAGTCGGGTGATATAGTTGTATTGTGCCTGTAGACTTTTAATAATTTTTTTTTAATAATCAAAATGGACGCAGAATCGCCGTATTGCTTCCCCACAAAGCACTTTGTGAGACATAGTAGTGGCCGCCAATGGGACAGATTAAGAAAGCGCCATTCCTTTTCTAGCAAATCGCAGATATTTAACGCGTTCCGTGTAGTATTGTATTTTTGGGAGTATTTTTCGGCAACGTAGGTTTGACCCACTACAGCAACATTAAAATCACTGTAAGAGACAGAAAAATTTTTTTCTTCCAAAAATGCTTTACGAGGACAAATAGTGCACTAAAAAGATCGCCCAAAATGTTTTAGAATAGAATCGGAGAGGGTCGAGCTCAATGTTTGGGAGGTTTGGCGTGGAATGACCCATGGAGGAAGAAGTTCTTTCTTCTTTGCAGCTTTTCCAGTGGTGGAGCTCGCCCCCAATAATGGCCCGTTCCTTCCGGCGAACGTCGGCGGCAACCGAGCGAGCGAGCACAACAGCGAAAGATGAAAGACGCGAGCCGCGAACGACGGAGTGATGTGAGCGCCGGAAACTGGTTTCATGCGGACCCGCCCGACCGCTCGGTGCGTACTCGTATCTGGTCTCAGCCGGACCGCTGGTTTCGCACTATCGTCTGCTCGCGCTTCTTTGATTTGCTTGGTTTGGTCTCGTTCGTGCTTGTTTCGATTGTCACGGTTTGCGCTTGCTTGTTAATGTGGTTGTATGCGCGACTTGCGTAGTACTTTCTGGAAGCCAAGCGGCACTAGCGATTACCCTGGAACCTATGACGAGCCGATGCGCTTGGCCCGCAGATCAGATATATGACGATTGCCGACTCTGCTACGTGTCCCTCTCAAATTCTTTGACTCCATATCTCGCGAAATGAAAACACTATAGAGCTGCGCTCAAATTTCGCATTAGGGAGCATCGTAATCGTTGGTGAATTTTTAAAATCTGTCTGATACGTGACTCATATACACCTCTTTCTGCAATTATAGCACACTAACATTATTTTTAGGGCTGAATAATATGCAGCTTTATTTTAAATTACATTACGAATTAAATTCCCGTGCCTCCAGCGCGCACATCGAGCGAGATTTTAGTGTCGTTGCTGATGCTTTCACACGAAAACGACGGTAGGTAACAATTTTTAAATGCAATTGCTGGTGAAGGTAAACAAATTGTGAAGGGTAACAGCCAGGCCAGCTTGTTCTTTTTACTGTATTTGTGCAGTATCAATAAACCTTGGGAGGAAAGTAACGTATAAGTAAGGGATTACTTTTGGGGGCATTTTTTTTTTTCTGTAACGTGTACAAGTATAGCCTACGCCTCCTGAAAGTGGCTTTCCCGCAGAGCTTTGTCGTCCAGTGGCAGAGCTTTGCAAGAATTACGTGGGGGCAATTTTATAGGGAAAATCTACAGTTACATATAGCGTTGTTATATATATTATAGCGTGTGCGTGCTGCTGTTGTATGCGTTTCGCATTGAACAGCAGTTTGATCATACGCACACGCGTGCGAGCACCGCGTCTACCGGGGCGGTGGGAGCACGGAAGATCGCGGCACCAAAATACGAAGCCATGCTCCAATTCTATAGAGCTCTGGCTCCTTTTGTGTGCTGACGTATTCATATTTAGGTCTGATTTTTGATTAAGATTTTACCCACCCCGTGGGGTGAGTGGGCCGATCCCGGAGGCAGTGCAATACCGGGCCAACCCGTGGCGGAGGTGAAGCAAGCTTCAAGCACTCCGCCCCATTCCAAAAATAAGTTTAATATCTTGGGTCCAAATAGGACCCGTATCAGATATTAAGCTGATAAGAACAGATATTTTTTTATTAATGCTTAATTACACAACATCATAAAAATGGGTTACAGAACCAAGGCCAAACGGGGTAAAATTGTATACATTAAAAGTTGAACAGAAATGGCTAAAAAATACTGGTTAGTAGTGTTAGTATTAAAAGGTTAAAACTGTAAAGGTGTAAATATATCACTTCTCTATAAACAATAAATACATTAGGCTGAGCCTATGTGGCCTTTGTATATCTGCGTCGAGAAGCGGATCGTGTCGCTTACACAAAGTCTTTTCATGGTCCGCAGGTATTCTTTGCTGCATATCCTGCGGAGGACACGATCGTTCCCCGGGTCCCAGGTGCCAAGGCAGCCAACCACTACGGCGTCCACCGTCACTCGCTGGAACCGCCGGAGGAGATGTCGCTGTACCGGGGCGTACTTCTCCTCCTTGGCCTTCCGGGCGTCCTGGAACGCCTGCAACCGGTTCTCGAATGGGCAGCAGACGTCCAGGATGAGAGCTTCCTCCCCGCGGGCCAGCACCAGGTCGGGCTTGAGGGATGTATTGCCGACGACCTGGTTTTCCGCTATCACGGTGAACCTCGCCAGGGCAGCCTTCTTCACTCGGTCGACGATGGCGTTATGGCGCTCCGTCATAACCCGGCTCTGCCTCATGCAGTGGCAGAGGACATGCGGTAGTGTCTCCTCCCCATACCCGCAGCGCCTGCATCGCTTGTCTGCTGCGGGTGCCCATACTCGTGTGGCATTGAGGGGGAGGAGGTTGAGCCGGGCTCGGTGGACGAAGCGCCAGTCTGTGAACCGAGTGTAGCGGCCGGACCTCATGAAGTGGGCGTTTGCCAGGTCCGCCGCCACGCACACCATCGCCTTGCCCTGGTTTGGCTTCTCGTGTAGGGTGCTGTCCCGGTCCTTGGAGAGGAGCGCCCGGATAGTCCTTATCAGCTTGTGGCGGTTCCTAGTCGACACGGAGGCCTCTCCGCAGGTGATGCGGGCCCCGTGGTCCGTGATCTCCCAGGCGATGGAGAGGCGACGGGAGGCTTTTCTGGCCTCTGTCCACACAGATTGCAGCTGTGTGGACGTTTGCCTGAACTCGCCCTCCGTCTCGCCTGAGAGGTAGGCCTCCGTGTCTTCTGTGTCTGCTGGCCGCCTCAGTCGCCTGGTCACCACCTGCTGCAGCTCGTCCCTCGCTCGCTGCCGGACTTCTAAGTCGGTCGACGTAAGAAGCTTGAAGGCTCCGTCCACCCGGCAGATGTCGCTCAGCTCCGCCGCAAGGGGGATCCCTGCAGTACCAGCCTGTGTGCTTCCATGTAAGTATTCGTTTGAAGCTCTGGCTGGCACGTACAGGGTCTTCTTGATCAGCGGGCGGAGCTCCTCGTCCAGGCGCTGCCACTCTCCTTTGCTGGCGACGCCCACCCGCATGGCGAAGTTTAAGGCTGGATATAGGAACGTTTTGATAGCGTCCAGCCTTTGCCATGGGGCGAGCATAGAGGAGAGCAGCTTTCTGCCCAAGTGGATAGCCTCGTCAACCGTGGTGTTGTCCGGCAGCACCCTGAATCCCACAGGCCGGCCCAGGAACCTGTGCCCTTCAAAATCTCCAAGAGCCGGAATCGGGTCGCCATCAACGATGAATGTGGTGGGCCGTGTGCCCACGGGGTGGCGGCCGGATAGGTGCAGAGACCGGCACTTGGAGGCGTTCAGCCGCAGCCCTAGCTGGGCCGAGAGCGTGGTCACCGTGTCCAAGCGGCGCTGCAAGGTGATGGGATCCGCGGCCAGCAGCGTCAGATCATCGGCGTAGGCAAGGATGTTGTGCTGCCTATCGCCTCCCTGTACTGCACGGATGACCGGGTCCACCACCAAGTTGAAGAGCAGGCCGCTCAGAGGGCAGCCCTGTCTCAGCCCAGCTCCGATGGCGATGGGCTCCGTTGTGCCTGCAGCTGCCACGACGCTGGTGGTGTTGGCGCAGTAGAGTTCCTCCACGATGGCAGTGAAGGCCTCCCCCGCGCCGGCGCCGCGGACAGCATCGACGAGGGCCTGATGGGCGACCGACCCGAAGGCGTTGGCAAAGTCGAGGAACCCCACACATAGCTCCCCACCTCCTGTCCTGGCATCATCCAGACGTCCCTGCAGCACGAAGTTGTGTTCAAACACCCCATCGTGCGGCAGGAAGCCCTTCTGACACCTGGACAGTACCGCATGGTCGCCCAACCACCTCTGCAGCCGGGTGGTGAGACACCCGGCATACAGTTTGGCAATTGTTCGACCAAGGGCAATGGGGCGCCAGTTGGTGGGGTCCCCGCGGTCACCCTTCTTGTATATCAGGATGGTCCTCGTCGACTTCCAGCTCAGGGGCGTGCGGCGGTGTCGGAGGCAGATGTTGAACACCGCCGCCAGGAACCTGCCTTCTGGGTCCACCTGCCTCCAATGGTGGTAGGTCAGGCGGTCCCCCCCTGGAGCTGTGCTCTCGCACTTCCGGAGCTTGGCTGCGACCTCGTTTGGCGTGAAGGGGCACAGGTCCATCTCCTCCGTTGTGGCCGTCCTAGAGCGTAGTAGGCTCGTGTCGACCGCCGCCGGCGACCAGAGGCTTGTGTAGTGGGCCTGGAGTGCGTCTGGGTCGATGGGGCAGAGCTGCGATGGGCCTTCGGCGATCAGCCTCACCGCTCGGCGCCGGTTCCGCCTGTACAAGCTCTGTATCTGCTGAGGATTGTCGGGGTTAACTTCACGCCTCCGGGATTGGCGCGAGCCCCCTTCTGGCAGCCGCAGGTGTTTGATTGCGGCTGCAATGGCACGGTCGATGATGTTCTCGAACCGTGCCCAATCCCCAGCAGACTCCGGCAACCGGCTTAGTTCTCGCAGCTCCGCCGTCTCTTCCCTCAGCACCCAGGTGCTGTCCTCTGGTCCCATGGTTCCAGTGGTTTCCTCCTGTGTCGCGTAGACCTGGCTGTCGCCGCCCTCCTGGCTTCCCGTCGACTCAGGAGGAGGCTCTCCACCGGCCGCCGGCCCCTCTACGCCCGCCATCTGGTTCTCGGGGCTGGCCTGGTCGGCCGGTGTGGCAGGCGTCGAAGGAAGGGGACTGCTGGCTGTGTCCTGCTCCGCCAGCGTTGGCGCCTGCCAAGAGGAGTCCTCCCCCGATTCCCCGCTGCTGTCCTGCCTCAGTGCCTCAACGAGAGGCTCCTGGTCCGCTGGCTGGTCCGCTGACTGGTCCGCGGTCCGCTCAGCCACCTCTCCCGTTGGTCCTGGTGAGCCACGGGTGCTGTCCTGCTCGGGTATGGGGGTTCCGCTGTCGTCCTGTATCGGTGCACCATCGTTGCTGGTGGTAGGAGCACCTACGGCGAGGTTGCTTCTAGCCGCCAGCGCTGCTTGCCTGCTGTGCCATTGCTCGTGATTGCTCATGCCCATCCTTGTTGGGAAAGACATTGAGCATTGCCCACATTGATGTGGCTGGCTCACAGGAGGCGCGGAAACGCCGGCGGCGGCCAGGCATGCATGAGAACTTGGCCTCAACCCCAGGGTCGCGCCGCAGATGCTGCACAGGTTGACGGTGCGCCGAATTCTGCAGTTGTGCTCTTGTTCAAGGTGCCGTTGCAGAGACTGCCGCCGCGAAGTCCATTGGGCTGCTCCGTAGGCAGCTCGGCAGCCTCTCTCGCAGCACCGGAACGTGTGTGGTACCGGTAAGTGTACCGTGAGGGTGTCGCCATCACGTGTTGGCTGGCGTCCCTGTTCAGGAGTAGAGTCGGGGTCGCCGTCGTCCTCACTTTCATCCATTTGATGGGATGCCCTCAGACCTCGAATTTCCTTAGAGGAGCTCAGGTCATGTCGGGCGAATGGGCCACCGCCGAAGCGGTAGTGTGGAGGCAGGGCCCATTACGGACGACGACGATGGCGGGAGCCAGCCAACTGTACCACGGTACAGCACTAGGGGCAGAAAGGCAGCAGGGACCTCAAGGGCAGCACCACCATGGGACGTCAGGACAGGGGCAGGCAAGGTCACAGGACTGCACAGGAAGCTCGAGGCAGCAGGCACCCCCAGGCAGCAGCAGGGCGGGGTCACGCGGCAGCAGGTCCGGATGCAGTTGCAGGAGACACCAGGTGGCAGCAGCGGCCTAGAAGTGCTTCGCAGTGGAGTGGGCCGATCCCGGAGGCAGTGCAAGAAGGGTCCGGGCCGGTACAGAGGGAGGGTACCGAGAAAAAAAGACTCTGCTGTAACCGGGCAGGTGACCGGGTGCTTCTGCAGAAGACAAAGGTAGTGAAGGCCGGGCAAGCCAGCTGCATGCACTACACTTTGATCTTAGCCAAAAGGCCGAGAAGCGATAAATAAATCACGGACCGCGGTCTCAACCCACTTTTTAAAACCACAAAAGAAGCCCAAGAGCCCGCATCAGCCTGTACCAGCGAAATACCGCTATTACGGCACAAAATCTGAGGCTCTCGCTCTAAGAACTGCTGGGTTTATCTGGATGCAGTACTTTTAGTTTGAAATGTTCCAATAATACCTAATTTATTAATAAATTGGTATAAGAGACGCGAGATTCCACAAAATGCACGTAGAGGTACTCTCGACCTCTCGGTGGCGTCAGACAGAATAACGGTCGATAGTGTCAAATTTCATACAGAGTGGGCAAAGAGCAAGCACTTTTTTTTCTCCCAAATTATAATTTGGTTGAAAAAAAGTTAGAGACGCCCAAGCCGACAAAACCGACTAAAACCATTATCGATCGCAACGAGCGACGACGTCACAGTCAACATGGCTTCTCCCATGGCTTCTCCGTTCATGACCTTCCTCTGTGCGCGTCGGCCGTCAACGCGACAAGTTCGTATCGTTAACTTTATATGGGGGATATTTATCTCATCTAGCCGAGCCAGTTCTGAATGGGCGCACACGTTATCACCAAAGTCAACGATTGCAGTCAAGAAAAAACTCCCTGCGAGACAAGCGAGCGCCCTGAATCCGTGCGACACTTCGCCAGTGTATTCCCATAATCGCCGATTGGAGTGATACAACGCTAATAAGGCTTTCCACTGCGTCAAACATCAAGGCAATTTTTATTTTTTTCGCTCCCATCATGAGCACAAACGTTTGCGTTAAGCAGGTTAAGCTGCGATGAAACGAAGTTGTTTAGAGGCGAGCGCCGACGCCGTGCAGCGTTTCACTTGCGTTGCTCATCGTGTGTGTGTGTGTGCGTGTGTGTGCGCGTGTGTGTGCGTGCAGCTCATTCTATGTAGAGAGCCTACATGCAACGCTGTCCAATTCTATGGACCCCACCTAACACGGAGAAACGCATTCTTTTTCAAAAAAACCATGTCGTTTGCAGTGAAAATGGAAACGTCGCTACGAGTCCATGCGTGGAATTCTAGGTGAGCGACGGAGCCGAGCAGTCACGCCCATTGCAGGGTAAGTCCCGTAGTGCCGCAGCTGCGGAACCGGTGCGAGCGCAGTTTGCTGAGACCGAAAGTGAAAATCAAATTGTAGTGAAGTATAGAGTCGCATAACTTTTGATTTTAGACCAAAGGTTTTAGACCAGACACGGCAGCGTAGCAGATGCGGCGTTGTGCAGGTATTCCCTAGTGCGCCGTCTCTGCCCGCCTCTGCGGCCGGCTGTCGCTCGCTGCGAGCACTCGCTCGTGGCGCTGCGAGCGTAACGGCGTTGCATGTAGGTTCCCTATCGTAGCGCCCGTCGCGGTCGCGCTGAAGCGACAGAATGCGGCCGGCTCGGGCTGGTTCGTCCGCTGTAAATTGCGCACTATCGGGCTTTCTGCGCGAGACAGAAAGGCCGGTTCTCCTTAGAAAAACTGTTACAGCCGAGTACTCAGTGTTCGTGTTCGCGGGTGCCGATGAAACAGCGAACAAGTCATACATGTTCACTTTGTTGGGACGCAAGTGCGCGCGGAGGAGAGAGACGTTTCGACGGCCTGAGTCCCAACTGTCAACTGGTTTCCTTTTTACTTTGCTTCAGCCGCCCTTGGGGCTGCACGCCCTTTCCACTCGTCAACATTGGTGGAGAGTGGAGGACAGAGGCGCGGGGTGCAACCGGTTCGGAGGAGCGCTCGCTGCTCGCCCTTGCCTGCACGTTGTGGCCCTCTCGCAGCCGCTACAACTTGAACAACTCTTCCGCAAAAGGGAACGACCATGGTACATCCTGCTTAAATCATTTGTCGTGTGTACTTGTTGATTAACGCTCAAAATATAGAAGGAAACGTTCGCATATGCCACATTTTTTCGCCTTTTAGTTCTGACAGATAGAAAAAAATCTCGCCCGCGACAGCGCTGGTACGCCTCTGCAGGTGTATTTATGGAAGAGGCGGACGTTACTTAGGCGAGAAAGTACTATGTCCACGTAGCTGATTAAGAAGATTCACTAATTAACTATCTTATTTTTAGCTTCAGGGCATATATACTAGAATTCGTATCATACATACGCATAAAATTCGTATCAGCAGCCAAGGTACTTAATTGCGAATAATTGTAGGTTTCGATCGCACATAGAGAAAATTTCTGCCTAGATATCCTCAACTTATGAGATTTATTGAAATAAACATATGCAAGTACCTCAAGAACGCTGTCAAATGTAAGCACATCATACATGACTGTAAGCGGGTGCATTTCCTTGTGCGTTTCGGGAGCGAACATTGTCAATGATAACATTGTCAATAAGAATAAGCTTAAAGCATAGCTTGCACCGGGTGCCGAGAACGATTCGCTACGTTTTTTGTTTGTTTGTTTACTTGCTTGTTTGTTTTTGTTTTTGCGCTACACCGTTGACAGTGCTTTTGACGGCCAAAGCAGTTGTTACAGCCGCGGCGATAAAAAAGGATAAAAATACAATGCCGGCGCATCATTGGCGCCGCGCATGCTTAGATGTGGCCTATTTCAAACTGCAGATGTCGCTCGGGCAGTCTCGAGCGCGACGTTCCGTCATTGTCGACATGAGTGGTGACCTGTGTACATGCTGAGCACTAAAGCGACTCTTCTTTCTGAGAAGACACCTTCGTCTTGCGCCCCCAGATAAAATTTGCTGGCCTACAGAATGCTTGTTCGAACAGTGCTGGAGCACGCCAATACTGTTTGGTTTCCGTACACAAAAGAACTCATTGCATGAATGGAAGAGGTGCAGAGGAAGGCAATAAGGTTCTGTTTTAATAAATACAAGTGAACGGCTTCATTGTCTGAATTAATAAAGAGAGCTGGTTTATTAACACTGCAAAGTAGAGCAAAACTAGCACCACCAAAGTTTTCGTTTCAATTTATTCATGGTGACATAAACATTGACGTCAGCCCCAACCTCTCTCTGTCCATCCCTCTGTCATTGACAGACGTGTGCATGCTTGCCGCCCATGCCCGCTAAGCTCCCGTTCGGTCTAATCGAGCCAAGAGACCGGGAAATAGAGGGAGAGATTGACTGTACGTATACTTAGTCAACCACTTAACGCCGAAACAAACACAAAAGGGAGAACAAAGCGGTATCTATCATTGCATCTTCGCTTTTTCTGTATGTGAGCGTGCGTGTCTGTTTCTCTGTGCTAACTTGGCTAGTCCCTCTTCCGCTCTGCCTGTTTATATAAGGAGCCTGTACGTGTACGTTTAAGAGGGAAGCGGGAAGAAAATGAGGAGCCATTCCACCCTCTGAAAGCGGATGACCAGCGAAGCTGTAGCAAATCGCACGGTATTAAGCGTCTTCACTCAATGGAAGTCCTGGAAAATTTTGCCGGTCATGATTTGGATATGTCGGCCATCAGTGCTCCAGCCCATACATATTCCCTGGCGTAATAAAGAAAATGTCGCAGTTTCTCCCGAAAGGCGAAGCTTCAATTGCGATAGCAAATTAGTAGAGAGCTATACGAAGCAAGGATAGTAGTTTAATGTGTCGTATAAACTTGTAAACATTCGCATACTAACTCAATAGACAAGCGCGGTGTCACGCGCGCACATGTTAACATGAACGCATCTCGCTCGATGACCACGGAAACTCGCTGTCAGAACGCTGGAGTAAGGAGGTGCAGCTATAGCCGCGAGCGAATGGACCTTCGTGCCGCCTCTCGCTTCAAAGCGAACGAAACGTCGAAAACACAGCGCATACGAAGTTACCGGTTCTAGTTGAACATTGCTTACGTCGCACATCGCTTTGAAGAGGAGCCCCGCGCGGGCGCGTACTTTTTCCACGTCGCAGATCGCTTTCGAGGTAGGACACCCACGCGGCCGCCGCCGGAGCAAGACGACCCCCCCCCCCCCCCCCCCCCCCATGTGCCTGACGCGTGAAAGAAGCAGCGCGCTTCCGCCCCGCCTTTACCCTCGCGCGCGCGAGATTGAGCAGCCAGTGTCGGCTGACCCTCGCAAGCCTGCACTCGCACACGCAGCGTACCGCCGGCACACGGCGACGATTTTACCGTGTTTGGACTTTATACGGAACCTCACGACGACGTCCACGACCACGGCAGAAGTTCGCTTGTAGTGTCCATATAATTGATATCGCAATATAATATTGTAACGGATACGAAAGGCAGGCACAAAAAGAGAGAAGAGAAGACGAAGAGAACGAAGAGCTCGAGAGGCCAGACTGCGCTACGATCACGCTCCGATCATCGCCCATCTCCTGTAATATAAAACCATTCCTTCACAACTCTTCGTAACAGTTGTGGTGGAAGGTGCTGGGTAATCGACACCCGAAGACGGAGGCTGATCCACAAGTTCTTCGACGGAGCCGTCGCCTTGCTGGACTACCACCGAATACACCGGAGTTGAATATGTCATACGACGCAGACGAACAACGGCCCATTCCAACTGCTGCGCCGACCAGTTCCGTTCAGCAACTGAGAGATGTGCGTCCCTTCGCCGGAAGACCGGACGAAGACGTCGAGGAATGGCTCATCCATTATCACCGGGTGAGTGCCGCCAACAAGTGGAACAGCGCTTCTCAGCTATCGAACGTCGTGTTCTTTCTAACGGACACTGCGTTGATGTGGTTCGACAATCACGAGGAAACGTTAACGACATGGGGCAGATTTGTTTCTGAAATCAAAGAGCGATTCGGCGACTCCGCGACGAAAAAGAAAAGGGCAGAACAGACGCTACTGCACCGCGCGCAAGTGCCAGGTGAAACCTGCACGACCTACATTGAGGCAGTAGTAAAACTGTGTAGGCTTGTAGATTCCGGAATGTCTGAGGAAGACAAAGTCGGGCACATCCTAAAAGGAATTGCTGAGGATGTTTACAGTTTCCTCATCGCAAAAGACAGCCTGGCTTCCGTCGCCGACATCATTCGACACTGTCGCACTTTCGAGCAACTGAAGACGAGGCGCATCACGCCGAAGTTTGGCAGGCTAGCCAATGTGACGACAGTTGCAAGCGTAGAGAGCAACCAGCCCCTCGATCTTGCAGCAACGATCCGACAAATAGTTCGGGAGGAACTCAGCCTGCACGCGCAAGTGACACGCCCAGGCACTCATAGCTTCCGCTTACCAGCATATTTCGAGCCAAACGTGGCATCCTTCTCCCCGTATACTGCGGCAAGGGGCATTGAGGATTATGAACTCGCGCCCCGACAGCAGCCACGTCTCTATGACAGAGGCCCTACTTATGACGCTCAGCTACAACGAGAACAGCCGCGTCTTTACCCCCGAAGACCTGTGACTTCTGCGAGGCCGCGCCAAGAACAGCACCTACCCTACTACCACGACCTGGCTTATAATCGATATAATGAATTTCAGCGAGCGGCACACACACATTATTCACTTGACAACGAACTTTCTCGCCGTCCGCAGCAGGCTAGCATTCGCTTCGAGCAAGATGCTGTCAACCGCGACCCTCCCATGTGCTACAACTGCGGTTCCACAGACCATATTGCTCGGTATTGTCGCCAAGGCCGTCAATCACGAAGGCCACCACCGATGTTCTCGCCACCCGGAAACCGTACTTCATATGACTTCAGGACGACCGATTTGCTTCCAATGGACCGCTTCTCGCGCGCGACCAGACGCAGCGATTCGCCAGCATCTGAGCGCAGTTTGACGCCACCAAATAAACCGTCCATGTCGCTCTCCGTCCCCTAGGCGACGTTCTTCCTCACCACCGCCGGGAAACTAGCATCCGCGGCCAATGGAGGTGAGGTCGCCGGACGGTCTTTGGAAGAAATACCTCTGCCTGTTGTGATGCACAAAAACAAAGTGAATGTGTTGATTGACGGAATACCGACCATGGCGTTAGTTGATACTGGAGCAACTGTGTCTGTGATGAGCCTCGCTTTCAAAAACCGTCTAGGCCACAAAGTTATGTTTTCTTGGAACGACGGTATTACCTTTCGTGGAGTAGGCGGCGAGTGACTTCATCCCCTTGGTGTTTGTGCTGTGAGTGTTTTGTTGGCTGGAAAAGTGTTTGTGTCGGAATTCCTTGTTCTTTCTCGTTGTTCACACGATGTTATTCTTGGTATCGATTTTCTTAAACAATGCGGTGCTTCCGTGGACTGTGGTTGTGGCGAAATATCGTTAAACAAGTCATTTATATCAGCATGTCCCGAACAAAGTTCGCGTGGTGAAGACAGGGATACAGACACACTCAATGTTCTTGATGAAGTGATTGCACCATCGTGGTGCCTGACGCCCGTTCATGTTTTTGCAAATACTGTTGACGCTGATTGTGTTGACCTTGTAGTTAGGCCTCTCCGCATAAACTGTGCTAAAAAAAAAGTATACTTGTGCCCTGCTCTGTCGTGTGCATGACGAAAGGAGTCGCCACATTGTGGGCGCTGAACTGTTCATCCACGCCGGTTGTCCTCCCTCGCGGTATGAAAATCGCTCTATTCGATGAAGCCGCATGTAGCTCAATAGCGGCACTAACTGCGGACGTCTCTACAGCTTGCTCTCCTTGCGATAATCGCCACTCTGAAGAGTTAATGCTTGGCATGATCAGCAAGGCTCTCTGTACATCGGAACAGCAAGCACTGGTATACAGGTCCTTGCCAGGCATGAGGCTGCATTCGACTTCACGCATGCAGATGCACCCCTTCATTTACCGTCGTCCCGCGCTCGTCACCGAATAGATACCGGCTCAGCACACCCCATCCGCCAGAAGCCCTACCGAGTGTCAACCTCCGAGCGCAAAGTTATTGCAGAGCAAGTCAAAGAGATGATGAACAAAGGTGTCGTTCAAGAGTCGTCTAGCTCATGGACAGCCCCAGTAATCCTGGTCAGGAAAAAAGATGGCTCCTGGAGATTCGGCGTAGATTACAGACGTCTAAACGCAGTGACTAAGAAGGATGTCTATCCGCTACCACGAATCGATGACGTCATTGATTGCTTACACGCTGCTTCGTACTTCTCAACACTTGATTTGCGATCGGGGTATTGGCAAATACCTATGGACCCTGCCGACAAGGTAAAGACCGCTTTCGTGACTCCAGATGGCCTATTCGAATTTAATGTTATGCCTTTTGGCCTTTGCAATGCTCCTGCCACCTTCGAAAGATTCATGGACACAGTACTACGTGGTCTAAAGTGGGAGATATGCATGTGTTACCTCGATGATGTTGTAATATTTGGACGCACGTTTGAAGAACATAACGAACGCCTCAGCCTTGTTCTCGACTGCATCAAAAAAGCTGGACTGGTTCTAAACTAAAAAAAAAAAAATTGCCTGCCAATCCGCCCTGTGAAGGTGGTTGGAAAGCGAAGCTTTTTACGCCACCCTCACGGTGACTGCGGCGCACTTGATTTTTCACACACTACAACGTAACTTTAACCACGGCCTTTATTATTATTTACTTCACAACAATGTTCACAACTGCTTTATGATCGGTGTGATATACACTACTAGACTACCCCATAGCGGGGTAGTCTAGAAAATGAACCGAAGCAGTTACTAGGCTGGAAGGGTTTCGAATGACGTCAACCCTCTTTCAAGCAGCTGCATAAGCTTTGCAACAGCTGCAATCTAATCTTACGGACCGCGCCGAGCCTGTTTCCGTTGTTTGCCCGCAGCCCTTATCATCCATCATGTTGGCTCATCACTTTGAAGCTTGTTTTTGTGGTTTTTCTTGCGAAAACGAGTGCTTAGTTGTACGCTGAATGCCTGAATTCAAGTAAGCTATACTGCTATACCTGCAATTGTTAGCGGTTCGTCGGGATCGTTTTTTGATTACAACGACGAACACGACAGAACCCTTGGCTGGTAGAGGTACAAAGCTTCGCTTTAAAAAATGTAGGTTTGGCGAACGCCAAACACTGGTCCTGGGACACTTAGTCGACAAGGATGGCGTCAGGCCCGATCCTTGTAAGATTGAAGCGGTGAGCGCCTTAGCCACCGCAGTCAGCACGAGAACTTTGCTCATTCATTGGCCTATGTTCGTATTTCCGTCGTTTTGTTCCCCGGTTGCCGACATTGTTTACCCATTGACAAGTATTTTGCGACAAGATGCGGCCTTCAATTGGACACCAGAGTGTGACGCTTCATTCTTTCAATTGAAGTTCATACTAACGTCAGCACCCCTCTTGCGTCACTTCGATCCATCTTGCCTGACTGAAGTTCACACTGATACTAGTGGAATCGGGATAGGCGCGGTGCTTGTACAACGTCACAGTGGCGCAGAACATGTTGTCGCATATGCCAGCCGTTGCCTGAGCAAATCTGAACGCAATTATACGGTTACGGAACAAGAATGCCTGGCAGCTGTTTTCGCTGTACAGAAGTTTCGGTGTTATCTTTACGGTAGACCATTCAAGATTATCACCGACCATCATTCTTTATGCTGGCTGGTCGGTTTGCGTGATCCCTCTGGTCGCCTCGCACGTTGGGCGCTGCGCCTCCAGGAATACGACTTTGTGGTATCGTACAAGAGTGGCCTTCGTCACGCTGACGCAGACTGCCTCTCTCGGATTCCTCTTGCAACTACCGACTGCGATGCTTAGAATTTTGACGACTGCCTCGCTGCTCTTACTTGTACGTTCCCTGATGCGGCAGACTTTCAGCGAGAACAACGGAATGATCTTACCCTCGATGCGCTTTTTGTTGACGCCCGTACTTCTCAAGGCAGCGGTCGCTTTACTGTCCGTGATGAGTTGCTCTACAAAACTAATTACTCCGGGCATGGAGCGCATTTTCTGCTTGTTGTCCCCGAGAGTCTCCGTTCCGACGTTCTACGCGCCATGCATGACGATGCCACATCCCGACATTTCGGCTTCGTACGAACACTACACCGCACGCAGGAGCGATTTTACTGGCCCAAGATGTGCGAAACAACCAAGCGCTATGTCGCTAGTTGTGAAACGTGCCAGCGTTACAAGCGACCGACCACCGCAGCACCCTTCGGCCATTGACACCGCCTAGTACGCCGTTCGAGCGAGTAGGCATTGACCTTTTGGGTCCATTCCCGTTGTCCAACAACAAGAACCGTTGGATAATTGTCTGCGTAGACCATCTTACACGGTATGCCGAAACTGCAGCCGTACCCTCTTCCACCGCTGCTTGCGTGGCGGTCTTCCTGCTGCGTTCCGTGGTCCTTTGTCATGGCCCACCACGTGCCATCATCAGCGACCGCGGTCGCCAGTTCACTGCTGATGCCATTGAAGAGTTACTTCGTTTGTGCACTTCACAGTTCCGGCATTCCACGCCGTATCATCCACAGACCAATGGCCTCGTTGAAAGGACAAACAGAACGCTGACCAACATGCTTGCCATGTACGTCTCCTCCAATCATAAGAACTGGGACGACGTGCTACCCTTCATCACTTACGCATATAACACGGCGAAACACGAAACCACGAACTATAGCCCATTTTATCTCCTCTATGCAAGGCTACCGCGCAGCCCTCTCGATACTTTCTTAAACTTTATTCTGCACGACGACGATTCTGTATCGAAGACTTTGTGTCTCGCCGAAGAAGCCCGTCGAATAGCTTGTCTTCGTACTCTGGCCTCGCAAAGTCGTTCGAAAGAGCGATACGACGATCGTCACGTACAAGTATCGTTCGAAAAAGGTGACTTGGTCCTTCTTTGGACACCGCAACGCAAGCGTGGACTGTGCCAAAAGCTCTTGTCACAATATTCAGGCCCATGTGTAGTTGTGGACCGCTTGAGCGAACTCACTTACGTAATAGCTCGCCTCCTGTGCAATGGTCGGCGATCAAGCAGAACTCAGCTGACTCATATTGCTCGCCTGAAGCCTTTCCACCCTGCTTGTCCATCCTGACTCGCTCCACGGGCTTCGCCTGCTTGCGGGAAAATGTAACGGATACGAAAGGCAGCCACAAAAAGAGAGAAGAGAAGACGAAGAGAACGAAGAGCTCGAGAGGCCAGACTGCCCTACGATCACGCTCCGATCATCGCCCATCTCCTGTAAAATAAAACCATTCCTTCACAACTCTTCGTAACAATATATCCGCTCATTTCATTATACATTGTCTCAATCATGCCCGAACTTTGGATTATTACGACCTTAGTGAGTGGTTTCTATCTTGGCGTGCACAATCTGCTAGCGCGATAAGTCATCACTGCGAGTGAGCTTGTACACACAACGTGCCCCCATTTTGCCGCAAGCAAGGTGAACCGATATCACCTCTGTTTATCGTTCAAGCACTCACCACGTTCATACTCACTTCCACTCACAAGCACTCACTCGTGTTCACACTCACCTGCACTCACACTCACGTTCACACTCACCCCTATACACTCAGAAGCACTCACCACGTTCCCATCACTCAGTCACGTTCACACTCAGCTCCACTCACACAGCAATCAGTCACGTTCACACTCATCTCCACTCACACTCACAGGCACTCGCCACGTTCACACTCACTTCCACTCACACTCACTGGCACTCACCTCCACTCGCGCTCACTGGTACTCACACTCACTGTCACTCACCTCCACTCACTCACAGTCAGCTGCACTCACCAACACAAACACACTCACCGGCACTCACTCGCACTCACACTGACTGGCACTCACTATCACTCACTTCCACTCACTGGCACTCACTTGCACTCACCTGCACTCACACTCACTGGCACTCACTCGCACTCGCACTCACCTGCACTCACAATCACTGGCACTCACTCGCACTCACTCGCACTCACCTGCACTCACACTCACTGGCACTCACTGGCACTCACCTGCACTCACACTCACTGGTACTCGCTCGCACTCGCATTCACTTACACTCACATTCACTGGCACTCACTCGCACTCACACTGACTGGCACTCACTCTCACTCACTTCCACTCACTGGCACTCACTTGCACTCACCTGCACTCACACTGACTGGCACTCACTCGCACTCGCACTCACCTGCACTCACAATCACTGGCACTCACTCGCACTCGCACTCACCTGCACTCACTTACACTCACACTCACTGGCACTCACTCGCACTCACCTCCACTCACATTCACTGGCACTCACTTGCACTCACCCCTTTGAAATGAGTGCGAGTGTGATTGAGTGCACTCATGAGTCACTGTGCCGATCTATACCGGTCACAATTCGTGTATATTCATAACGAAGCTTCCAATTTCGCTCCTGTTGCATTGGGAGTGCGCCAAGGCAGTGTTTTGGACCCAGTTTTATTTTTAATATACATAAAAGATTGGCCTTCCAGATTACATGTTAACATCGGTCTATTCGCTGACTATTGTATTTAGTACCGCGAAATTAATCACAGTAATAATCACCATATACAAAATTCTACCTTTTCTTGGTGTCAGGAGTGGCAGATGGCTCTAAATGCCCAAAAATCTGTAACGCTAACAGTAAAAAAGAAACAGATATCTGAGTTTACTTACATTATTAATGACGCACCTCTTACTTGTGCATTTCAGCGTAAATATTTAGGTGTCACTTTAACATACGCTCTCTGATGGGAAAGCCATGTTAACAAAATAACCTCAAGTGGAAATCAATGTACATGCTGAGCACTAAACCGACTCTTCTTTCTGAGAAGACACCTTCGTCTTGCGCCCCCAGATAAAATTTGCTGGCCTACAAAATGCTTGTTCGAACAGTGCTGGAGCACGCGAATATTGTTTGGTTTCCGCACACAAAATAACTCATTGCAAGAATGGAAGGGGTGCAGAGGAAGGCAATAAGGTTGTTTTAATAAGTACAACTTAACGGATTCGGTGACTGAATTATTAAACAGAGCTGGTTTATTAACACTGCAAAGTAGAGCAAAAGTAGCACGACTTAAGTTTTCGTTTCAATTTATTCATGGTGACATAAACATTGACGTCAGCCCCAAACTCTCTCTGTCCATCTCTCTGTCATTGACATTAAACGCGTACTTGCTTGCCGCCCATGCTCGCTAAGCTCCCCTTCGGTCGGATTGAGCCAAGCGAGCGGGAAATAGAGGGAGCGATTGACTGTCCGTATTCATAGTCAACCACTCAACGCTGAAACAAACACAAAATCAATCAATCAATCAATCAATCAATCAATCAAAGTTTATTTCACCAGAAAATTATGGATGGTCTTCAGGGTTAAAAGCTGCTCTAGGCAGCTTGACTGAGTCCCTGAAGACCCTTACATCGGCAGCATACAACGTTCACAGCACATATATGCATATAGGATCACAATTGTAACATGCCTACAAATGTACAGTATACAAAGTTTACGTAAGGATCACTTGGAGTTAACATACACAGTTAAAGTAGGATTTGCATCAAATGATTAATACAGGATAAACATAATCGCATAAGAACTTTTGACTGCAAAAAAATCTAAATAAAATCCTGTTAATTTAACAGGTTTCACAAAAAAGGGAGCACTCAAAAAAAGGGAGCACTGGCACTCACTCGCACTCGCACTCACGCCTTTGAAACGAGTGCGAGTGAGTGTGAGTGAGTGCACTCATGAGTGAGGGCGCCGACCTATGACTGGCACTCACTCGCACTCGCACTCACCTGCATTCACACACACTGGCACTCACTTGCACTCGCACTCACTGGCATTCAGCGGCTTGTCACGTTTCTGACCCAGTAAGGTTCCTCGGTGCGGTCACTATCTGATCACTCTCTGCCTAATCGCTAGTGGGTGTGCTCACTTCCGTTACATTTGTTCTTGCTGCGCACAAGGCTTGAAACGTAGCTGTTTTCTACATTGTAATACCTTGTAGCATATATATATATATATATATATATATATATATATTATTGTAGTGGGGAATAGAGTCCGCAGCCATTGAGAGAGGATGACGAAGCCCAGCCGCCCGGAGAGCGCGAGACAGTTATTTCAAACTACCCGGTTCTTGGCCAATCCCCCAGAGTGGGTATGTGCCAGTAACTCCAAGGCTCTACATCTACATCTACAGTGACCGACGCTCTTGGACCAAGGCTGTTGCGTATAGCCCCTGCTTGTAAATAAACCCCCTTACAGTTTGGTGGAAAGGTGCTGGGTATCTCCTAGTCTCCCAACCTGGAACTACGTAGCCGTACCCTGCCTCCAGTGCCAGCGATGGCTGAAGAAACCACCACCCAAGGTCCTTCTCAGACTCAACCACCGTCTGTCCCGGCGTGCTGCCTCAGCGTCACCCGCCGATATTCAGCGGGACTGACGACCAAGACGTCAAGGACTGGTTGGCAACTTACCAGAGGGTGAGCGCAGTCAACAAATGGGACGATGCGACTAGGCTGACCAATGTCATATTTTACTTGACTGGCGTCGCCAGTCTCTGGTTCCGCAATCACGAAGCGGAGATTCATAACTGGGCCTCGTTCAAGACCACTTTTTCGGAAATCTTGGGCCGCCCCGCAGTACGCAAGCTCCGCGCAGAACAGCGACTTCGTGAACGCGCTCAACAACCCGGTGAGAACTTCACCAGTTATATTGAAGACGTCGTCGACTTGTGTAAGCGTATCAACCCGTCGATGCACGAGTCGGATAAGATCAAGCAAATCCTGAAAGGAATAGCCGATGACGCGTTTCAAATGTTATTGGCCAAAGACCCCCAAACCGTCGCAGATGTTGTCAGCTTGTGCCAGAGTTTCGACGAATTGCGCAAGCAACGCGCCAAAACTCGACGCCCTCTGGAACAGAACGACTCGATCGCGGCCTTGACTCTGGGTGACCAGAATGCACTGTTGATTCAGATAAAGCAGTTCGTGCGTGAGGAGGTCGCCAGACAACTATTTTATCGAGCACGCCCGAGCCAGCACAGGCACAACATCTGGCCCCAGTCATACGCCAAGGTATCCAGGAAGAGTTAACTGACGCTTTGCCTTTCGCTCGTCCGCTACCTCCGGAGCCTGCGCCCTTGTCGTATGCGCAAGTCGTCGCTGCCAGGCCGCCTCGTCAACCGACCTATTCCGCGTCGGCACCCGTTCGGCCCCCACCAGTTCCGTTCAGCCGACCAGTCCCCACAAATTCATGGCGCACTGCAGACAATCGCCCTATCTGCTATTCTTGCGGCTATGCAGGACATGTGGCGCGCTTCTGTCGCCGTCGCCCTCCTGTTCCAATAGATGTCATGCGACCGTCTGCTTACGATCCTGGGCGCTTTGACGGCAGAGCGCGGCTACAACAATCCTCTTCGCCCGAGCGCATGCCCTCAGCTACCCGCCGATCTCCATCCCCCCGACGTCGCTCTCTGTCACCTATGCGCCGTCGACCCTGCCCTTCTGACGCGGAAAACTAAACGTCGCAGTTCCCGAGGCAGAACTGCGTCGTCGTCGAAAAATTCAAGTCCTCGAATTTCTCCAGCGAACCTCATTCACGTTATTGTGCATGGTTTTCGTACCCTTGCGCTTGTAGACACTGGTGCTGCCGTTTCAGTGATTGATGTAAAATTTGCCGCTTGCTTCGGAAGGTTACGACGACGTCAACGGGATTATCCCTCCGTACCGCGGCCGCACACCATATTCAGCCGTTAGCCGCCTGCACAGCCCGCGTCATAATTCAAGATGTTGTTTATCCCATGAGTTTCTTGTGCTACCAGCCTGTTCGCATGATGTCATCCTTGGTTGGCATTTTCTTTCTCACCATCATGCTGTTATTGACTGCTCGTGCCAAGGTGGCGTTCTCTGCGTTGTGTTCCGCGTCGCCTGCACCTACAATGGAAAAGTTGCTGGTCGCTGAGGATACGAACATACCACCCAGTAGTACAGTCCTTGTCCCCGTGTCCTGTGCCGCTGTTCGTGAGTCTGCAGTTCTCTTTTCACCCTCCGAGACCGTTCAATACCGCAGGAATCTCACGTTGCCTTTTGCCGTTCTCGACATGACCAACGGTGCCGCATCCTTATTTGTTACGAACCCGTTGCCGGTTCCCTCAACCTTACTCCATGGAGAGTGTATCGGCACAATTCAGGCGTTCGACGTATCCTCTATCTTCTGCCTTGACGACGTGGACAACTTCCACCTTAGTGCCTTGACGCCTTCTGCTGGTACGCCTGATCGACCGCCTTTAAGTGTGTTCGGCTCCGCCATCGACGACGAACTTGCAGAGGTGCACCGCGAGAAACTTCTTGCACTCCTCAACCAGTTTCGAGGCTCGTTTGATTGCCAGAAGACGTCATTAGGCCGCACGCATACTGTTCTCCATCCGATTGACACCGGCTCACAAGCGCCTCTGCGCCAGCGCCCTTACCGCGTATCCCCTGCTGAGCGTCATGTGATCGCCGAACGAGTCGACGACATGCTTCAGCGCGGCATCATTCAGCCGTCCTGCAGCCCCTGGTCGTCGCCTGTTGTTCTTGTGAAGAAAAAAGATGGCTCAATCCGCTTCTGCGTCGAGTACCGCCGATTGAACAAAGTTACGCGAAAAGATGTGTATCCCCTGCCACGCATCGATGATGCCCTCGACTGCTTGCAAGGAGCCGGAATTCTTTTAATCACTAGACTTACGGTCCGGTTATTGGCAGGTCCCTATGGCACCATCCGATCGCCCGCAAACTGCCTTCGTAACTCCCGATGGACTGTACGAATTCAATGTTATGCCCTTAGGCCTATGTAATGCCCCAGGTACATTCGGAAGGATGATGGACAGTGTCTTGCGTGGGTTGAAATGGAAGACGTGCCTGTGCTACCTGGACGACGTCGTCGTTTTCTCCCCTGATTTCGACAGTCACCTCCGTCGACTTCACGAGGTACTGAGCTGTTTGACGCGCGCAGGCCTTCAGCTTAACATCAAGAAGTGCCGATTCGGAGCTCGCAAACTCACCATCCTGGGCCACGTAGTCTCTAAGGACGGCGTCCATCCAGATCCGCAGAAACTTCATGCTGTTGCTGAATTCCCGAAGCCTACCACCGTGAAAGCGCTTCGCAGCTTCCTTGGTCTATGCTCATACTTTCGCCGCTTTGTGCAGAACTTCGCTTCTATAATAGCACCACTGACGAAGCTGCTAACCGGCGATAGCTATCTGTCTGGTTGGTCGCCGGCGTGTGATGAGGCTTTCGCAACATTACGCCGTCTCTTGACTTCACCGCCAATCCTGCGTCACTTCGACCCTGCCGCTCCGACCGAGGTACACACGGATGCTAGTGGGATCGGCCTTGGCGCTGTCCTTGCCCAACGTAAGTCGGGCTTCTCTGAGTACGTTGTTGCCTATGCGAGTCGTGCCCTTACCAAGGCAGAGCGCAAGTACTCGGTTACCGAGAAGGAATGTTTGGCAATTGTTTGGGCGTTGCAGAAATTTCGCCCTTACTTGTATGGCAATTCGTTTGATGTCGTCACCGATCATCATTCGCTCTGTTGGCTGGCTTCACTGAAGGAGCCGTCGGGTCGACTTGGACGCTGGGCGCTTCGTTTGCAAGAATTCGATATTCGCGTTCTTTACCGCTCCGGACGCAGGCATGCCGACGCCGACGCACTTTCCCGCTCGCCGGTGTCTTCTGACGTTGCGCCTGTTTCCCTTTCCGCAACTTCCTTAGCCAGCATCAATACCACTGACATGCCTTCCGAACAGCGCAAGGATCCCTGGATCGCCTCGCTGATCGACGTTCTCTCTATGCCTTCGACGACACCAGCCCCACAGCTCTCTCGTGCCCTTCGTCGCCAAGTACCTCATTATGCGCTCCGGGACGACATGTTGTACCGCCGCAACTACCAGCCCGATGGTCGAAAGTGGCTTCCTGTTATACCTCGCCATTTGCGCTCCGATCTGTGCACGGACTTTCACGCAGACCCACAAAACGCGCATGCTGGCGTTTTGAAAACGTATGATAGACTTCGCCAGCTATTCTACTGGCGTGAAATGTACACATACGTCCGCAAGTGCATTCGTTCCTGCATTGAGTGTCAACGCCGGAAAACAACTTGTCACACACCTGACCCATTACAACCTTTGCCGTGTCCCGCTCGCCCGTTTGACAGAATCGGCATAGACCTGTACGGACCACTTCCTTCCACCCCTGCGGGCAATCCGTGGATTATTGTGGCCGTCGACCATCTTACTCGATATGCTGAAACCGCCGCTCTTGCAACAGCTTCAGCTCGCGATGTTGCCTTGTTCGTCTTGCGCCGCTTCGTTCTTCGCCATGGTGCGCCACGCGAGCTGCTTAGCGACCGAGGGCGTGTGTTTCTTTCTCCAGTCATCCAAGAGCTTCTCAGTGAGTGCAATATCATTCATCGCACCACTACAAGTTATCATCCGCAAACTAATGGCTTGACGGAGCGCTTTAACCGAACACTCGGTGATATGCTATCCATGTACATAGCCTCCGACCATTCTAATTGGGACTTGGTGCTTCCTTTTGTGACATATGCATACAACACTGCCACGCAAGCCACCACTGGATTTTCGCCTTTCTTTTTACTATAAGGACGTGAGCCATCTTCCACACTGGACACTATACTTCCATATATACCGCCCGGATGCATCCGAATACCGCCCAGTCTCAGAACTTGCTCAATGTGCCGAAGAGTGCCGCCAACTCGCACGCTCATTTACATCCGTGACCCAAGGTCTTCAAAAAGAGCGCCTTGACCCGGCTGAACCTACCCCTACCTTCCCTGTTGGCTCGTTCGTGTGGCTTTCAATTCCGTGCCCCACCCTTGGTCTCTCCCGCAAGTTCGCAGCGAAGTATCACGGTCTCTACCGGATCGTTGAATGCACATCGCCGGTGAACTACGTCGTCGAGCCTGTGACACCTCCCACCGACATACGCTGCCGTGGTCGTGAAACAGTCCACGTGGGCTGCTTAAAGCCCTACTACGACCCTCTGGTGCTTGCCTCACCTTGAGTCGCCAGGATGGCTCCTCTTCGTCGCCGGGGCCAATGTAGTGGGGAGTAGAGTCCGCAGCCATTGAGAGAGAATGACGAAGCCCAGCCGCCCGGAGAGCGCGTGACAGTGACTGACGCTCTTGGACCAAGGCTGTTGTTACGTATAGCCCCTGCTTGTAAATAAACCCACTTACAATATATATATATATATATATATATATATATATATATATATATTGTAAAGGAAAGAACAGGAGACAGAGACACAGCACCCGTTCACTGGGCCGGCTGTTCTCTTCACTTCCTCTTCCTTTTCCCCCTTTTTCCCCGTGTTACCGAGCTTGTGCTTCCACTTCATTACACTCGGCCACACTGCATTTTTGAAACTCGGTGCACAACCACATCAGATTTGTCGGTGAACCCTCTTCTTGAGACGAGCCACGTGGACGGCGAAATTGTTCTTTCTTCTCCTGTCCAAGGTCCCCTGTTGATCCAGAGTGCGAACACGCCAAGTGTTCTTCCCCAGGTGCTCTGTGATCACAAAGGGACCCTCAAATTTCGCGCAAAGCTTCTTGCCCGGTGGTCGACTACCTCGTTGGACCCACACCTCATCTCCTATCTGGTACTGCGGCGCGGGACGATGGCGACGGTCGTAATGACGCTTTTGAACGTCTTGGGCTCTCGCGGCACTCTTGCGAGCTTCTTCTCGAATATTGCGGCATAATGTCTGTCGCGCGACGGGGCGTCCAAATCTGATCGGGGTATCCAAATTGAGCGCGTTAAGGCGGGGTAACTGGCCATAGACTATTTCGTACGGCGATGTCCCAGCTGAGTTCTGTAGTGAAGTGTTCATTGAGTAAGCAGCAGCCTGGAGATGTTCGTCCCAATCTGCTTCTCCCGGCTTACTATTTCTGCAGTAGGGAGCCAAACGTGCTTGAATTGTCTGATTAGCTCTCTCCGTCAGGCCGTTTGCTTGCGGATGGTACGCTGAGGCATAGTGGTGCTCAACTCTTGCATGGTGTAGGTAGGCACGGAGTTCGGAGCTGCGGAAGGTGGGCGCCCGATCGGATATTAGTTTGGTCGGAAGACCATGCCTCAGTTCAAATCGGTCTCTCAAAAATCTTGTCACGTAGCTGGGTGCCAGAGAAGGCACGGCTTCCACCTCCACAAATTTGGATAGATGGTCAACAGCAATGAGGATGTAGCGATTGCCAGCCGCTGTCGTTGGTAGGGGGCCAACATGGTCGATGCCAACTGTGTGAAATATGGTAGCAGGAGGTGGAATGGGTGTGAGTAGCCCAGGCTGGCACCCTGGAAGCCGCTTGTGTCGTTGGCATATTTCGCAGCTAGCGACGTAATCACGAACACTCTTACTCATTTTGGGCCACCAGAAACGCTCTTGTACTTTCTTTAGTGTCGCTCGCTGACCTATGTGTCCGCCTTCAGGTGTATCGTGGATGGCGTGAAGAATACCAGGCCGCAACGAAGCAGGGATGACTAGAAGGTGTTCTTCAACTTGCCACTTATTCTTCCATAGACGACGATAGAGAGTTGCGTCACGCACGACAAATTTGTTGCTGTTCTGTGCGTCCGCAAGTGAAGCTATGATAGCCGCCACGTCAGTGTCTTGGCGTTGGGCCTCGGTGACGTCTTGCTGTGAAAATAATATCCAGGCTTCCTTCATTCTAGACGAGTCGTCCCCACTAGGATTTCGCGACAATGCGTCGGCCACTTGGTTTAGAGTACCGGCGCGATGTCGGACGCTGTAGTCATACTCCTGTAGTCGTATTATCCAGCGTGCGAATTTATGCTTCAGGTGTTGCTTTGAGAACATCCATGAAATTGCAGCATTATCTGTTACCACCGTGAAATGCCGACCAAGAAGATAGTGTCTAAATTTGTCGTCAACGCTCCACACAACAGCTAGGCATTCCAACTCGTTGGAGTGGTAGTGACTTTCAGCATCTGAAAGTTTTCGGCTGGCATAGGCGACAACATGCTCAGCACCATCTGGGTCGCGCTGCAGAAGTACTGCTCCGAGACCAACCTGGCTAGCGTCTGTGTGCACCTCTGTGGTCCAGTCTTCACTGAAGTGGCTCAGTACAGGGCAGTCAGTCAGCTGATGTTTGAGCGATTGGAACGCCCATTCCTGTGATTGGCCCCATTTAAACTGCGTATCTTTCTTGAGCAGGTCAGTAAGGGGAGCAGCTGTCGAAGCGAAGTTGGCAACAAACTTTCGCAGATAAGACGCGATGCCCAAAAACGACTGCAGCTGCTTAATGCACGTCGGAGTGGGGAAGTTCGTAACGGCTGATATCCTTTCAGGGAGAGGCTGTTTCCTCTTCCTTTTCCCCCTTTTTCCCCGTGTTACCGAGCTTGTGCTTCCACTTCATTACACTATATATATATATATATATATATATATATATTACAGCTAGTAACTCGCTTACTCTTGTGGACCGTCACGAAACATTGAGCTTCGACCATTCGTGCGCCATCGGTGTAGTCCGTCATTTATTGTGCGTATACAGTGAGCACATATTCCCAATCAAATTATAGGTTTTACGTGCCAAAACCACGATCTGATTATGAGGCACGTCGTAGTGGGGGACTCCGGAAAATTTGGACCACCTGAGGTTCTTTAACGTGCACCTAAATCGAAGTACACGGCTGTTTTCGCATTTCGCCCCCATCGAAATGCTGCCGCCGTGGCCGGGATTCGATCCCGCGACTTCGTGCTTAGCAGCCCAACACAAGCGCACATATTCAAGTGTGTGGCCATTCACTTATTCTTGATACGTCGGCGATAGAGTGGGCGTAAGTTTTCCTGCCATTTGGGACAGATGTGTATAGATAACGTGCGCGAAACTTACTATGACAGGAAGCAGCGCTACTTCCTTTGTGATTGTTTAACGAGTAGTACTCACTCTTGCCGACGAACTGGGGATGAATCCCTTTCTTTGAAGGTTAGCGATACAAGGCTGGTGGATGAGCAAATTTCTGTATCCTCGAGGAAAGCCGTACATCTCGAAGTGCCGGTAACACGTTCGGACAGTTGCAGCAGCGGTCCGCGAACTTCGCCACACAGATTCATTCCATTCCTTAACATGCCAGTCACTATTTTTGCAGCAAACTACTGCACACGTCTTCAATCCACATGATTCAATCTAGTATGATTGGAGCACAGTGTGTTAGCGAAAACTCAGGTGCATTTCCGACAGCTGATCGCACAGAAGCAAGGTAGAAGCGGTAATGGTTTCGTATTCGTGCGCGGTCGCTGAGGAGACGTATGGCGCGCCGCTGTGAGCGCCATCTCGTTTCTAAAACAAACTGCTCCGCGAAAAGGGTCAATATATACGATGCAACACTGGCTCCTCCCCTGTTGTTGCAACGCGGTTTCACCGGCTCCTCCTCTGACGTCATGCCAGATGGCGCGGCGAGCGGCTCTGCCAGCTGCGGCGGTTGCTAGCGGCGGTTGCTCTGCGGCGGTTTCGCTGCGGCCACCGGCCACAGCGAAACGGCGAGAATACGGCCAATGTAGCTCTCGCTACAAAGCTGCCAGCCCTTCCACTGGGGTGGAGATGGAAGACCAGCGAAGCTGTAGTATAGCGGGAATTATGTATTTCCAATTATGACTATTAAGGTGTGATGGTGTAATTGGTTATGTGAGCTATTAAAGAATGAGAAATAAATGTGATCCGGTGGTATTCATTGATTTAGTGACCACAGGGACCATGGCCTTATGGTCGCTACGCTACACCGCCATAGGGTGTACGGCAAAGGTTGGCACGTTCTTCATAAACACGTCACCAACGCCGCGCGTGTTCGGTGCGAACGCGGACAAAAGGCCGCCACCGTCGACAACAGTTCTGCGCTTTGCTGGTGCTGCTACATGTCCAAGTTTATACAGCTCCTCAGAATTTTGAGAATGATAGCCCATAAACAAATGTCATGAAACAAAACACCAGCAGCGCATGCCTTTTATGTTGAATCTTCTTAGACTGAAATATTAAAAGTGCGAAACAAAACGGCCGGTCGCAAGATACGCATTTGGTGCCGCAGCTGAAAGTCGCCTCCCCTCCCTCCCTCCCGTCGCCCCGCGGCCTTTCGCGCGACGGAAGAAGTCGCGTTTGCTCTCCGCCGTGCGTTCGCTCCCCCGTGAAAGCGCGCGTCCCTCGCGCGCTTTCATTTGCACATACAGCATACGGCCAGTGAGAGTTTTTTTCTACACGCAGAGACAACCATCGGAGACTGAGCCCTTAACAGCTTCGCTGATGGTCCCTGTAGTCACTAAATGAATGAAAACCACAAGATGATATATATTTCTCATTCTTTAATAGTTCAAATAATGAATTACACCATCACATCTTAATAGTCATAATTGGAAATACATAATTCCCACCATACTACAGCTTCGCTGGTCTTCCGTCTCCACCCCAGTGGAGGGGCTGACAGTTTAAAAAAAAAAAAAAATCCCGATCTCCTTAAACCAGCTGCGCGAGCCGCCCTGCCACTCTATGAAAGCCCTACACATGTTCACTTAGCTACGCATGATATTCCCGAGCTTTCGATTGTGATCTACTGTTGAAATAACTAAGTTGTCCATTACTTGTGCCATTCCGTGAGCGCGTTCCATACTTGGACGAAGCAGGGTCCCTTTTTGAGCTCGTCGGAACAATGGCGGCGGCTCGCGCCGCCTTTGCTTTCCTGTTGCTGCAAAGGTGCCAATGCAGTGGCATGCATCCTTGTCAAGCTGTTCATCTTAGAGCTTTTTCTGCTGGCCTCCTGTACACTGTCGTGTACACCTTGGCATGATGCTTCTACAACCATATTATTAGTTGGGCTACAAAAGAACGAGAATGACGCAGTATCTACTTCATCTACAATTTCGATACACTCAAAGCCAGCCCACACTCATTGCCGCTCGACTGGCCGCTCGAAGCACTTTGCGTGTATTCGCGGGCTTCTTTTACGCTCGGAAAAAACACTTTTATGTAGATGGTATTGAGCAACGGAAAGCTGTAATCGGGAGTCTTTCATGTTGCTCTACAATCTTCTCATTGCCACTTTTTACGTAACTATAATATTTGAGAAGTTGAATAATTAATTAAGACTAATTATGTAATTAGGCGGAATGCAAGAAATCTGAGTATCTCCAAGCGACGGTAAACATTATCTTGGTTCTCTCCAGCTTTGTCAAGCTGTTCATCTTAGAGCTTTTTCTGCTGGCCTCCTGTACACTGTCGTGTACACCTTTGCATGATGCTTCTACAACCATATTATTTGCATATACCATATTATTTGCATATTTTAACCCCAGAAAGGCTAATGTATAATTTTTGATACGCTGATTTTGGCACCTAAAACTCTGATTTAAGCGCTGAAAACCCTATGCAGGGCCCATACAAGTGTTTTTTTAATATACTGGAGGGAGTTCTCAGGTGTGGATAGTTCAGCAAATTAATTACTAAGTAATTAATTACCGTACTAATTAATGTCTTCACAATTATTGTGTAATTGCTTTCTTTGTACCAATATACCCCCTATAGCTGTAAATAAATGTGAATAAGCTGTTTTATTTTCTTTGATGTGGAATGGCATTCGGGCTTTGTGGGGTTAAAATCTTGGTGCATGATAGTGGGGACATCCTGTATATATGCGTGCGTGTGCCCTGAACAAATATCACCGCCCCTTCTACTCTGCGAAGATGGTCGAGCAGCGAAGCTGTGAACGGCGCTACTTGCGAGGGATGGGACGCGTCAGCGTCCATGGGCGACGGCGTTCCTAGCACGTTCCTCGCGCTTTTCTACGACGTTGCCAGACACGAGTCCTTGACCAAAGCTCCGTATATACAACCAACGCTAACGCGAACTCCTCTCACCCCAGACTCCTTCGTTGCCCTACTTTTTTTCGTACACGTTGGCGCGCCTCCCGCTCTCCCCCTCCAATGCGAGTATTGAACGGCGCGACTTACGTCCACTTCCCTCCCCGATCACCTTTTCATCTGCACCCTCTCACAGCATTCTCACAGGGTTGAGCTCTTCTTTTCCTCTCCTCTCCCGCTAGGTCACGTGGGTTTTAGCGAACGGACGTCGGCACAGAGTCCCCTGAAGCAGCGTCGCTGCAAAATTTCTACACACTCACAAGCGCAATAACCCCGTGGGCAGCCCATCGTGTGGTGTAATGGGCGCCAAAACAGAAGACCCAAGAGGCACCACGACGAATTTGTCTAACAACTAGCCCAAATTTCCTTTCGTGCCCGCATAGGCATCTCTGCTCTTTCTTCAATGTATTATCCGAGAACTGTCAACACAAACTATACGTGCAGAACAGCGAAATGCTACGGGTCGCGTCAGCCAACCGTAAAGGAGAACCGGAACAATCAAGGCTCCCCCGATTGCCCGCCTGTAATCGCCCTTCTCGCGATTGCGAGTGAAACGCAGATTGACGGAATGATTATTGTAGTATGACACAAAATGGGTGGCCTCTCCTCCCTTTTTTGGAACACGCAGCTTTTTCCTGATTGGTTGATATGAGCCTTCGCTGCCCTCTATGTAATGAGATGGATTACGCACATGCGCTGGTCATTCAGATCATCACAGGCCGCATCGCGTGAAGTCGTTTTGAAAACGGTGGCTATATGGTATAATTTATAGCGCGAAGTGGCAGACCGACACAAACGAAAAAAAGGAAAAAAGACTATAAAATTTAGAAGGATCGACTGACTGCTGGGCTTGTTGGTCTTGCATTTTGACTATGGTAACTTAACTAATTGAATGAAATTCTGCGGTTCTACGTGCCAAAACCACGATCTCATTACGAGGCACGCCGTAGTGGTGGGGGCTCCGGATTAATCTTGACCACTTGGGGCTGCCTAATGTGAACCCAATGACGCGATGCGCGAGCAGTTTTCTTGCATTCCGCCCGCATCGAAATGCGGCCACCGCACCGAACCTGCAACCTAGAGCTCACCAGCGCAACTGTAGAGCCAATGTAGCGCAAAGTGGCACAGACACAAACGAAAAACAGACAGTTGGATCGTGGGAGATGTCTAACCGCGCGCGCGCCGAGTCCCCCTGCGTCACTAATCACTATGTGATGCGGCAAAGCTAATTATTACAGAAGCGTGAGCCCATCGATCGCACGTCTTCAGGGCACTCTATATATTTTTCCTCAGTCTCCACACTTTCCATAGATATATTTGATAATCCCTTTCTGACTTCTTACTTGACACACTTACATCTTGTGCGTACGTACCTTCACATTTTCTACCCTTTCGTCTGTGTTTCCTCATAGGCGTTCCGACTACGCGTAGAAATTTAATTTTTGTTAACCTTTTTCTTTATACTTCGGGAAAGGTGTAGGTTACTGCTACCGAGTACAATAAAGCCCCGGGCAAGGGCTTTTGCTGCCCGCTACATGTCCCGGAAATGAGCGTCTGCTCTTTGTATACGATAATCGCTTTTCGTAGCATATCGATAGAAGCGTATACATCCGTGGAAGGTTTGTGAATCCTGCATCGACATACTGATCGCAACTTTAACATTAAAGAAAAGTAGCATTCGCCAATAAATAAATAAAGGAAACACACACAATAACCGGAGGCTTCTTAAGGCTATACTACCCTCCAGAATTTTTCGTATATTTTACGAATCCCGAGCCGTTTTAAGATTTGACGAAGGTTTCGTCAAGTTTTACGAAAAACAAATTGTGTTCGCGAGAAGCTTTCGCCCGTGGGTCTCCTGCGATGCTTTTGGAAGTCTTCTGATTGTGAAAGGAAACCAGAGGGGCACCTGCTTCGAGCAAGTTTATTCGGACAAGTTTCTGACGCAGGCAAAACAGGCAACGACAAAGTCGCATAAAATGTCGTGCTTAATTCTTGCTGTTCAAAGATGGCTGCTGCTCGTGTGCTGCGTCTAAAGGTAAATCGGTGTAATTTATAAAGTTTATTTATTTTTTTTCATTTATTTACACTATCTGCCGCGTCATTAAGGCAAATAAAGGGGGATAACAAAATGTACAAAAAATGTTGCAGTTTCACCCGAAAGGCGAAGCATCAATTGCGATGGTGCCTCTGGGGGCGGCTCGGAGGTTTTGAACGAGATCAGAACGGGGCACTCGTCGAGCAGCATTGGAAGTCTTTACCAACTTATCGCCTCGCAACGTTTTTATACAAATACGCATTTGGTACCGCAGCTAAACGTGGCCCCCCTCCCACCCTCCCGTCCCCCCACGGCCTTTCGCGCGACGGAAGAAGTCGCGTTTGCTCTCTATATATGGTGATTGTAAAGGAGGAAAGAGACGCTTAATTCTGCAGCCCTTCAGGGAGCACGGCGCAGAACGCGTGTTTGCTCTCCGACGTGCGTTCGCTCCCCGTAAAAGCGCGCGTCCCTCGCGCTCTTTCACTCGCACATACAGCGTCCGAAGCGCGGCGATGATTTCATCGCCGTTGACGTCATACGGAACCTCACGGCGACGGCGACGACGACGGCAGAAAAGCGCTTGGGAGTGTCCATATAATTGCTATCGCAATAAAATTTGGAGGACGCTTAAGTTTTGCTTTTAAGAGTGGAACCCGATTTCATTCGAGATTCCCTGACTGCTTGTCACGCTTCCCTGCAACTGCAGCTTATGTAACCGTAATGTTTGCTGCAGAACGCTGGCAGCGAACGCTATGCATGAAGGCGAACTTTCTGGTAGAAACGCGGCCTCTTGCGTGGGCCGATCCCAGAGGTCCTTCTCAGCCGCGCCAAAAAAAATTACATAGTTTTCAGGTTTCTGGTATAGTTTCGCACTTTGAATATTTCATTCTGAGAAGATTTAACATAAAATCCATGCGCTGTTGGTGTTTTGTTTCATGACAATGGTTTGTGGGCTGTTATTCTCAAAATTCCAAGGAATAACTTTGTGAAGAATATAAGGCAGTATGAGCAACTTTAGTGATAGGCTGCTGTATATACCCGCATATACCGCATGTCATATAGGAAGGCGCATGTCATATCGATGGCTCCGCGCGTTTCTGAGTGCGCTCCGAGTGCGCTCCGAGCTTCTGCGCTCCGAGCGCTCAACAAGATCACGCGCAAAGATGTGTACGCCATGCCTCGCATTGACGATGCTCTCGCCTCCAATCTGGTTCTGCGTTCAGGTTACTGGCAAATTCCGATGCACGAAGCCGAAAAAGAAAAAAAAAACAGCGTTTGGAACCTCAGATGATCTTTACGAGTTCAACCTCATGCTCTTCTGCCTCTGCAATGGACCCGTAACTTTTGAGCGCATGATTGACACCGTTCTGCGTGGCCTGAAGTGGAAGACCTGCTTTTGCTATCTGGATGATATACTTATTTTCTCGTCGACATTTACCCAGCACCTCCACCACTTGTGACGTAACAGCAAGGGCGGACCTTCTAGTCAGCCCGAGAGACGACACGGCGAAGGAGGGCGGCGTCCACAACCGGCATGAACAACCTTCGGCACAGTCCACGCTGATGATGCGCCCGCACGCGCGATGAAGATGAAGGGCACACGCATGATGATGATGTACAGATGATGAAGAAGTGCACAATAAATGCCCACACTAAACCTAATTATATACGGTAATTTTAGCTCACGAGACGTCAACGCCGGCGACGACGCCGTATTCCAGAAGTGGATTTTCTGCGACACGGGGCCGTTAACGCTATCGCTTTAAAATTAAAAGTCAGAAAGTGGTGTTCTCAGCCATATGGCTCAGAGCGGTGGTTCTCTCAGCCATATGATTATGTTATTTATGCAGATGACACTGCTTTATTTTTTTTCTGGTGAAACCATTGACAACCTTGTTGTGTCTGCTAATGAAGTACTAAAGAAAATATACGTATGGACTGTTAAAAACTCGCTACACATAAATTGCTCTAAGACTAAAGCTGTACTGTTCCGAGCGAAATCAAAACATTGTAAACAATCTGAGAAACTATTTCTCAACGGTAATGAAATCGAACTTTCCCCATCCGTAAAAACACTTGGTGTTATCTTTAGCGAATACTTGTTATGAGATTACCATACGGAGCACATCAGTCATAAACTTTCCAGAGTGTTAGGCATATTGCGAAGTTGTCAACATATACTACCTGTCCCTCAAAAGCTTTTAGTGTACAATGCCCTTTTTTCTTCTCATCTACATTATTGCTATCTAGTTTGGTCAACAGGCTCTAAAAAATCTTTAAATGCTTTAGTCACCCTGCAAAAAAATGCATTACGGTCTATTGAAGGTGTCTCTTATAATGCGCACACCCCTGAACTGTTTAAGAAATTCGGAATCTTGAGAGTTGATCATTGCTATGAATACCAGCTCTTGTCGGCTTTTAAATCTGAAATACGCAGAGGCAGTACGTACATACGTAATTTAGCTGCCTTGCAACCTAATACAGCCTGTCGTACAACTCGACATACGGAGATTTGGTATGTACCACGTACTCGAACTAACTATGGGGTTCAAACTCTTCGCTTCTGTCTTCCAAATGTACTAAATAGGTGGAAACTAACAATTGAGAACTTGAGTACTTTATCAAAAACAGAGTTATATAAATTGTGTTTATTTCAACAATTGTAGAGCATATGGTTTTCGTGTTATGTAAATGTTTTATACGCAATTTCCTGTGAAAGACCACATATGTATATGTATTTTTATATATCGTTGTTTTCTGCTGCCTGTGCTTGTTGTTTTTGTTTTGTTTTAGGGGTGATGGGGCTCGTCAAGCTGCTTCTATGCAGCTTTTTTCCCGTCAAACCCAACCACAAATGCACATTTCTCATGTACCATGTGGTTGAATAAACTCAAACTCAAACTCATATGGCTAAGAAAAAATGGTGTTCTCAGCCATATGGCTAAGAAAGTGATGTTCTCAGCCATATGGCTAAGAAAAAGTGATGATCTCAGCCATACGGCGAAGAAAGTGCTGTTCTCAGCCATATGGCTAAGAAAAACTGATGATCTCAGACATATGGCTAAGAAAAAGTGGTGTTCTCAGCAATATGGCTAAGGAAGTGCTGTTCTCAGCCATAGGGCTAAGAAAAGTGGTGTTCTCAGCCATATGGCTAAGAAAAAGTGCTGTTCTCAGCCATATGGCTAAGAAAAAGTGATGTTCTCAGCCATACGGCGAAGAAAGTGCTGTTCTCAGCCATATGGCTAAGAAAAACTGATGATCTCAGACATATGGCTAAGAAAAAGTGGTGTTCTCAGCAATATGGCTAAGGAAGTGCTGTTCTCAGCCATATGGCTAAGAAAAGTGGTGTTCTCAGCCATATGGCTAAGAAAAAGTGCTGTTCTCAGCCATATGGCTAAGAAAAAGTGATGTTCTCAGCCATACGGCGAAGAAAGTGCTGTTCTCAGCCATATGGCTAGAAAAACTGATGATCTCAGACATATGGCTAAGAAAAAGTGGTGTTCTCAGCAATATGGCTAAGGAAGTGCTGTTCTCAGCCATAGGGCTAAGAAAAGTGGTGTTCTCAGCCATATGGCTAAGAAAAAGTGCTGTTCTCAGCCATATGGCTAAGAAAAAGTGATGTTCTCAGCCATATGGCTAAGAAAGTGCTGTTATCAGCCATATGGCTAAGAAAGTGGTGTTCTCAGCCATATGAATAAGAATGTGCTGTTATCAGCCATATGGCTAAGAAAGTGCTGTTCTCAGCCATATGGCTAAGAAAGTGTTCTTAGTGTTCTTAGCCATATGGCTAAGAAAGTGTTCTTAGCCATATGGCTAAGAAAGTGTTCTTAGTGTTCTTAGCCATATGGCTAAGAAAGTGTTCTTAGTGTTCTTAGCCATATGGCTAAGAAAGTGTTCTTAGTGTTCTTAGCCATATGGCTAAGAAAGTGTTCTTAGCCATATGGCTAAGAAAGTGTTCTTAGTGTTCTTAGCCATATGGCTAAGAAAGTGTTCTCAGCCATATGGCTAAGAAAGTGCTGTTCTCAGCCATATGGCTAAGACAAGGTGCTGTTTTCAGCCATATGGCTAAGACAAGGTGCTGTTTTCAGCCATATGGCTAAGAAAAGGTGGTGTTCTCAGCCATATGGCGAAGAAGGTGATGTTCTCAGCCATATATGGCTAAGAAAAAGTGATGATCTCAGCCATATGGCTAAGAAAAAGTGGTGTTCTCAGCCATATGGCTAAGAAAAAGTGCTGTTCTCAGCCATATGGCTAAGAAAAAGTGCTGTTCTCAGCCATATGGCTAAGAAAAAGTGGTGTTCTCAGCAATATGGCTAAGGAAGTCGTGTTCTCAATAATATGGCTAAGGAAGTGCTGTTCTCAGCCATATGGCTAAGAAAAAGTGATGATCTCAGCCATATGGCTAAGAAAAAGTGGTGTTCTCAGCAATATGGCTAAGGAAGTGCTGTTCTCAGCCATATGGCTAAGAAAAAGTGCTGTTCTCAGCCATATGGCTAAGAAAAAGTGCTGTTCTCAGCCATATGGCTAAGAAAAAGTGCTGTTCTCAGCCATATGGCTAAGAAAGTGCTGTTATCAGCCATATGGCTAAGAAAGTGGTGTTCTCAGCCATATGAATAAGAATGTGCTGTTATCAGCCATATGGCTAAGAAAGTGGTGTTCTCAGCCATATGGCTAAGAAAGTGTTCTTAGTGTTCTTAGCCATATGGCTAAGAAAGTGTTCTTAGCCATATGGCTAAGAAAGTGTTCTTAGTGTTCTTAGCCATATGGCTAAGAAAGTGTTCTTAGCCATATGGCTAAGAAAGTGTTCTTAGCCATATGGCTAAGAAAGTGTTCTTAGTGTTCTTAGCCATATGGCTAAGAAAGTGTTCTTAGTGTTCTTAGCCATATGGCTAAGAAAGTGTTCTTAGCCATATGGCTAAGAAAGTGTTCTTAGTGTTCTTAGCCATATAGCTAAGAAAGTGTTCTCAGCCATATGGCTAAGAAAGTGCTGTTCTCAGCCATATGGCTAAGAAAGTGCTGTTCTCAGCCATATGGCTAAGAAAGTGCTGTTCTCAGCCATATGGCTAAGACAAGGTGCTGTTTTCAGCCATATGGCTAAGACAAGGTGCTGTTTTCAGCCATATGGCTAAGAAAAGGTGGTGTTCTCAGCCATATGGCTAAGAAGGTGATGTTCTCAGCCATATATGGCTAAGAAAAAGTGATGATCTCAGCCATATGGCTAAGAAAAAGTGGTGTTCTCAGCCATATGGCTAAGAAAAAGTGCTGTTCTCAGCCATATGGCTAAGAAAAAGTGCTGTTCTCAGCCATATGGCTAAGAAAAAGTGGTGTTCTCAGCAATATGGCTAAGGAAGTCGTGTTCTCAGTAATATGGCTAAGGAAGTGCTGTTCTCAGCCATATGGCTAAGAAAAAGTGATGATCTCAGCCATATGGCTAAGAAAAAGTGGTGTTCTCAGCAATATGGCTAAGGAAGTGCTGTTCTCAGCCATAGGGCTAAGAAAAAGTGGTGTTCTCAGCCATAGGGCTAAGAAAAAGTGCTGTTCTCAGCCATATGGCTAAGAAAAAGTGATGTTCTCAGCCATATGGCTAAGAAAGTGCTGTTATCAGCCATATGGCTAAGAAAGTGCTGTTCTCAGCCATATGAATAAGAATGTGCTGTTATCAGCCATATGGCTAAGAAAGTGCTGTTCTCAGCCATATGGCTAAGAAAGTGCTGTTCTCAGCCATATGGCTAAGAAAGTGTTCTTAGCCATATGGCTAAGAAAGTGTTCTTAGTGTTCTTAGCCATATGGCTAAGAAAGTGTTCTTAGTGTTCTTAGCCATATGGCTAAGAAAGTGTTCTTAGCCATATGGCTAAGAAAGTGTTCTTAGTGTTCTTAGCCATATGGCTAAGAAGTATTCTTAGCCATATGGCTAAGAAAGTGTTCTTAGCCATATGGCTAAGAAAGTGTTCTTAGCCATATGGCTAAGAAAGTGTTCTCAGCCATATGGCTAAGAAAGTGCTGTTCTCAGCCATATGGCTAAGAAAGTGCTGTTCTCAGCCATATGGCTAAGAAAGTGCTGTTCTCAGCCATATGGCTAAGAAAGTGCTGTTCTCAGCCATATGGCTAAGACAAGGTGCTGTTTTCAGCCATATGGCTAAGACAAGGTGCTGTTTTCAGCCATATGGCTAAGAAAAGGTGGTGTTCTCAGCCATATGGCTAAGAAAAGTGCTGTTTCAGCCATATGGCTAAGAAAGTGCTGTTCTCAGCCATATGGCTAAGAAAAAGTGTGTTCTCAGCAATATGGCTAAGGAAGTCGTGTTCTCAGTAATAGGCTAAGGAAGTGCTGTTCTCAGCCTATGGCTAAGAAAAAGTGATGATCTCAGCCATATGGCTAAGAAAAGTGGTGTTCTCAGCAATATGGCTAAGAAGTGCTGTTCTCAGCCATATGGCTAAGAAAAAGTGCTGTTCTCAGCCATATGGCTAAGAAAGTGCGTTCTCAGCCATATGGCTAAGAAAGTGCTGTTCTCAGCCATATGGCTAAGAAAGTGCTGTTCTCAGCCATATGGCTAAGAATGTGCTGTTATCAGCCATATGGCTAAGAAAGTGTCTCAGCCATATGGCTAAGAAAGTGTTCTTAGTGTTCAGCCATATGGCTAAGAAAGTGTTCTCAGCCATATGGCTAAGAAAGTGCTGTTCTCAGCCATAGGCTAAGACAAAGTGCTGTTCTCAGCCATATGGCTAAGAAGTGCTGTTCTCAGCCATATGGTTAAGAAAAGGTGGTGTTCTCAGCCATATGGCTAAGAAGGTGATGTTCTCAGCCCATATATGGCTAAGAAAAAGTGACGATCTCAGCCATATGGCTAAGAAAAAGTGGTGTTCTCAGCCATATGGCTAAGAAAAGTGCTGTTCTCAGCCTTATGGCTAAGAAAAGTGGCGTTCTCAGCCATATGGCTAAGAAAAACGTGGTGTTCTCAGCCATATGGCTAAGAAAGTGGTGTTCTCAGGCATATGGCTAAGAAAGTGATGTTCTCAGCCATATGGCTAAGAAAAAGTGCTGTTCTCAGCCATATGACTAAGAAAGTGCTGTTCTCAGCCATATGGCTAAGAAAGTGCTGTTCTCAGCCATATGGCTAAGAAAAAGTGGTGTTCTCAGCCATATGACTAAGAAAAAGTGGTGTTCTCAGCCATATGGCTAAGAAAAAGGGGTGTTCTCAGCCATATGGCTAAGAAAAGGGGTGTTCTCAAGCCATATGGCTAAGAAAGTGGTGTTCTCATCCATGTGGCTCAGAGCGGTGGTGTTCTCAGCCATATGACTAAGAAAAGGGGTGTTCTCAGCGATAGGGCTAAGAGTGGTGGTGTTCTCAGCCATACAGCTAAGAAAGCCATATGCTTGACTCACAACCAAGCGTACACAAACTGCCGCAACCAGACCGTGAACCCAGTAAAAGCCGCTGCCTCCAATAAGTTCAATGTCACCCACGAGAATCGGCCAGTAGGTACAACTAACCTCCTTCCCGATCTTGTGCTCTGCAGGGGTGAGGAAGCATTCATCATGGACGTGACTTGCCCGTTTGACAACCGACCTGCAACCCAGAACGAAGCCCGCCAGAAGAAGGAGAAGAAGGAGTACGAGCCTGTCCGGTAGTACCTGCTGCGGAAGTTCCAGAAGGTGTCCGTGGAGGCGATGGTCGTCGGACGCTTGGATGATGGGACCTCAAAGACGACGGTGTCATGCGCCGCTTCTGCAGCCGAAAGTACCTGTTGCTTTTCAAGAAACAAGCAACCAGCGAGACAATCGCAGTATCACGTGATGTGCACGTGCAGCACGTCGCAGCAAAGTGATGAAAACTCGCCAGGCAGACACACACTACACTAACACACCCTTCTATGGCAGCCCGAAAAGATCTAACAATACCCAACAAACACTGAACGAACACGCACCTTCATGTCCGCTCCAAAACTAACATCAAAATTTTATTACTAAATAGTCTTCATGTAAATGACAGTCCTTCTTAGGAAAATTGTACAAAAATTGTACGAAACATAAAAAAAATGTGGGCAGTTTGCACTATAGTCGGGTGCAATTTAGAAGGCAGCGGCATTTGCCCCTCAAAGGCGGATGCATACGAGCCTCCAACAATGGGTGCGTACTCTAGAATTCCGTCATGAGCCGGACGGCCGGTGTCCCCACCGACGAGAACATGGCAGCCCGCGCTTCAAGCTGGGGCGAGTTGCCTATTTCTTTAGTCGCGGAGGCAATCGGCTGCTGCGCTTCGGTCATCTGGGCAGGGCCTCTCCTGTCTTCTTAAGTTGTACCCGACTATAGTGGTGCAAGCCTGGGTCACAGCAGAGCTAGTTCCGGCTTTTGGTTAAGTGTTGCTAGGTTTTGCTAAGTTTTGCGAGGTAATGCGTGGCTTGGCTAGGTTCGCACTAAGTGTTGCTAGGTTTTGCTAAGTATTGGCATGTTATGCATGGCTTGGCTAGGCTAATACCAAGCGTTGCTAGGTTTTAGGAGGTCTTACGAGGTCTTACGAGGTTATGCATGGCTTAACTATGCTCATTCTAAATGTAGCCAAGATTTGCTAACTTTCGCCAAGTTCTTGTGAGGTCATACACGGCCAGGCCGGTAAGCCACGCACGCCCCAGCAAGTCACACGCATACTAGCCACTTTAGGCTCCATGGTAGCAGTGCACGCGTGTTCACTAGGCGAGAGAGGCGACACGTCTGTCGGCGCTCCGGTTGCTCAGAGCTTTATAGCATATCAGTGACGTCACGGCTAGGGGAACACTTGCTTCTCCTCGGCTGGGGAGAGGGAAGACCAAGCGCACGCATGCCGCGGCCACCCTATGCACGTGTGTGATGCGAGGAGGTTGCTTGGTTCGGCGACGCACACCTGGGCCCAGTTTTCTGTCGGCATGAAACGGACTTACGAAAAGCTTAACAGCTCCGCTGTAAAAAAAAAAACCGTCTTATCAGCTTAATATTTAATACAAATACGCACTTTTTGGACCCAACATATTCTCAACTATTTGGACCCAACATATTCAACAGCCGATATTCTAGTTGACATTAAGCGGAAGAAATGGAGCTGGGCAGGCCATGTAATGCGTAGGATAGATAACCGGTGGACCATTAGGGTTACAGAATGGATACCAAGAGAAGGGAAGCGCAGTCGATGTCGGCAGAAAACCAGATGGGATGATGAAGTTAGGAAATTTGCAGGCGCAAGTTGGAATACGCTAGCACAAGACGGGGGTAATTGGAGATCGCAGGGAGAGGCCTTCGTCCTGCAGTGGACATAAAAATATAGGCTGCTGCTGCTGCTGCTGCTGCTGCTGATGATGATATTCAACTTATTTTCGGAATGGGGCGGAGTGCTTGAAGCTTGCTTCACGTCCGCCGCGGGTTGGCCCGGTATTGCACTGACTCCGGGATCCGCCCACTCACCCTTACGGGGGTGAGAAAACTATCAGATTCCAATATTACGCACCTTACAACCTACCAGCACTCTAATCTAGCTACAGCTTCCATTTTTGCGTGCAGCCACCTCCCCGGTAGACGTGGTTTTTGCACGCGCCCGTGTGGTAAAAGGGCTATTTGAAGGCGTTTATTTGAAGGCAAAACGTATACAGCACACGCACCAGGCATGCGCTTGTTATGAAAGCCCTCTTAAACCGTGACAACGCTATAACTAGAGATTTACCCCACAAATTTGCCCCCCCCCCCCCCCCCCTTGTACTTGTAAAGCTCAGCCACTGGGCGACAAAGTTCTGCGGGAAAGCCACTCTCAGGAGGCGTAGGCTATATTTCTACAAGTTACAGAAACAAAATTAACCGATTACAATTACTTCATTCAAAATTTTAATTGCATAATGACCCATTACTGTCCCAAACAGTAATTGAGCAATTAGTTAAAAGTAATCGGTCACGTTTACGTCATTTTCCTCCCAACTTCTTTTGACATTGCACAAATACAGTAAATAGAACAAGTTACGGGCTGTGTGCAACCCTTCTACACGTTGTTTATATTCACCTGTGTCGGCGTTGTTCGGTCGGCGGACGTCGCAATCATGACAAGCCATCCACCCAAGAAGGCTTTCGCCTTCGATGTTGTCTTCTCTGAGGGGACAAGTGTTGAAGACGTCGTTGACGCGATGGCTTCAATAGAAAGCCTGGAGGAGGTATACTGCGTACAACACTTCGGTGGACGCAGCTACCAAGTTACCATAAAGAGTGAAGCCACCATGGCTAAAATCGTTGACGCTGTCAGTTTCGTCATTGGGTAAGAACGCGTCTAAATCTTACCTCTGAGCCCGAAAGTCACCCAGGTGACCGTCATGTTTCTCCTGTGCCCTGTCTCCAGCGAAACCCTTGCTCACGCGATGTCGCCGTTCGGTAAGGTGCTTCACATCAGCCGAGGCCTGATGGGCTCGCGTCCACCCGCATGCGGCCGTTGCCTGCTCTCTACGGCGTACCTACTCGGAGGCAGCGTCTAAGAACTTTCCGCCTTTGCAGTCAAGCACGCACCCACGTGACCATCCCAGCAACTCGCCTTCCACGTTGGCTTCCACTCAGGAAGATGTGGTAGAATTGCCACCAGCTGAAACGCCAGCAGGTCCGCCGCGAGCCCTGAACCTGAGAACCACGAGGGTGGACTGCAACTGGATGAAACACCGTGTCCCGTAGACATACCCGGTGAACCCTGCGTTGAGCCCGCTGCATCGGGGGAGCTCACAGAAGACAACGTTCCAGAAGCCGAACTATCGCCTTGCCTGCCCGTGTACTCTATAACGTGTCATCTCGGGATCGATGAGACTCCAAGCCATGAGGAAGACGCGGCGTCTCCGTTCAACGAGTCCACCAGCTCGTCGTGCGCGTCGTCGAGAAGGATCGAGGAGGACATTATAATCCTAGTGATTTGAGTGCAAGCAGGCCGGATTATTTTTGGGTCACCCTCCCCAAACGCTGGCACCAAAAGGTAGCATGGTTCCACCAGTGACTCGGACGTTCCCTCCCGTGACAGGAGCGCATTACAGGTTTCTACCCGACCCAGGAATCGCGCGCTTCCGACGGGTCGCCAGTGCGGAAAAAAATGAGACTAAAGAGTATAAACTTTTAAACAATCACTTTCTAACTAAATTAAGGAGCATGGTGTCACGCGCGCACAAGCAAACATGAACACATCCCACTCGATGATCACGGAAACTCGCTGGTGTGAGGAAGCGCTGCAGCAGCACCGAGCGAATTGAACTTCGTGCTGCCTCGCTTCAACGCGAACTAAGCGGCAAAAACAGTGCCCAAAAAGCTGTCAGCACTCGCACTCGCGATCGCAGGTTGTCCTTAAGATAGGGCCCGCGGGGCCACGCCATACACAGCAGCCGCCGGAGGAAAACGCCCTCCCCCCGGTACCATGTGCGCCACGAAAGACGGATCGTTTCCTCCCCGCTCTCCTCCCTTGCGCGCGCGAGATTGAGCTGCCGTTGTCGGCTTACCCTCTCACGCTTTCAGTCGCACGTACAGCGCACGGCGATGATGTTATCGACTCTGGACTTTATACGGAACATCACGGCGACGACGATGGCAGAAATACGCCTGGTGTGTCCATATAATTGCTGTCGCAGTAAATACAGATAGAAATAGCTTTACGTTATACCAGCCCAGGGTTGATTGCGGCTCTCTGGGTCTGCGTTGACATATGGTGACCCAGAAACTGTTACTGCATCGACATGACCGCATAATTTGAGACCATTTTCCGCTATCATCATGAGCATCGGCACGGGACTATATAGTTCGATCGTAGTGTCACCGATGTTTTTGGCTTTTCAGGAAAGCGCTGCCATATTCTATATTCCATTATTCCACCAAAATTAAGAATGGCCTGCTCCAAACTGCTTCAAAATGATATTTTATCTGCTCCAAATTGCTCCAAAATGAAATTTAGTCTGCTCCAAGCTGCTCCAAAATGAAAATTATATGCTCCAGGCTGCTCCAAAACGCAATTTTACTTGCTCTATAAATTGCTCCGAAATGGCTTTGGGCAGTCCCATCCCTGTGAAGAGCAGCACTGCCTTCGCAACAAGTGATTTAAGTGATTTAAGCATTGGCCTGTTTAGCCCACATAGAACTTGCCACAGCTTAGAGGTATATCATAGGCCACCGCGTAGCACAGTGCACAAAATAGTTGGCATGATTTTTCATACACCCTTGTCTCATGTTACGAGAACACATTTGGGCTAGTTTGACGGGCATAAAAAAAAAGAACTACTGGGACACCTTATCTAATAGGCACGTTCTTCAAGCTGTGGCTAAATTTGTGTACATATGGCAACGTCAGGTCTAGTGGCGTCTGTTCCTGTTACATCTTTTTGGCAAGTCCTTGTCAAGCTGCTCTTCAGCTTTCAAAGAATGGATTCGGCCATGGCATGCGTGATCTTAGGGTAAACTTGCTTTTAAAAGGCTGTCCATCTGATCTGCCTCATTTTGTCCATCAGTGATAAATTGACGGCTGTTACTGTAGCACCCACTTACAGATAGTTCAAGGTGATCCCTTTTTGTTCCCAAAACATGGATTCCGTCACCTTACCTGCAGAAATTTGGATTTGGAATTCCATAGCCAGAAGGAACAAATGTCTTCACTTTTCTTAGTTTTGAGATTGTACAAAAATAACCGTGTGTCAATTCATTAAGAGTAGCCTACAAAAAAATTTGCCTTCTTAATGGTCTTACTGACGCTAAAGAATCCTGGAGCGATACAGAAAATAAATTGTCAACCGCGATAAAAGGAGTCTTTGAATCCTTCAGCAACGACTTAATTGATCGCGCGCACCGTCTTGGTCCGTTTTCGCCTACCAAATGCCGTCCCATTATAGCCAAATTTATGAGCTTCAAGGCCAAACAAAAAATCCTTTCACTTCGCAACGAGCTGAAACAACATAACATTTCAGTGAGCGAGGACTTTTCCCCCAGCACCCGTATCTCTCGAAAAAAACTAATCAATTTTGCTAAGAGTCAACCGGATTCCCCTCAGTTCAGATTGCGCCATAATAGATTGTTCATGCACAACAAATGCTTCAGCTACAGCCTTGACTTGGACCGCATTCAAGAGATGGATACGCGTGGCTTTGGGGCCAGTCACCGAGACACTACTGTGCCGCGTGTTTCACCTTAGGAAAGGCAGAGGGGCAGTGGCATATCATCGCAGTCGAAATCATCCGAAGTATCGGTACTTTTCACTAACGCCAGAAGTGTTCTTAATAAACGTAACGCTCTATCTTCCATGATAGATACATGCGGTGCGAAAATAATCGCCTTAACTGAAACCTGGTTGCCCGCGCATGTGCTTGACTCGGAGATATTTCATGATGCGCACCAGTTTTCAATTTATCGCTGTGACTGCACCGAGCGTAGAGGAGGAGGCGTGCTGCTTGCCGTTTCAAAAGACATACCTTCATCACCTATCGAAATTAACAGCGCTCTAGAAATAACATGGGTTACATTAACTCTAGGTAACTCTAAACTGATTCTTGGCACTTGTTATCGGCCCCCTTCTTCACCCCCCACATTTATTAACGAACTGCATGACACTATCAACATGGTATCTTCTCGTTTTCCTTCCCAACCTTTGTTTTTGCTAGGGGATTTTAACTATCCAAACATAATGTGGAACACCCTACCATTACGTCTTTCGCCATTCTCGCAACAAGCTGATGACTTTCTTAATTTATGCTCCGTTTTTTCTCTCGCACAGTTAGTCACTCAGGCCACCAGGGTTTCAAATAATGTAGCTAACACCCTCGACTTGGTACTTACAACACATGCTGACCTCGCTTCTCATATCACATACTTACCAGGAATTAGTGACCACCTCTCGCTCAACTTTATAATTAACGCTCCTATCCCTAATAAGTCCAAACACCGGAAAACTATACGCGATTATCGGAAAGCTAACTTCGTAGCAATAAATAATGAACTGTCTCATTTCTATGATCATTTCGTTAAACATTTAGACGATCGCTCAGTCCAATCTAACTGGGATTTGTTTGCAAGTACAGTTCACAGATTAACTGAGAAATACATCCCTAACCGCACAATCATTACAAATGCGCAAGCGCCATGGTATTGCAGTAACCTAAAGCGCTTATCTAACTGGAAAAAGCGCTTCTATCACTTAGCGAAATCATCCCCCTCCGATGCGCGCTGGGCAGCTTATAAATCCGCCTCAGATATCTATATAGCAGCTCTAAAAACTGCTAAGGACAACTACTTGTTTAGTACACTACCCGAAATACTAAAAACAAATCTTAAAAAGTTCTGGCAAATAATAAACCCAACAACTAATAATTCTATTTCATTAGAAGATTCATCTGGAAATTCTGTTTCCGAGAACAGATGTGCGACCATACTAAACGATTCATTTACAAGCCAATTTTCGAAAACTGGCAATGTTGAACCTCCTAACTCATACCAGTACAAATACTTACCAATGCATCCTGTAATTGTTGAAGTACCTGGCATTAACAAGCTAATAGATAGCTTACCGTATCATTCATCACCTGGTTTCGATTGCATTAACAATAAATTCCTTAAAAGCACTAGCCTCTTTAGCTCCATGATACTGGCAAAAATTTTCCAACAATCCCTGAACTCATGTGAGCTTCCAAAGGAATGGAAAATTGGGAAGGTGGTTCCAATCTTTAAATCCGGCCCCAGAAACTCACCTCTTAACTATCGACCCATATCCCTTACAAGCAGTTGTTGTAAACTGTTAGAGCATGTAGTTTTCACCAATCTGGCAAACTTTCTAGAGTCTAACTCATACTTCACTACAGCACAGCATGGCTTTAGAAAATCATATTCCTGCGAAACTCAACTAGTATCCTTCACCCATCAGCTGCATCGTATCCTAGATCGCTCATCCTGCGCTGACTGTGTCTTCTTGGATTTTAGTAAAGCATTTGATAAAGTATGCCATAATCTACTACTTTTTAAACTGAGCTTACTAAATATCGACCCTAACCTTTTAAAATGGATAGAGCATTTCCTTACAAACCGTTTCCAATTCGTCACTGCTAACGGTCATAACTCTCCACTTACTGAAGTACAATCAGGTGTACCACAAGGGTCTGTCCTGGGACCACTATTATTTCTTATCTATATTAATGACCTAACTGTTACAATATCCTCTAACATACATCTGTTCGCAGATGATTGTGTTATCTTCCGGGAAATTAACAGCTCTGATGATACTTTAACACTCCAATCTGATCTGGATAATGTAGTTGACTGGTGCGGGAAGTGGTTGATGGAATTAAATATTAAGAAATGTAAAATAATGTGCGTATCCAGATCTAATTCTACTCCTAGCACCTATCATCTTAACAACGTTACCTTAGATTTCGTCATGTCATATAAATATCTCGGTGTGCACATTACGAATAACTTAAATTGGACCATTCATATAGAATACGTCATTAACAATGCTAATCGCATGCTTGGGTACTTACGGCGCAACTTTTCGAAAACACCACCTACTTTAAAACTACAGCTTTATAAGACTCTAATACGCCCGAAACTTGAATATGCATCTGCAATATGGGATCCCAGTCACGTTAATCTCATTACCTCACTTGAACTAGTACAAAATAACTCTACCCGTTTCATTCTTTCTAACTATAACCGTACCGCGAGTATAACCTCAATGAAAACTAACCTAGCACTTATTCCGTTAGCTAACCGCCGCAAAGTCGCCCGACTTTCGCTATTTCATAAAATTTTCCATCACACCACACTTCACGACGACTTGATAATGCGGCCTCAATACATTTCAAACCGCGTCGATCATCGCAGTAAGGTGGGAATTGATTCATGTCACACGAAGTCTTTTTTACAGTCTTTCATCCCCCGTACATCGCAGGAATGGAACCACCTTCCCTCAAGTATCGTAGCCATCACCGATAACAAACTTTTTCGCGAAACATTAGCTAACATTGTATAATCAGGAGAATTATTGTATTACCAGAACTCACTGCACTGGTTTGTTTGATTTGTCTTTCTTTACTACTCTGTAACCACTCCCCTCTTTAATGGCATATGGCCCTGAGGGTATTTGTAAATAAAAAAAAATTAAAAAAATAATAGCATATAGTTTCCTGACACTGCCAAGGCAGCGCGTCGGAGCAAGAACTGTCAGTGCCCCGCGCGGCAAGTTGAGTCAACACTGGCACGGAGGGACCGGTCTGCCAGCGTTGTGCTAGCATCGAACCTGCATGCGCGCTCTTGCTTATAGGAGCAGAAATGGAGCGAATTTTGCTTTGTTACTTGAAGCCAATAGCAAAATTATTCGCTTTGACATATGGCAAATGTGGTATGCCGCTGCACACGTTCTCGGCGTGAAAGAACTGGTCTCTCTCTCTCTCTCTTTTTTGCTAAAGTATCCGATATTCGAAGCGATGGAAACACTCAAAAAGTGTTTTTTTTTTCGGACGTTGCCACACCGTACGTGAAGTTATGCCTTGACATGGCAATTCAATAGAGTCTGCAAGCATGACTCAGCTTGGTGTTCGAGTAGCTCGCTGTTTCGTGGCACTGCTTCGATGCTTTAGCGAGCCCCCAATTTTCGCTAACTTTAGCATGCTCAAAATGATTAGCCGCTTCTCGAGCTAATCCACAGAGGTGATGATGAAGCTGGATCTGCTATTGGTGCCACACTTTGAAGAAAGCGAAATGGGCAACTAAGATTTAGGGGCGCGTTAGGGTAGACATGAATCCAGTTTTTTGTGATAGGGCCGCCTCACGGTGGACTTATGGCGCATTAGTATTATGCATTGCGGTGCTATCGCAAGTTGGGGACAGGAATCACGCTATCCTAACGTAATTGAAACATACAAATTGAATTAACTCGTCTCGAGGTTCAATTTGGAGTGAATGAGTCCGGTTATCCAGACACCGCCGAGGCGCACACAGTCACCGAATGCTGAAGTAACAGGAGCGTGCCCTGGCCACCAGTGTGAGAGCAGAGCGGCAATGAAGCCTATATGAAGCATCGGCAGGGGAATTGAGCGAGGCATCAGATCGGGTCGAGCAACGATCTAAAGAAGACATGTATTTTATGCTAATCTCGATTTATTAAACAATTTTTTTCGCCCTAACATGACGAAGAGGACATCTTAACCAAGCCTCTATACGGACAGGCAGAAGAATGACACAAATTACCAGTGATGTCATTAGGAATGTGAACATGCGAGCACCGAAAACACAGTCGCCGTTGATTCGAGGATTGACGACCTAACAACAACCACTACATGGAACGGAACGCGTAAGCGTCAGCTCCATTCTTTCAAAAAGGTTCATTCTTTTATTAAACACGCCAATACTATGTTCTGCCCCGGCCGTTTTCAAAGCCGCGAACTGCGCTGCCTGACAGGGTGCCTATTCCCCATCCGTCCCATAGTTGCGCTTCTGCTGCGACATATGTCGCGATGCTCGCCGGCAAGCTCCACTCTCAGGACCGTATACTACATTGAGAAGTTACCATGTGTTTGCAATTATTATCAGCAACTGGGGCACACTTAGCTAAAACGTTCATGTTTAGTGCACTAGTGAGTATTTACCCTAGGTACTTTTACAACAAACCAAGTCTGTGCTATGCATTTAGCTGAAAACTTTCCATTTTTAAAAACTTATTCTGAACAGTATCCACAATTGTCCAGCAAGTCACTTCCTTCGGCCTCCTCAGGCGTTCTTATCTTCCAAGCTTAAGTAGCCCGTATCAAGCTGAGCCATCATTCTTTGGACCAGGTGATTAAAACAGACAATACACTCAAAGAAAGCATAGGATAAATTAATTGTGATTATTTGGAATTTAAAATTAATATGAAAAAGAGAAATGAAAGCGGACGAAAAGACAACTTCCTATTGGTGGGAGCTGAATCCACATGTTCTTTAGGCATGGGGTGCTTTACCAATTCAGCTACTGTGGCCCTCACCCCTCACCTCACTTTAAATATTTGTGTGTTGGTAGAACAACAGCCCTAAGCATAAGAGAAAGAGCATTAGGGAAAGTAATTGTGTTTAATTGTAATGTATAAATAATAAAGAAAATTGAAGTGCCACAGCTTGGAGTCAGACCCACATCTTCGACATTATGCGTGCATGTGCTTTACCGTTAAGCTACCTTAGCAAGCGTCCTGTCAACTTTCTTGTATATTTGCATATGTGTACAAGATTAGCCCTGGGAGTATTAGCCAGAACTGCTTACAGCCATGTTGGCAAATGTGAAACATCCTTTTAACTAGTAATTTTAGGCTAGTAGGGTCCACCGGATGACATGAAAGACAATGGGCATCGTGATGCAGCCTGGCCGATTTATACACTACCTCAAAGGTATATTTCTGTAGTGTCAGAGCCCAGCGACCAAGGCGACCAGTTGGATGCTTGAGCGATGACAGTCAACAAAGAGCGTGGTTGTCGGTAAGAACCGAGAATGCGCGGCCGTACAAATACGGGCGAAATTTTGCGACAGCCCAAACCAACGCAAGGCACTCGCGCTCTGTGATCGAATAGTTCCGTTCAGATGTGGAGAGCAGGCGGCTGGCGTATGAAATAACACATTTGTGGCCATGCTGGTGCTGAGCGAGGACGGCGCCGATTCCATGCCCACTAGCATCTGTGCGAACCTCGGTAGGCGCGGATGGGTCAAAGTGAGCCAATATAGGCGGTTAAGTGTGCAAGTTGGTCAGCGCCGAGAATGTAGTCGCTTGGTCGGGGCCCCACGAGCAGGGCACGCCCTTCTTGAGAAGGTCGGTTAGGGGTCTGGCTATGATGGCGAAATTGTGTATAAAACGGCGGAAGTACGAGCATAATCCAACAAAACTCCAAACAGCTTTAGTAGACGAGGGAACAGGGAAGTTCTTGACAGCGCTAATCTTGGCAGTGTGAGGTTGGACACCTGTAGTACTTGCAAGATGACCAAACACAGTGATTTGTTGTGTGCCGAAATTACACTTTTTGGAGTTTAGCTAGAGTCCAGCTCGACGAAAGACAGCTAGAATGGTCACCAAAGGAGTAAGATGACTTTCAAACGTTGGGGAAAACACAATGACGTCGTCTAGGTAGCAGAGGCAGATAGATCATTTGTAGCCATGAAGGAGAGAGTCCATCATGCGTTCGAACGTTGCGGGGCCGTTGCACAGTCCAAAGGGCAAAACTTTGAACTGATAGAGGCCGTCCGGTGTGATAAAGGCAGTTTTTTCTCTATCCAAGTCATCAAGAGAAATCTGCCAGTAACCTGAGCGCAGGTCTATGGATGAGAAGTATCTCGCACCGTGAAGACAGTCCAGGGCGTCATCGATCCGTGGCAGCAGATATACGTCTTTGGGCGTTATTTTGTTTAAGGCACGATAGTCAACGCAAAATCTCCAGCTGCCATCCTTCTTTTTGACCAAGACCGCAGGTGACGCCCACGGACCTGAGGAAGCCTCTATGACGCCTTTGGAGAGCATCTTGTCGACTTCTCGTTGTATGACCTGGCGTTCGGAATGGGACACACGATATGGTAGCCGTCTGATAGGAATAGCATCTTCGTTACGTATTCGATGACTTACGAGAGACGTTTGTCCTAGAGGGCGGTCATCGAAATCGAAGATATCCCTATAGGTCGTTAGGTGGTGGTGGAGTTCCGCAGCTTGACAAGTCGGAAGATCAGGGGCAATCATCGTGATAATTTAGTCGGGGAGTGGACTTGCCGGGCCGGTTGCGAGTAAGGACGAACAAGTGTCGGCGTCTAGTGCCGCGATGTCCCATTCATCAAGCGCTGACACGTTGGCCACTGAGGTGCCTTGCGGGAGAGCTTAGGTCGAGTTGCTGAAGTTGAGGAGCGGGAGCTGGACGTGGTTGTCGACAACAGTCACGAGGGTGTGGGGCACAGCAATATTTCGGGTCAACAGCACGTCAACTAGTGGATATACTATGTAGTTGCCGTTTGGAACTGGTGATGCCGTCGTCAAAGCAACACACTTAGCGGCTTGCGGTGACAACCGAACATAATCGACAGAACATAAGTGGTATGATGGTAAAGCTGGAACATCAGCGAGTTGAGGAAGCTCAAGTTGAAGGACACCGCTTGCACAGTGAATGAGAGTGACATGGGCCGACAAGAAATTGAGTCTGAGAATGACGTCGTTGGGGCATTGCTCGAGAACAGTAAACAAAACAGATATATGGTGACCGGCGATGGTAATGCGAGCTGTGCACATTGCGATGACTTCGGGACTTCTTCCATCAGCGACGCGAATAATACCATAGCGGCGGGTGTAAGTACTTTCTTGAGTTCGTCGCCACCTCTCCGTGATTACTCAGCACGGAGATTTGTGCCCCAGTATCGACGAGTGCGGGAACAGTTAAGCCGTCAACGTCAAAGTCGACCAAGTTTCGTCGTGTCGGCAATACGAGGAGAGGATTTCAGGTGGAAGTCGAAGATGCAGCATCAGATCTAAGAGCTGCATCCCTTAGTTTCCCTGTCGGTGGTTGAGCGGCGATGTCGGACGTCGTCGTAGAGGTGAAGGAGACGACGGACGAGGCGCTGGCGGTGGACAAGACTGGTGACCTCGGGGCGACGGGGAACGGCTGTGCGGCGTAGGGGTAGCAACGACGTTGTTTGGCTCAAAAGGCTGGAAGCGGCGGTAGCTGTCACTGTTATATGGCTGGTATGGCTGAGTGGGCTAAAAATGGCGGTAGTTGTTGGTGCGGCTAGCAGTGTCATCCCGGTTTAACGGCGACACCCAATGGTTGTTGCAATGACGCGCCACGTGACCGATGTGGCGGCAGTGGAAGCAAATCGGCTGATTATCTGCCGTGCGCCATTCAGCCGGATTATGGGAGCGCGGATAGAATCGTTGTTCCTGGGGCGGCGATCTTGGGCGAGGCGGCGACCTAGGGCGAAAGTCAGTGGTCCGAGACTGAGCAACGGTGCAGATGGCGAAACCCAAGTTGCTGAGTTCCTCCCGCACAATGGACTGGGCCAGGGAAGCGGCCGGTACGTGAAAATCGCTGTGGTCACTGTTGGGGAACTAAAGTTTACATGAGAACTAAAGTTCGTGCTAGTTGGTGCTGTCTAGGCCAAATTCCAGTTTTTCAATGTTGTATGTCATCTTGCTGTTGTGTTCTATTTGGCACTTAAGATACCCCAGTGGACATTTACACAGAAAGTCATGCAACCATGTGTATTACAGGTTTTCAACCTTAAAATGCAATAAAATACTACTGTTGAAGACAGAAAATACGAAAATTTGGTAAGAAATACTGAAAATTGTTTTTTTGCGCAAGTCTTTTTGTTTTTGCGCAAAGCCAACAATTGGTTGGCTTTGGGCAAGGCCCTAAGAATGTGCTGCGTAATTCTGTTCATTGAAGTCAGTTTCCCTGCGCGACAGTCGTGTTACGCGGTGAAGCATATGAAAAGTCAAAAGGGGCCGTTGTCACAGGACGTGTGTGTTCCTTAACTGCACGCGCACACCTGCCGTCTCCTGTCGCGTTACGAATACCGAGACCTGTAATAACTGCCCTGGTAGCCATTCAAAGCTGTTTCTGTGGCGATTTAAGTGCCCATGTTCTGGGGTGAAAAGTGTGGCCCTAGCTGTAAGAAAGTTATATTTTGTTTATCAAGCTGAAGTTCATGCTCTTCATGTTTTTTTGCTGTGTTTATTATTTCTAGAATATTAGCTACACCCTTATAAGGTGGTCGAAACAAGTGCTCAAATCGTCACATCCACGTTCGAAGTAGCTCAGAAGGCCTGCTAGTAAACTTAATAGGTGTCTTGGTGATTTTACTGACAGGAGATGGTGGGTGTGCGCGTGTATAATTAAGGAACACATATCATGTGTCCTATGACAGTGGCCCCTTTTCACGCTTAATATACGTCACAGTTTAACACATGTGTATTGCAGCGAAGGTAACTTTAGGACACCGAATTATGCAATACTTTTTGAACCCTTACCTGAATTCAGTCTGTAGAGGCGCTATGAAAAGGCATGCTGCTCTATACTCACAGCAAACATAAGCTGCGTCACAGAAAAACAAATGTTTGTGGTATTTATTCGCAAAATATTCATGTACCGTCCGCCAAATTTCACCCGCCGCTTTACTTCTGGCACTGCTGCCAGCAAGTCCGAATAACCGAGCAGGTCTGAATAGTCCAGCTCTAAAAATTGCCCAATGACTATATTTGCATTCTGTTGAGATCAGTTTTGCCCATAATAGGATGGAATGAAAAAAAAATCTTAAAATTATTTGTGTCAATACAACAATCGTAAGCAACCGCTATAAATCTGACATTTTGTGATAAAATTGCAAAATTTGGCAGGTATGTATTAAGAAATCAAAGCAGGAAACATTAATTTTGTAATGAAAAAAAGTCATGTATGCATTTACTTCTTCACCTTTCGTGCTAGTCATTTTATTGGTCGAAATTGTGTAACAAGTAAAATAAAGAATTGAATAATAACTGAAGACAAAGAAAATCCTAGCTTGTTAACATACACCTACTCAGTACACTGTCGACACATCCTGATTTACATAAGTGTGCTCATCTGTCAAGTCAGGCACAGAAGCAGGTAACTAAAACTTCAGTTCTTGAGCTGCAACATATACAACCATGCTTACACAGGAAACAGCTTCTAGGAGGCTAATTGTTGGCGCACACATTGCAGATAGTATTATACGTCAAGCATGGAGCTGACCACAATGGCCTCAAACTCTTTACAACATACATCTACTGCCTGGCATCCTCGGCCAAACTTCAGGCTATGCTTCGAAGCTGATGTAAGGTTTTGAACCAAGCCCAATCACTTTCTTGCTTTGTTATCTCCTCCTCGTCTTGCCATTTTACCTTTCATTTATGTTTGTCATATTGACGGGAAAATGTCATGATTTTTCATTCGTGCGCAGTGTCGACAAAATCAATTTTAAAGAAGACAAGAGTCGTTAAGCGATTTTTTGTAACTCAATGTTTTCAACACATTGATTGTGCTGACCTTCCCGCACTGCTGCGACATCATCTGATAGAACCAATGTATATGGCAACTGAGTCTTTGACGAATGTTACGTGAATATTTCATTAATAAACTTCAACATTTCTGCCTGTCTACGGCACAGACCCATTGCTGCTGCGACTATATTGGGCTGCATGGCTGTTCACAGCACCATTACAGAACAAAATCTGCAAGTCTTTACTTAATAAACAGTGAGCATATTGAATAATCGAATAGTGTTTAGTGTTTTCACTAAATTTAAGTATTTTTAGCTTCCAGTCTCATGTTTTCCTAATTCTAAGGTTGGCAGGCCTAAAAATCTCAACAGATCATCTAACCATGTTGAGTGATTTTTTAACCAAGCACACGTTCACTGCTTATATGTGGTTTTCACATGGCTACCCATAATCAGTATCTGTGATGCAGGCTCTTTATATTTGGAATGGGTTACTTAAGCAAAACCTCAGAGCACCCAAAAGAAGATAAAGCCATTTGCATACGTGCAACAAAACATTTAGTGCACACATAGAAGGGACAGTAAATAGTAAAGACTTAAGAAGCTGAGAGTAAGATGGCATCTTGACCTGACGTGAACTAACAGTAGACTACAACAAATAAAGTAGTGGTACAAGACAAAGCAAATGAGAAAAAAACATGGTTCAGACAAAGAAAGCAGTTCACCGTTGCATGACTGGCACGGTGAGGTAATGAGGGAAGCAGCGATGTGCTCAACCCAGCAGCTACAGGCTTGACCGAAGGGTCCAAGACATCACAAACGTAATGTCCACACTTGGCCAAAGAAGCGGGGGCCATATCGGGAACCTTGAAGAGGAACATCAGGAGGAGGGGTCCTGGCCAGGAATCTGTCTAAGTTCACACCCAAAGCTTGCAAGCTTGTGTTCTGGCCACAGAAACGGGTGCTCACAGGCCTTGTCTTAGAACTCTGTGGCCTCGTGAAGTTGCAAAGCGTACTCTTGTAGCTTGTGTTGGCTAGGCTTTGGCTGTTGCCATGGTCCAGTGTTGCCATGGTCCAGTGAATTTCACGGGTGTAAACACCCCGTCAAAACGGTAGATGTGTAGTGCGGAAAAGACATTCCTATATACAGTGCATTTTGTATGTTTGGTACTGCGCTATTAAAGAACTGCGGCACAGAGATATCGTGAAGCTATTACAAAATCGGCTGTATTTATACAGCCTTCGCTCCGACCAAGAACATTACCAGAAAGCAGTTCCTGTCTTTTTCACATATAACCGAAGCCACATTCCAAATGCATGTTTAGCATGCATTTTTACCGCGCTATTACAGCACTATTTTACAACCCATCGTTAACCTGTACGACGCCTCGTATTACATTGTAAATAGAAAGGCGAAAAAAATGTAAATATTAAACACAAAAATGAGTAAATTATTGCGCATTGTCTAAGCTTTAACGGGAGACTGCAAACGGTAGACAGAATGAATTGCTGATTGGTAATGCACACCGAAATGCACGTAGTATGAGCACCGGTTTGCAGGGACGGTGAACTCACTATTACCACTGTGACTATGCAGTGGTAATAGTGAGTTTGCAAATTCTTCCCTGCAATGCATATAAAAAGAAATGAATGATTACTTGAATTCATTATCTAAGTGGCTGTACATAAACAAACTTCAATTGAATCTCCACAAGCTAAATATATCATATTTAAACCAATAAATATACCATTGCCCGCTAATATTAATGTTCTATTTCAAGCAAAGAGGACTGAACAAGTAACAACGTAAAAATTTTGGGGGTATGGTTTCAGGAGAACCTCGCTTGGGATATTCATGTTAACAAGCTGAGCAATGACCTTAGTAAAGTAATAGGCTGTATGTACAAAATTGGTGATCTAATACCATTATGGCTAAAGAAAGCAATGTATTACGCCATTTTTTACTCGAAGCTAACTTATTGTGCCTTGATATGGGGAACAACGACAGCAAAAAACTATGAGAAGTTGCAAAAACGAGTAGTCCGTATTTTTTAAAACTACCATGGCGGGCTGCGAGACTTACCCACACACAACCTTTTTAACAAACATTCATTGATCCGAGCAAATCAAGTTTTCGATTATAGATTAATCTTACATATAAAAAACACAGACTACATGTTGTCAGCCCACCCATTTCTCCTCATCGATACCCATTACGCAATCAAATCATAACAACACCACTCACGCGCACTAACTATGGACGGCAGGATCTAAACTATCAAATACCTAAGCTACTAAACATCGTTGAAAAACAAATTGATTTCTATGCACCTCATTTTAAAGAATGTATAAAAACCTATCTCTTACATTCTCAAATTCATTATAAATAAAATGCTATTGCACTAACATTTTGTTATGCTCTGTGAATGTATGTTTCTCTCTGCACTGTAAAAGTGAAAGAACATACCAAAAATTTTTTTCAAACATAGAATGTATATTCATGTAATAATTGTATAGATCTATCTTGTTTATTTGTATTTTCTACCTTGTACTCATTCTTCTTTGTGTTGTATTTTGCTTTGAATATATTTGCCGAACGTGCTTAGGAGCAAGAGCCTCTGTCAGGCCACATGGCCTTCAGCTCTTGTTCCTCTTTCTATAGCAAAGAAAGAAATAAACTTCAACTTCAACTATGTGCAACAGTTAATGGCGACAACCACTGATTTGTTAGTCATTGCGTAACTTTTAAAGAATGTGTCTGCACGTGACATGCAGCTTCTCCGCAGTACAAGGTGATAACGAACCTCACGCACAAAAATCTAGCAAGTTGAAAACATCTCACTCTCACGGAGACACTAAAACAGCGAAACTCAAGCTGAACAGTTCTTGCTTTAATTTTGCGCATGGTTTATCATAGTATCAGTACAGTCAGATATAAAGTACACGTCAATACATTCCTTCACTGCACTGCAATTTTATCGCGGTGGAGCCGATAGACGTTTGTGTAAAAGTTTATCGCATCCACCGAAAGTGATGACAACATATCGTAGGAAGTTGACTTGCAGATATACAGATATTACTGGCAACCTGCGAGACACCAGACATCGCGAATGCAATGTCTTTACCTGCGTTTAAAAGGTTTTCCGATAACGCTTCACTGAATATTAACTAATGTTGCTGTAAAGTCAATTTGCAGACAAAAATGATCTATTACAGCAAATAGCTGCGTTTATTAGTCGGTTTTATTGTTGTCCCCGAGTGGGTATGCCAAAAGGCCTGGGTGCCCGTTTTGCATACCCACTGCAAACAGAGCAATCACGAGGGTGAAGCAAGGGCTTGAAACACCACAACCACAAAAGAAACACCTCTGAATGCCTGCCGGCACACTTATTAGATAGCTCAGTGCTCGCACTATGACCGGGGACGACGTGTACGCGCGTGTGTAATTAAGGAACTCTTACTATAGGCCCCGTGACAGTTGCGCCCTTTCAATCTCAGTATGCTTCACTGTAGAAGGGCACGCATTTGTGCTGGTTGGTTCATAATTACGAGAAGAAAAAACAGCGCTGAACAAAAGGACGAAGGGAGAGCACAGACACGGGCACTGACTAACAGCCATATGCCACGGGCGCTTACATATAATTGTTAGTCAGCGCCCGTGTCTGTGCTCTCCCTTCGTCCTGTTGTTCAGCGCTGTTTCGTCTTCTCGTAATGCTTCACTGCACGGCGAATATGCTTCTTCGCATAACATGTTAGTATAGCGCTGAAGTTAATTAAAAAAAATTTGTCGGCAATTATGAAACGCGTACAAGATCCTCGCCCACGCGTGGATGTATATGAGCTATGATTACGGTGGACTGTCGGTGACTGACATTTTTTACATTTAGCTCCACTACGTCTCTCGAGAGAGAGGAAGTTTAATTGCATCTGGAGAAGTCCCAGGCACAGGCTTCGCAAATTTGCAGCTCAATGTGAGATGGCAAGGAAGTGAAAAAAAAAGAAACAGCACACCAACATACACATGTACGCGTGCGAAATGCACTACCACGAAAGTTATTTTCTCATTCGTTTGTGGAGCACAGCTCAGGTTTTTATGGTCCGAGAACAGGTATTTTTTAATTGAAACCCGAGTCATGTGTTGTGCGGCTACTGAATTCCCAAGGACAGCCCTCCCTGTAACAAAGCATCTGCAAATACAAATAAATGGTCTTTGTCCTGGTCAACACAACAGGGGGATATGGCATGCTGGACAAATAATTCTAAACAACACCATCTTGACCGCATGGCCATTAACGAGACATTTATCACTTTGAAAAGTGTGTTTTGCTGTAAAATCAATGCGTTTTGCTTTCAGTGAAATCACAAGAGTTGAAACACTATATACATGTGCTTGCACGGAGGCAGGAGACAGCTGCAATCAAAGTTTTAACTCTGAACTGGTTAAATTGGTGATTTAGCCAGCTCGAGGTAACATTTTCTTGAATTTACTGTGTGTGAAACACAATCACGATTGTTCACGGATAAATCGTCACAATTGCCATCGCCAAAGAGACCTAATCGCGACCTACATAGCTATGTATACTAATGTGCGTAGAGCACAGATTCGACATTCCACCATCTCGCTTGTCCACCATCTCATTTGCTTGCAAGAAGAGAGCTCTCAGACTACATTTTCAAGAACAATTGTTACTCACCAGCCCTCCCTTCAAAAAGATGTTTGCACCTGCTGCAAGATCACCAACTCCCTTTCGTGGGGGTTTCTTTAGAGCTTTCTTTACGCCTTTTACACAAAGTGTATGCAGACCCCGTTCACATTTACACGGATGGTTTGGGGGCGTCCACTGATTTAACGGTCACTGTTGTTGTAGCCAGATCAGAGCTAAATTCGAAATGTTGCATTATGCATATAACCACGTCTACAAGGTCAGAACTTGCCGTCCTTCATGCCACTATTGAATATATTGAACGGGACCCCCGCCCCTATGTAAATGGACCGTGTTCAGTAATTTCAAAGCAGCTGTTGAAAGTCTGCAAAGTGGCACTGCACCATGGAAGTTATGAACAGTTTATTTCAAACATACCAGAAATCTAGGATCACAATGTTGGAAAAGGATATGATATTATTATCGAGTAGATGCCTGTTAATTGCAGCGTTTTTGGCAAGCATCTTACTGGTGAAGCTGCCATATCATCCCACACGATTCCGCTATCTAGAATGGATGCAGTCAGGGAACATCAATGAACTGCTAATGACATTATGCTGGCTCTTTGAAGACTCCAGAGCATTCAACCATCATTTGTGCAGGCTTGATCGATCACTGCAGCAGCGATTGTGATGTCAAACTTCTGGTGTGCCAATACACTGCTGTGCCGCCTACGACTGGGTGTAGCCTTCACAAATTCACAGTCCTTTATTGAACGTGACCACGGTAACCGCGAAAAGACCATCGAGTACCTCCTCTGGCAGTGCACCCATTCTGACGTCGTGTCAGCCCTTCTGGAGTGTATCCAGCCAACTGTACAGTTGACCTTTTACAGAGGCTAAGATCCTGGGTGCTTAGCCATATCAACCAAGAAAGCTATACATGATCTAAAGACTCTAAAATAAACGAATCTGAAAAGACACTTACAGACACCCTCTGTCTTCTATCCGAGTGAACTCTCTTCTTGCCTCCTTTTTTTCTTTTAACGACTCATACCCTCTCCCCCGTGCAAGGCACCCAACTGGAGGTCCGCCTTGTTAACCTCTTTAGCTTTCCATGTTTCTTTTTCTCTCTCTCAAAAGTAAGGCCCCATACAGGAAAACTAAAAACCACACAAAATATTGTCGGCCATACCTGTTGAAACTAAGATGCGACATGCTTAAACCATTGCAGGCATGTAAATGCGCCTAAGGTACAAGGACGAAATAAAGAACAAGACACACGTAGTGCACGCGCTACGTGTGTCTTGTATCTTAGGCGCATTTAGATGCCTGCAAATGAACCAAGTCACCTAACTAGCTACATTGCTTAAACCAATTCAATTAATCTTTTGGTCAATGTATACTCAGGAGTTTGTGCGATGATTAGGCAGATTATTCTCTTGCAGAACTTCATCCGACCAAACGCCAGAGAAAGGAGTGATGCTGATATGGACAGAGAAGTTTTGTTGGGACTGGAATATGTTACCTAGGCAAACTACTGCAAGCGTTGTAAAACGGCATGCATTGAAGCTGGTGAGTAAGCTGTAGTGCATGAGCTGCAAATTCTGTGACGATTGCTTGCTTTGTCAAACATCTGTGACCAAGGTGAAGAAAGGACTGCTGGCCCCTGGACCAGGTTCTTGCCAAGTTCGCAGCACCAGCAACTGCTACTACTTTGTAGAACAAAATAAAGCAACCATTGTGCCACCTGAAGCAGTATTCTCACTTTTTGCCTAATGAAGGAGGGACAGAAAAAGAGTGGAGAATAGTGCCTTTCAAGCTTAACTACAAAGAATGTAAACGCAACCTTGGAAATCAAATCAACTGCATCATTCTGGGTAGAAATGGGAGAAGTAAAAACATAGTTGACGTGCAAGAGTTCAGAAATGTCTACAAATTGGCACAGCACATACTACCTTTATATTATTGCTGCAACTGAAGGGAGCTATGTAAAAAAAAAGAGCAGCAAGACTTGGATCTGAAAAACTACATCCCATAATCACAAGGACATCAGCTTTTGCAGTCACTGGAATTATGTCAATATGTACAAGCGTCAATGACCAGCAAATTAAACTCCATCAAGAAGGAAAAGGACTAAACGAGACAACTGCTTCGGCTTTGACAAAGTGTTATCAGGCATTTCTGCTTTCCTGGCTTCCGCAATAAAATAAGATCACATAAGTAATACAATTTTGTTTATGCTGCGATGTGCTTTTTATTGCGTATATTTGCATGCTTATGTTAGTACGTGATTTTTATGCAGTTTTATAGGTGCAACAAAGCACAAATTTTTTGTTATAGTTAGTATTGATAGATTTGAATAATGTGGGTGGTTACTCTTATCATGTTTTTATGCCAAACCAGTGGCCCAAGTTACATATTAGCTAGCTCATGCCACTAGACATGTGGCTGTGTTTGTGATGCCATCGTGGTCGTTGCATTGTCATTTAATTCTCACGCTATCTGCGCTCAAACCAGGTGGCTCGCATGAAAAGATCCGGGTGTCCCAGCAGCAGTACACCCACCGGTTGTTGGTCGCCTCCGTTTGAACAGAGATTGAAAAGAAGGTTTCACACGAGTGTTGATTTCGAAACGCCCGACAGCAATACTCCACCTTCGCATAGCCAACTACCTGCAAAGTACCTTGCATAACATATATTCCAACGCTCCCTGGGATTTACACAATATTATCTCATAGTTTTCGTTTAGAGCCTTTTGGACCTTTATGTAGAGAATAATGAAATGACTTTTTATTTTTAGTTCCTCTGAAATATATGTAATTTGACAGCTTGCATGCTAAGATTAAATTCTTAAGTCTCAAACAAGCATCAAGAAAGCGAGCACCATAAAAAAAACTACTGGGCTGGACAAATCAGTTTCCAAAATTTTCTGTTGCCTTCTTGACCTGAGTTGCTGTAACAAGTTTGTGTTAAAGGACATTTCGAAAGCTAACATATGTACAGACCAAGCCGAGAAGCTTTATGTCACAAGAACGGCTTAGCTGGCTTGGTGGAGCAATGAATTGTAGTAACATTAGTTTTGATGATATTGCACAAATAACAATAGGGCATGCAGACTTATGCTGCAGCTTTCTTTTCTGCCATGCAGCACCAAGAAAGCAAACGAGTGAATGCAAAATAATCTGCATAGTGTATCCTAGCTGTATTGTGTGTGCCTGTGATGATTATGTTGTGGGCGCAGGTCAGCCAGACGCACAAGAAAGCAACCAGAGACACAAAGAGACGTATTTATGACACGAACGGCACATGGGGCGAATACGGGAACACGAATTATACAGATAGGCTGGAAAAGTGTCACGCTCGAGCACTCACAATTCTACACAGGAGTCCGGCCTCGTGGCGACGGCTCGGCGGACTTGGCTCTGACGGCGGTGGGTATACGGGCGGCGGTTGACGTTCAGGGTGGCACCAGGACGTAGCCCGGTTCAGGAGCGTTAGCTCTGGGTCATAGCCCGAGCTCGGCACCGTAGCGGTAGGATGAGAGCCGGGGCGAAGCCCAGCACAGCAGTGGGTGAAGCCGGGGCGGCGCCCGGTTCGGAGAACAGGACCAGGGCTCTGGGTCGCAGCCCGAGCCTGGAACACGGCAGCGGTCGTGCGAGCGGGAACGAGGCCCAGCTCCGCAGGACCCGCGTCGATGGTAGAAGCCGGGGCGGCGTCCGGTTTGTGGAACAGGACCAGGGGGCTCTGGGTCGTGGCCCGAGCCCAGCAGCACGGCAGCGGTCGTGCGAGCGGGAACGAGGCCCAGCTCAACAGGACCCGCGACGATGGTAGAAGCCGGGGCGGCGCCCAGTTCGCAGTGCAGGACCGGGAATGCCGGGACGTAGGCCGGCGTTCGGTCCGCTCCATCTCGCTGCACTGCCCGTTCTGTCAGCCTGGCTGCCCCGTCGTTCCAGATGGTCTCTCCCGGCACGCGCACCGACCACGCGCACCAGCGACGCTCACTCCCGCGCTTTTCGGCCCCGCACGCCGAGCACAAGCACGGGAAAGCCCGCGCATTTCAAATATCGGTTCCGCACACCGATCACAAACATTAAATTGTCGTCCTCCTACCACAGTGCCACAGTACCATGCAGTGAACCCTGACGACCTGTAATTCACCTTTCCAGTGCAACATGTCTTTAAAAAGCCACTTCTTGACATTGTGTTAATATGTGTAGGTAGCCCTTTCCACCTTCATGTCAGCTCAGCTCTGTCAACAGCAGATGCACTAAAGCTGCACGCTCTTGCTACCGACTTTGCATTTCGCAACTGAAAAAAAAAAATGAACATATGTCCTGAGAAAAAAATAATGTGTGTATTTAAATATTTGTGGAACCTTCTTTTCTGGAAGACCATGCGCTGATTACTGGTGTGAAGGTGTAGCTTGGGAAGCAACAACTGATGTGTTTTTATCTAAAAATAAGACCGATTGATGTTTTGTGGGACATGGTGCATCGTGTCTCAATGAGCACCCTTTATGGCTGCGAATATTTGTGCCATTGGATAAGCTTTGAACATACAGCAGAATCTTTAATCTTGGCACATTAGAAAACACCTTGAGACAAAATGAATGTAATCCCTTGCCATTCAAAGAAAGGTGCTTAAAAAATTCGGTACACACAGCAGAATGAAATTCAGGGACTTAGATGGGAAATCAGGTAAGAAATTTACTAACCACGTTAGGAATACAAGAGGCGGACAATTAATAGAATAAGAAAGCCCTGGAGAAGGTCTCTGAGTTGCAGTGCAAGACCCCTGCATGCCTATGATGATATTGCGGTATTCATGGCTGAGACAGGACCGTTCAACCTTGTACACTGTAAGATTCTGTGCATCTCTTTCAAATCTTCTTGTGCCAACAGGTGTAAACTGCATGCTGCAAACAGTAAAAGCGTTGTTATTTGACTACAAACAGTTTTCATGTTTATAGGATTCTCATTTTAACAGATGACTTTAAGGAAGGAAGGAAGGAAGGATGAATAGGTGTAAAAACAGGGAGGTTAGCCAGTTCTCAGACCGGCTGGCTACCCTGTGCTGGGGAAAGGGGTATAAAAGATAATAGAAAAGAGATGTTACAAAAATAGGGGGCGGGGGAAGAAAAGCACAGAAAGAAAGGAGAATATCGCACTGCTTAAAGTGTGTCTCTAAGACCAGTTCTCCGTAAGAAGCACAACAATGCTTTCAAAGCCTTGTGTGATGAGGACGGTCTCGGCCAGTGTCCCAGGATCCTTTCCTCCGACAAAAGGCGTTTGTCAAGTCTATCTAACGCTCTTAGAAGCTCTTTCCTGGGTGCACTGAAGCGAGCACACTCAGAGAAGGTGGACGATAGCTTCCTCGCAGCTACAGTTATCGCATGCAGTGCTGTTGGCCAATGTATCTCTTCTTGATGCGTGCACGCTCTGCGCCCGTTGCCGATCTGTCAAACACATGTGTTGCGAATGTAATTGACAAAGCAAGCACTGTGCGAAAGGCCCTGTCATATATGTGCGTAAAATGCACGCAGCGCGTTCCCATTACGTCCATCTCCGACATGCAAGGGATGTCCGAAGGACACGGAAAGTGCGGCCTAACTATCGTACGAAGAACCGTCGTCCGCTGGACGTATTCGACACATTCCTAGGATATACATATGTTATGGCAGTGGATTTCCATAGGATATACATAGGACGTCATTGTTGTCAATGGGATGTGACTTTTGATGCTTCTACGTACGAGTCGAGCGAGTAATTTCAAACTGCTATATGATCTGCTGCTCTGAACTCCGTCGCCACAAGAATATCGTGACTTGCCATCACGCCCCGGCCTTAATGATGACATCGCGCCCCGGCCTTAATGATACGCAAGCTTAATAAGCTTGGGTATTTGTGCTAGCACGCCAACCACTTAGTGTACACTGTCAGACTGTCACAGACATCAATGAGGCTCAAACACAGGATATATACATGCGCTCCTTACATTCAGTTGGCGCTTTATGCTGCTGACGGGGACTAAGTCGAATCTAACGGAACAACGCAAGTCAGTCCAAATAATGACTATTAAATTTTACCACAGAATAAGCGTGATTTTGCTTCCAGAATGGTGTTTAAAAATGCTGCTTTAACGCTGACTATAACGACAGGTGGCTCGAACAGCTAGAACGGTCGAGTGTGGGGATAGTTTAATTGGTGATTAGCCGAGTTCTGAGTGCTGCGCTGAATCGAACAAACACAACCTCCATCTTCTCTCGCGCACCAGCTGGTTCACAGACGTAAATGCTTCTAATCTATACGTAGGTAATACGCTTGGAAGTGCAATTTGACATAGGGATTTAATGCCTGTTTCGATGAAAACTATAACTTTTCCTAAAGCGTTCCAACAAAAGCATGCGCGCACCACAATTAAACTTGTTGGCAAATCCAAAAACAATTATGGCCATAAAAATTGACTAAAGCATTTCAGAAGGGAATTGTAAAAGTTAAGCAATATATATATATATATATATATATATATATATATATATATATATATTTCGCCGTACGCTGTGTGTGCGAGTGAAAGCGTACGAGGGTGAGGCGGCAATCGTGGCTCAATGTAGCGCACGCGAGGGAGGAAGGCAGGCCGGAAGCGCGCGGACATCTTTCGTGCGCGCGAGGCATACGGGGGTGAGGCGACGGAGAGGGAGGGGGGGGGGGGGGCATTCTGCTCCGCTGTTGCTGCCGCGTTTACTCACTCCAACGTTTTGACGGCGATGCGTTCATGTTTGCTTGTGCGCTCGTGATACCATGCTTGTTAATTTAGTTAGTATGCCTACGTTTACAAGTTCATACGGCCAATACAACTACTATGCTTACTTCGCATAGCTATCTGCTGATTTGCTACTGCAATCGATGCTTCGCCTTTCGGGCGATCCTGCGTCTTTTTGTTTTATCTATCGGCGCGGAAAAACCTACCTATACAAGGCCGACTCGTAAAGTCCGGGCACTTCGGCCTCATCTCTCATCAATGAGCACTAGGGGGGGGGGGGGGGGATGCCGCAGCGCTGCACGCAGAGCGGGAGCCATAAAATTTACCGCGCGTTCTGACGTGACTATCACGTGTTGGGCCGAGACGCTTGGCTTCAATTGCGTTGCGTGATGCTCCCTCCGAACTTTTCCCTTCCTCCATGGCTGGAAAGTATACTGCTTTGCCTGCCACCGTGCAAGGCAAAGCACAGTCTCATCAATAGCAAATATCTCGTCCCTACTTAATATAACGTAGAGACGAGATATAAAATTGAAGAAATGTTGTGCGTAACCTTATCAGCCGGGTAAAGTTTCGTTTGTCATTTCAGATTTAAATAGTGGCTTCATAAAGAGTTCAGGAGGTGTAAATAGTAGCTGAACCGTTAGGTAGACATTATTCTCGAAAATTTCATTTTCATTTCATTCCATTTTGTTTGGGCCCATTTACAAGCAAAATGGAGGGGGCCAAGGTAAAATCGAGCTATTTGCCCTTATGATATAGTGATTTCGGTGAACGCTCTCCTCTCATTACCCTTATCAAGTCACCCTGCAATGGGCTGCCGAACTTGCATGGGTAAAGACCAAATGACAACGTTGTTGGAACCAACACATGTGAATCGTAAGGAACCGCTGCCAGCTAGACGGTGAATATGTAAATATACCTGTTAGAAATAATGCAATGCTTAAAGCGTGGTAGGAAAGTTAGTGTGTCCGCGGTTTCCTATGTCCCAAACTTTGTGGTCTAGGAGAACACCACCAGCCTTACTAGCGGCCGCCGCCGAGCTACCCCCCCCCCCCCCCTCCATATTTCACTTTACCCACCAATGTGTTGATCCACGGCCTCACAACGAATGTTGAAATAAGTCAGCCGAATGGCTACACACATACATAGAAACAAGAACGAAAGAAATGCACAAATCACTGTAGCAATTAAACAGCACCGGTAATCAGGGTGTGGTTCTTACACTTAGAATCAGCCTACGTTATCGATTGCGCAGATCAGCAATAATGGCGTCGCATCTGCACTTAGAACTGCACAGTACGTGAGATCTCCGTAAAATTGAGATGAATAAAAATAACTTTGCATGCCCTAGCTCATAACCGTCTTATTGGCAACCATGTCTGCATGAACAGGTCTAAATAATATTTCATGAGAAATTATTTACATGAAAAAAATGGCCAGACTGAATGCTAATCAGTGATACAAGAATCAACTAACGCAGCACCACCTTCGAGTCAGCTGGAGGCCTCCGCTGTTTACAGCCTGGCTCAGGGGCGCAGCCAAGGAGTGAGAGAGGAGGGGGGGGGGCACATTGGACATGTGCCTTTCCCGAAATATCTGCGTACTAGAATACGTAGCATAAAACGACCTGGGACCGTACCCGCCTTTTCCGGTCAAGTGGAACCCCCAAATCCCCCCCCCCCCCCTCACAAAGAAAGCGAAAATCCTGGCTACGCCACTGGTCTGGCCATTCTGGAAAACCTGTCACTCTTGGCACTGCAGGCAAAACCAATTTTGAAAACGACTTGGCAGCTGCAGCTCATTGCAGAATACTAAGGATGGACACGTTTTACCTTTAAAAACATGCGGTGCACCTATTTGTCATAATTTTCTTGTTCCCTTAACTCGAAAGTACAATTAAACTACTTGCGTTATTAGGAGATTTAAGATGTTGGAATTGATAGCAATATATGCCGAATGGAACTAGTAGTAGAAGAAAAAAGTTCAAACGTCTACATGTATCATTGCTTATTTTGGCAAACTTGCAGCCAATTTTTTATGCGTTTGAAGTGGAAAACAATATGACCACTAGTATAACGCGTGCTTGATTTTATAAACAGATACATGTATAATTCGCCTCTGATTCTGGCAAAAAAAAGACAGTCGCATATTCGCCCGAAAGGCGAAGCATCGCTTGCAATAGCAAAGTAGGTGGACAGCGGAACAAAGTAAGGACAATACTGTTATCGGCACACTAACTAAATTAAGAAGCATGGTGTCACGCGCACTCAAGCAAACATGAACGCCTGTCACTCGATGACCGCGGAATCTCGCTGTCAAAACGCCGGAGTGAGTCTGCGAAGCAGCAGCAGCGAGCGAAGTGAGCTTTGTGCCGGTGCTCGCATCAACGGGATCTTAGCCGCGAGAACACAGGGAAGATGGAATCTGCCCTCGCTGGACATGGCGTTCAAGATGCAGCCAGCGGGCGGCCTCTCGCAGCGCAGGACACGCCCCCTTAGAGCACTTAAACTTCTTTTGAATGAGCTTTCGTAACGAAAGTGGCGCGACGTTGTCTCCAACTAGAGTCTATCGTCCCCTATGAGCAACATTGTCCTGTGATGACAATGACAACGACGCTGACAGTACACTATTACCAACGCCGCGAACATGGTTTCCGTTTCGTAGTCGATGGTAACTTCACGGCGATTTTCAGCCCTTTGTTCTTTAATTAAGTGCTCTTTGAATTGGGTGAATATGGTAATCATTCATTCGTGGGATGTCGTTTTTGCTTGACACTCTGCCGAGGACAGGCCGAAGATTGGCGTTTTTGGCGGGAGATAGCCTGCTTCGACGCATACAGTGTTACCCAAAGCGCCGCCAAGACCAGTCAGGTGCGTGTGTGCTGACCAATCATGTTCGAACAATTCTGCTTCTTCCTTCAGGGGTTTTACGTGCCAAAACCAGTTCTGATTAGAACATTAGGGGGACGCAAGCGTAGGGGCCCCAAGCGCTGGGGGGCCCCTACGCTTGCGTCCCCCTAATCTAAAACTCTCTATTATGAGGCACGCCGTAATGGAGGGCTCCGGATTAATTTTGACCACCTGGGGTTCTTTAACGGGCACTACAACGGAAGCACACAGGCGTTTTTGCATTTCGCTTCCATCGAAATGGGGCCGCCGCGGCTGGGATTCGATCCCGCGACCTCGTGCTCAGCAGCGCGACGCCTTAGCTGACTGAGCCATCTCGGCGTGGTTGTTCGAATAATTCGGCGAGGACTAATTTCATGATGAAAATAACTGAAGTCCTGGCCGATGAAAATGTCCAGGTGACAGTCGATTGGGACCTTCGGCCGGGATCTATATTTGATCGAAATGTCGAATTAACCGAAGTGGAATTGACTGGAGTCTAGTTTAATTATTTAGAATCATAACTATGTTCGAAATCTAACTCCATTTAAATTTCATTTGCTCCAACCATAACAAGTCACCACTGCACAACAGATGCATCTTGTTTTATGTGGTACGGGGACCACATCTAGTAGAGTGGATGAGTCTCAAAAAAGACCATTCTCAAATCTAGAAAGGATAAGGTGACTGTATTTGAGAATGGAGTAAATCGGCGACAGTCGAGATTTGAGAAGGCAGGAGGACGAAGCGGAGATGGGCGCGACCTTCAGAGCTTGACCATGCGTGTGGGGCGGACGTCAGTCCTTGCAGACGGCCAGCGCCTCATTGCGCTCATCGACAAGGTCCTTGCCAGAGACCTCGAGCTTGGCCCGGGCAAAGTCCGACATGGACAGTCCGTCCACGATGTGCCAGTCCCGGTGGGCATCGATCTGCACCGGGTAGCTGAACACCACGTCGGCCGGCGACCCGTACGAACAGTCGCTCATTACTGCCATGGAGACCCACTCGCCCTGCGAAAACGCGCGTGTCGAACTACGGAAACATCCCCTCGCGGTTGCAATTATGTACGTGGTACTAACGAAATTTACGAGCCTTGTTTCCTCCTTTCATGTTGTCGCGTCCCCCAACGGTGTCGCAACATTTGTTTGGTACTACCGCCTTGTCTTTGATCACAGTGTCAATTCGGTTAAATCTGTTTACTCATTGTAATAATGAATACTACGTTCTGCCGTAGCTCATAGTTTCCGTATGTGTCATTATTTGTAGCCTCTCACAAAGACGTTACTTTGCATTTTATAATTCCTTGGAGAGGATAGTGGCGCCATTTACTCACCCACTGTATACATGGCAGGATGTCCCCATGAGAGTTCTTAAACTCTGGGACCTCCTTGTGTATACAGAGAGAAATTGTACACCACTTTTCTTATGAACTACAGTAATCTTTCACCTTAAAAACTGTAGGAAATTTTAGTAATAAAGTTAAGCATTTGTAGTACAGTGGGGCATATATGTCGCACTTCGTGATGTATGTGAAAACGATTCTCAGCTGCAAAGGGGCACATTTAGCTAATTTGTTTGGTGCCTCTCCAACAAAGATTTCATCACTTAATGCGAGAATAGTTTTGGGAGTGTGCAAGAACGCCCGTGTGCCGTGCATTGTGCACGGTACACGGCCTCATAATCAAATCGTCGTTATCGCACGTAAGACGCAGAATTTAATTTAATTTTTAGTTTTTTTTGGGGAGTGGGTTCTAAGTGGCGACAAGTGTGGAAGAGCTACCAAACTTGTTTATATTGTTGGAACGCGTTCCTTATTTGTCCAATATATTTGCTTGCGAGGAGAAAGTTCTCAAGATGCCCGATAAGTTATTCTCCTTTCCTGAATTTACATTTGCACTTTCCGTTTGAAATAAGCCCACATTTTTGTATATTGAAGCGATGATAGTCCGCAAAACTCGCTCTGGTGAATGCATTTGCAGAAAGGCGCTGATGCCGTTGGCGTTCGGCGCATGTGGAAGAAATGCGCACAAACTTTGTCTATGGCTTCCGCTGTACTAATTGGTCTGTCGTGCTTTGGTACGTATTACGAGGGCAGTTGTTACATATAATTTTTCATTGCAAGCCTAGAAGCTTAGCGGGACAAACGAGCCACACTTTTCGAAACAGCCATGTAGTGTCAGTGGTACTTACACGTTGCAGTTTTTACAAATAAACGACATGTTGTCTAGAAGGGAAATTAGTTGCAAACTACTTCTAAACGTCTCATTTACTCATACCACACAAAAAAGTCAAGAGTTTTTTTTTCACGAAGTAGTCGGAAACCATTTTGCATTGAGACCCTAGATGGTCAGGGGGCCTTATGCGTCCCACTTTTTAAACCATCGTGTAATGTCAGTGGCACAAAGAAGTCCCAATTTTTTGATAGACGGCTAGGCGCAGAAAAAAAAATTAGATGGACCTTTACTCATACCACTCATAACATTTGAAGGGTTTTATGAAAAATAGATGCCGTTAACAATAGGTTAAAGGGACACTAAAGGCAAATACCAAGTCGACGTGGACTGTTTAAGTGCCATTCCAGAAACCTCGCAACGCTTGTTTCGTGCAAAGAAAAGACTTAGTTTACGAGAAAATTGCACCTGAAGGGTCCGAATAACTTTATGGCAATTCAAATCTCCCGCCACGCCAACCGAGTAGTGGGGACGTTGCATACGCCATGGCTTACGCCATCACCGACCTTTGGTGCCGTCGGTGAGTCAAACGTCGCCCGACAGACGGCGGTACGATGCACCGCTGCAACTGCTTTCGGTCAAGTGGCGCGGACCGTTCGCGCATCCCGCGGCATCACATGGACGTTGAGTTCTCTGCTACTTGCAGTTCATGCGAGTTTCGCGAGCCAGCAAAACCAGCGCAGTACTACGCGATAACGCAACTACCGAAACGCGGAAGCGCAGGTGGCGCAGATTCGAGCGAAAACGAAACCTTTCGACTGCCCATGTCGTTGTCAACGGTGTAATGTCAATAAGGTCTTTTTTTTCTCTAAAAATGACATAGGACTGGTCAAGTAGCATTTTCTTTCGTCTTATAATACAGTGCAATGATGTTTTTACAACGAGTGGTTGAGTACTAGTGACACAACTTAAATGAGGAGTGCCTTAGTCATCGGGCAAGTACTTGAATGTCCCGGGAGAGTCTCTAATCATGTCCTGCATTTACCTCAATTTCTCGATTACTAAGGCTCTGTTCGCGATAATATTGACGCCTTAGAGATACTCTAGCACTAATCCATCAGTTTAGCTTGACTTAATATTTGCCTTTAGTGTCCCTTTAAGCGCCGTGGCACTGTAGTTGTCACTTTTTCTTTAGCAAGTTTCCCTTCCCTGTGAAAAAACTTTGTATCCGTGGGACACCCAAATCGCATCCCAATATCGGTGAACCGTTTCGGAGACAAATAGGAATGCCGCAGGACATCCAACTTAGGATATCCTACCGTGGACGTCACAAACTTCGATCTTGTATCTAGACTTTTTGCGGCCCACACGTGAATAGTAGTACTCCCATAGTGTTGGTATTTCAGTTTTAATAACGTGATTGAATTACGTATTCTTACATGGTTAAATTACAAGCAGATGAAATCTGTCTGCAGCTCATGTGCGCGTACGTACTTTGTTTATTTTCTGGGGCAATTTACTTATGATACTTCAGTTATACCTCATTATGCCATTTGGGCCTGTTGGAAGGCCTAGAAGAATGAAGAGTACACATGCACTGCAGTGCGCGCTTGCGTGTATATGTACACGTGTACATGCGATGGATCGGATCTCGCTGCATGGACGTTCTGCTCACTGTATCGTCACACAGCGGTTGAACGAAGTATTTATTATAGCAAACACTGTGCAAAAGGTCCTGACATGTACGCGTGCCATGTATGCAGCTTGTCTCCATGACGTTCCTCGCGCACATGCAAGGAATTTCCGCAGGGCAAGGAAAATGCGGCCAATCTGTCGTGTGAGGGACGTCCGCATGATGTACTACACATCCCTCTGATATCCATGTCCTGGCAGTGGGTGTCCGTGGGGACATTCATTGGACGTGATTCTAATCATTGGGTTGTCAAGGCCTGGTGACAACGCGACGTCAACGCCAGCACACCACTGTGACATGTTGTCACAGTGCGCACGTGTTGTCTTTTTCGTCCTCCTTTGTCCCTGTTCATGGCGCATTGCATCTCAGCAACAGCGGTAGGCTGCGTCAGCTAAGAGAGCACGTGTACCAATCAGAAGGCCAGTGAAGCTCGCTGAGCAGTTAGAACTTACTTTTGTAGAACAGTATTTAAGTCAACAAATATCAATACGAACCATGTTTGTCATCGTTCTCTTGGTGGCTAAATGAATTTGGCGTTTTCTCGCAGGTTTTTGTCCTTTCATTTGTTCCAGGTATTTAAGGTTATATGTATACAGCATGTTTCTGTGAAGATGACACCGGTCGAAGCGGCCGAAGGCGATAGGCCGAGACAGACACGGAGGAAGAAGCGAACAAAGAGGGAGCATTATGAAACAAAATTGTGGCCGAGTCGGCCCACCACGCAATGACGTCGCGTTATTTTTGTGTCTCCCACCTCAGCGCATCAGCGCACGCTATTCTTAAAAAAAAAAAAAAAAAAACACACACAACGTGCACGACTTCAACGTACGCGCAGCTGCCTCCCTCGCAAGTTGCAACGACGACAGTTAATGTATACGGTGCAAGAAACGTTACCGAAGTTGCACAAGTGTACTGGGAGAAAATGTGCACAGAGCGGTTAGCGAAGCACCCGAACAGGTGCGCGTCACACTGGGCCGAGTGTAGCGGACGTAGGATCACGTGCTGGGCCGACGTTTCAGAGGGAAAAGGCCAAGAGGGATGGCTGCACATATAGCTGGCTTGCTATAGCTGACTGAGTGACGTAATGAGCCTTCCTACAGTTCCGTCTTCCATGGAGATGGCGCAAGGAGGAGGCGAACAAGCGGAACTTTCAATATTGACCCTAGAAATAGGCACTTTTTATGACGTCAGAGCATATGGCGATTTCTGAAATCGACACCACGTATGTAACAGCACTGACCTCAGGGGTGCCGTGCCACCAGTCGTGCACGTGGTCAGCCGCCGCCTTAGCTGCCGACATGGCGCTGGTGAGCTTGCGCGCCTCATAAACTTCGGTTCCGCGCTCCTGCACCATCTGCAAGGAACAAGAAGATTACACATTATATAACTTCAAGCACGTAAGAATCTTGGCCATAGATCTCATGTACTTCATGATAATTGTAGGTGGCATGCAAGAAAATGCGGGTAACCCAAACAAATCTCAAAATTATAGCGTTTCCAAAGATCATTGGATAAATCTTGAGTGGGAGCTTAACACTGTCGTTGAAAAGAAAAGTGTGCAATCATTGCATTCTACCGGTGCTAACACACGGGGCACAAAGTTAGAGGCTTAAAAAGAAGCTCGAGAACAATTTAAGGAGCGCGCAAAGAGCGATGGAACGAAGCATGTTAGGCATAACATTAAGAGACAGGAAGAGAGCGGTGTGGATCAGAGAGCGAACGGGGATAGCCGATATTCTAAGTGACATTAAGAGAAAAAAAGTGGAGCTGGACAGGCCATGTAATGCGTAGGATGGATAACCGGTGGACGATTAGAGTTACAGAATGGATAGCAAGAGAAGGGAAGCGCAGTCGAGGAAGGCAGAAAACTAGGTGGCGTGATGAAGTTAGGAAATTTTCAGGCGCAGGTTGGGATCAGCTAGCGCAAGACAGAGGTAACTGGAGATCGAAGGGAGAGACCTTTGTCCTGCAGTGGACATAAATGTAGGCTAATGATGATGATAATGATTATATTCATTTATTAAAAAAGTGGTCGCAGTTTCACCTGAAAGGCGAAGCATCAATTGCGATAGCAAACTTGTAGAGAGCTATACGGAGTAATGATATTAGCTTTATCAGCTGTATAAACTTGGACATGCAGCAGCATCGGCAACACGCAGAACTGTTGTCGACGCCATCGGCGTTTTGCCCGCGTTCGCTCAAAATGCGTGCGGCGTTGGTGACTGTTGCCGGAGCCTGTGATATAAATAGGCACTTGGTGCCGCAGCTAAACGTCGCCTCCCTTCCCTTCCCCTCCCCCACGGCTTCTCGCGCGTCGGAAGAAGGTGCGTTTGCTCTACATATATGGTGATTGTAAAGGAGAAAAGAGACGCCTACTTCTGCAGCCCTTAAGCGAGCACGGCGCGGAACGCGCGTTTGTTCTCCGCCGTGCGTTCACTCCCCGTGAAAGACGCGCCCCTCGCGCCCTTTCACTCGCACATACAGCGTTCGGCGCGCGGCGACGATTTCTTCTCCAAATGACGTCATACGGAACCTCACGGCGACGGCGACGGCGACGGCTACGGCTACGGCGACGCCGACGGCAGAAATCTGCTTTTGAGTGTCCATATAATTGCTATCGCAATAAAAAAAGACAAAAAAGGAATGAAAAGTTGAAGATCTCGCGTCGGTATTCGCCTGTTGAAAGAGAGTGTGTGACGTACGGTGAGGAATTCGCCCTGAAAATAGGCTTCGTCTTTTATGGCATCGGTGACCTTGACGCTCCGACCATTGACGGTCACCGACGCGTGGCTAACGTCCGGGAACTGGGTGGAGGAATGGTTGCCCCAGATGATCACGTTGCGCACGTCCCCAGCCGTCACCTTTAGCTTCTGCGCAATCTGCAGTAGCGTCGAAGAGGTAGGGTTATTCCTCGAAGATCCCCTATAGCAGGGTTTAGGCATTGGAAATGGGCAAGTGCGATGCGTAGATCACCGCGCCGACGATCGCGTCTACAAATTGTCAAACCGCTGCACGGCTCAAAAATAGCTCCGAGTGTCCAAAAAAAAAAAAAAATCACAGCATATCCACGGGGTGAATGATGATGAGTGGCCGAAGCTCCGGAGGGAATCATCGGATCTCCCTCTTAAGGGGACGCTAGCACAAACGTGTTGGAAACGTGCAGTACTCTCTAGTAAGGGGGAGCGGCCACAGCGTCTTACGCAGCCATTTACACATGCCGGAACGTGCACCGCGTTTGCCGACGCCATCACATGACTGCTGAGAGAGTATACCCCCCGTATTCATAAACGCTCCTCGACTTGAACTTGACTTGCCACCGCTTTGGGCAGCGCGTTCGAAACGCGTTGAAGGTAAGGCGGAGAGGCCACAGCGTCTTACACCAGCTTCTTAAACGGGCCGTAACGCGCTAGCACAAACGCGTTAGAAACGCGCTAGAAACGCGGCCTTTCGTTAATGTTGGGTATTTATTGCCATCGTGGTGCGTGTGTCCATGTCCGCTTCGTGGCGTAGTGGGCTAACGCCGCGCGCTCGGAAGCGAGGGGTCCCTGGTTCGATTCCGCGCTACGGACACAACTTCGGAACTTTTTTTCTCATTTTTCTCAGACTGGTTACACACTACTGGTTGCACACTACTACTACGACGACGGGGACGGAACGGGTGCCGCTATAAGGAGCTTCGCCCCTAAAAAAAAAAAAAGCCCGTAAGTCCTTCCTATCGAAAGAGATCCGCTGCCTGTCGGAGAAGCAAAACGCCACTGGAAGTGCGCTGCGCAGCAGAAAAGGGATGAGAGAAAACAGGCGGGGCTCGTGATGTAAACGTGACGCGGTTCCTCGGTTCTTAGGTATGACAGAAGGCAGTGAAGAAATGTCTCTTGCGCACGCTAATGCAGACAAAGGGGGAGAGTGTCTGTGTTGGCAGTGAAGCTCTCCTCTTGGTAGCATGGCGACGCGACATTTGAATTTATCCTATCTACTATAATAACGAAGCAATTAAGAAACATTCATACGGTAAAACGCTTAGTAGATAGCGCTTTAGAACTTCAAATGTATAACCAAATTTCTGACGGGGCCTGGTGAAGAGTCCCGTAAAGACAGCGATAAGTGGCAAGGTTCTTATATGCGTTTTATAATGGCGGATGTGCTTTAGTAAGCTACACAACTGTGTAATGCGGAGAAGCATAGTTAAATTGTTGCGGTAAAGGGAAGTGAGAATTTGCGCATGTAGTAAGTGTGAACAACGTGTAATGATTTATTGTACATTAGCGGCACCTCCAGGACACCAAAGGGAAATCTGGAATGCGCAGTGGTCCGAGGGCCTCGGCAGCATCAACCCATGGACCGCCCTGGTTTCAGCTTTGGGTGCGCACTAGCCCTTGTGTGTCCGGTGATCATGCACATCCCGCTTAATTATAAATGTCAAGTCCTCTACTGGGGCATCCGTTTCCCGGCATTGTTTTTATTTTCGTATGCTAAATGATCTCACCGCAACGCAGATATGTGTTTGAACGTGTAATGTATATTAAAATAAGGTGTGTAATACATGTACGTATTGGACATGTACTGAACATATGTGTAAAGCACCTCCGCCATTATGGAACGCATATCAGGCACTTGCTGCATAAGAACATATCACTGCGTTTTCGTAAAACAGCAGTAAAATGATAGCACTAAACACGAGAGCAAATGTGACATTGCATGCCTGCATCTTGGCTCTGTTGTGGTCGAGGCGCGTCAAGGCGGAGAAGTTCTCCTTGGGAATAGAGGGCGCATACTTGGAGCAGACCAGAGCAATCGTGTTGGCCGGGTTGCACACCACAAGTACCTGCGGGTCGCGTACGAACATGAAAAACCCCGTTAACCAAATTCACCGCCGCTACTCGAAATAATTCGTATAAATTGGAGAACGAGAATAAATGCCACGTACGAATAATTCCGAACATCGCTCTCAGAAGGCGCGCCCGCAGTGACACAGCGAGTAAGACACAAAATTGTTACCGCGTTACAAACAACGGCAACAGTCACCGGTGGCAAACCAACACCGCGGTAAAGAATGTGACTAAACAGGACAGGTCTAATACACTTAGCCGTCTCGCTCATAGTTGGACGTTGCGCGTGCTGTATGTTTTGAGAGCAATGAGCGAAATGACCAGTGCGGTGCTTACAGCTTTAAAGCACCACTGATAGCGCAATCGTTGTTTACCATTTATGATTTTATGAGGTGATAATAGAGGTAATAAATAATGATAGCAGCATTACGTATGGTCAATTTTAACGTCACGTCAAAACGTCCGCGCCAAGAACCATAAGATACGAACTCCGCACCTCGGCCTCGGTTGCAGCTCACCGGACGCGTGATCTCGCGGGCTCAAAAACCAGCGACGTCGAGGAGCGCGCATGTCATCCGCGTGAGAATCGGGGTCGTCGTCATCTCTAGGTGAGGCCGACGATATTACGCGAGTCGAAATCGCTGCCATAGTGGATGTAGCGAACCGTGTTCAGTTTGGCGCCGGCAGAGCAGCGGGTCGGAAACTGACAACACTACAAGGAGCGATGAAGTTGAAAAGGTGCGCAGTGGCCGCCGCAAAATAGAGCGAGTGCTCAGGAAGCAACAATAAAAGGAAACCGGCAAATTCAGTTGCTGTTCCTTGGTGTTAAATTATTCCGACCATTGTCGAAAGTGAAGTTGATCAACTGTTGTCGGTGTCCCGCGTGGCGAGACAAATGATATGGCTGCTGAGGTGCCATATCTCTTTGGTACATGCTGGAGACGTGCTGTACCCCGCATGAATTCCCGGTAATGTCATGTATTCAGGAGTGCTGCTGCACAGGGTACGATCTTCCATGTCATCCTTCGCACGACGCGTGCCCGTCCGACTTGCTGCATGCGACGATTTCGCCCCGGACACGTGGGGACGGGTGGGCGAGAGAGCGGCACGTGGGCTCTGGCCCGATCCGGCGTCCCTGCATGTATGTACGCTCGGAAAACTTTGTATCGTCGTCACGAACTACAAAGTAAACGTTATTGCTCCCACGATTTACACGAACATCGTCAATAAGAGCAGGTCACCGCAAGAGACAAACAGCTCTCAACAGCGCGCCGTCCATTTCCGTATACGGCTTCGATGAGAGCAGCTGACGGCGCTTGCGACGACATCCATTACAGGCATGGCTAATGGTACAAGGTAGATATAGAAGTCTTAAGAAAGAGAGAGAGAAAAAAAACGATTAAGGTGATGTGGACCAAATGTTAAACTGAAAAGCATATATAGCCTACCTGATTAGCTGAAGCATATGTCAGGTGAACATTTGTCACCGCCCCATTTCAAAGGGGATGGCAATGGCCACCACCACCACCATAATCATCATCATCGCGATCATCATCAATCACATTGAAGCATTTACAGTATCATACCGAGATATAAGAAACATATGCGAACAGAATAAAGCACAAAAGTTTAAAAAAAAATTGCCAATGAACTTTTAAGAGAGACGCCTCCTGAGGCCACCTTGCGGTAGTTCTGGGAAACAGGCTCGGGAAAGCCACCGTCGCTTCCCGCCTCTCACTGGAGGAACAGCTTTGCTTCGCAGTGGAGAATTATTTTCGTGAATGGTGTAGGAATACTTATTTACAGTGGGAGCGACAGGCAGCCGTTTACCATTTTGAGGACTGGTGCACGCATATTTTGCATCTGGAGCAAAGTAGTCACAATCACGAAAAAACCTTGTTCCCGGCCATTTTTTTTTGTGACGGCCGCAGCTGAAAGCGACCGGCTACGAAGTTGAGGTGATTATGCGTGCACTCTGCTATTTATATGTTTCATCGGAATTACATCGTCATATGTTTTATGATTCAATATGTAAAGTGCGATACAAGAATACTGAATCAAGTATACAGAAAAGCTTGCATTCATATTCGCAACGGAAAGTCCAAGACGACACGTTGAGAAAAAAAACATAAACAAGACAGGACGAGTGCCTCACCTATCTTTTTTTCTCTGTGTCCGTATCTCTTGAATTTTGCACTACGAATATGAATGAAAGCTCTATAGCGACCACTGAACCCACCTTGAAGCCTTGATATCGAAAAAAGCGTTTGCTCACTCGACGTGACCCGACGACGACGTACTTTGCCTGGTGCTACGATTTAGGATAGAACATGCCCAATCTGTTTACACATTATTAAATTTAAGCACTGGCTGGGCGGTACTCATGTCACAAATACTAGTGTGGACATTTTCCTACTTTTTCCAGGCAGGATCCACTAGGCCTGTGTGCAAGGAGCGACACCATTGCGAGAGGCGTATGAAAACGGCTGTGTTCAGCAGACAGGCGTCGTTGAACTACATTTATTGAGTTGACGAAAGTATTTCATGAGGGAAGTTATCGTAAACTTGGGCGTATACAGAGCAACGTCAAATGAGTATTTAACTCCCATTGACGTCTCTATACTTCAATGACGACAGTTTGTCAATTCGCAAGCACGGGATAAAGGAATAAGCCCTGAATTTGTATCCGTGTGGCTGACTCACATGTGGTTAATTGTTTCCTCTCTTCACTACATTGCACGGCCGGAAAATACTTCGAGCGAATTCCCGCAGAACCCATCTCACAATGAATGCGGACGTCAATGCCATTAGAATTGCAGCAATGCAGCGAAGCACCGTATAGCCAAGTTCTTCACTTCTGTAGGCAACTTCTGCAGTTTTATGTCACCGACATCTCCTTCACTTCTACGTAGCTCAACCCTCCTCGCTCAATGCGCACTCTGGTCTCCATTCCGTTCACCTCACTTCTTTCTCCACACTCGGCTGCTTTTGATGCCGACTTTGATTCCCAAGTTCGTCTATTCGGACACCAGTGGCGCACGTCGAGCGACCCAAGTTGACGTCAAAGAGGTTCACTGAAAAGCGGCACACATACCCAGCACTGGCACATATACGCAATGACTATAGTTGACGTGAAAGGAAAATGGTTGAGTACCTGCAGAGACGCCGGAAATCACGTGAAATGTCCTAATGATAATCGCATTAAAATTGCCGCCTAGTGTGAAGAAAAGCGACGCAAGAAAAATTTTGTTGGCGTTTCCTGGACGTTAATTTATTGAACATGTGGAGTGTGCGGTCCTTGGATAAAAAAAGAAAAAAGGAATTCTGGCTTCGGCTGGCCACCTTGTGCGAAATTTATTCGCAACATGGAAGCCAAATTATCTCAATACATAAGAGCTCGCTCAGGCTTACACAGCTCGCAGCCAGTTCTAACTCGTCGTGGTAGCTTATAGCGGCTATGGCGTGGCGCACATAAGCACGAGGTTGCGGGTTCGAACCCCGGCCGCGGCGGCCGCATTTCGACGGGGGCGAAATGCAAAAAAGCTATCGTGTCTCGTGCATTGGGGGCAGGTTAAAGAACCCTATAGGGTTCTTTATTCAGATCGTGGTTTACCGTGGTTATGATTATGTCTTACCAAGTTAGTTTCATTGCCGTGTATTTTTATTGTGTAAAAAATACCCAGATTTTTCTTTTTACCCAATTCTACGAGCAGAATATATTTATTTAATATACGTTGACTTTAACGCCGCCTTTACGAACGGTGCGGACGCCATACGCACATTGCAATTACCCTGACGACTCAGATAACGGTGACCATAAACTACACAGGCACATAAAAAGCGCATGTTGCCAGAAAGGCTGCCCACCTTAACGGACTTCTTGGCGTACTGGTCGAGAGCGCGTCCTTGGTTTTTGTACATCTTGGTGTTGGCGACCAGCAGATTCCTGCGCACCATCCGATCCTTGATGGGCACTGAAGCGATCAGGAAGGCTGCGTCGATGCCGGAGAATGCCGTCTTTTCGTCGTCCGTGGCAACCACATCTGCATCGGGAAAAGTGAGACATTCTCGAGAGGTCTGTGATACAAGTACAAAGAATGGAGGGAGAGTGAAGGACCATAATTTCATAGCATAAAGCTGATGACATACTCTCCAACAGCGTGAATGTTTCATGAATTATGTTTTCACGACGCTTCACCAAACCAAAGTATATTCCAACTGCAATCACCGCTGGGAGACATTTCAGCGACTTACGAACAAACCCAATGAATAAAAATGTTCACAAAGTTTTCTTGCCTCAAACAGCGTCTCCTCTTTCTTTTCTCAATATTTTTCTATAAATTTCTCATGAACCAAATGAATATTGAGCGTTCACTGCTAAGTAATTTCCGTGCGACACGCTTATTGGTATTTGATTTACTGTATTTAGTGGAAAGAAGTCATGAGTGCGTAGTAGCAAAGCGCATAGCCATGGAGTGCTCGTAAGATGTTTTGTACGCGTTCTGATGTTCAAGGGACAGCGCTACAGCCTTCGTACAGTTTACAACATGCGCACGCACGCACGCGCCCACACACACACACACAATTTGTACAGTTTACAATATGCACACGTGCGCGCGCGCACGCACGCACGCACGCACACAACACGCACGCGCGCACACATACACACACAAACACGCCCACACACATACACAAACATACACACACAGACGCACAAACACATACACACACACATACGCACACACGACAAGGCTGGCATTGCAGCGAACTTGATTACATACGTAATAGTAACACATATTTGGTGGAAAGGTAAAAGAGAACCACGCAGGTGGTGGAATGATGAAATAAGGGAGGCTAACGAATAGCGGCGCAAATCATCCATGCAGATAACACAGACGTGCGGAAAAGTCCCGGGGGTAAATAGACACAAAATGGGATTTATATGGACATAGAGATTGGGAAATTCAGAATCTGGTTCAGGAGAAAGCCGAAGGCCAATTTAATCGCTGGCTTTCAGGAGTACCTGAGAAAAGCAAAAGGGCTCCTAGAATATTATGGGAAAATGTGAAATATCTGTGCACTAAAAGAACAGTGAGATTGCCTAGCCATGTATAAAAATGACGAGGGGAGAACAAGTTGAAGGGATAAGACGCAATGAATTAAATACGCTACTGGAAACACAGCTGGGAGTCATTCAAAAGCAGTGAAGGTGCGGACAAGGGGAGACAGAGAAGGGGCGGCTGATACAAAAAAAAAAAAAAAAAAGAACTGAATTCCGAACAATCTAGGCTGGAGAAAGGTGGAAGAGAAAATGCCAAGCTGTACAGTAACCGGACTGGATGCAATACCGGCGAGGCTAATCGATAAACTTGGGCCATAAAGCAAAGGAGCACTACAAAAAATCATTCGAAAAAAATCAGAGAACCAAATCCCAGATAGTTGGTGACATAGTAGGATGAACCTTATCCATATCATACAGAGCGATAACGATATTGTGAGTAGTGTACAGGTTAACAACGGAAGCCAGAAAATTGCAAGCGTGGTCAGAACGTAATGACATTATGGGAAAACTACAAAATGGCTTTGGAATAGGTAGGCGCATAGATGATAAGCTATTTGCTATCACAGTCTATAGAAATAGCTAGAGAAGGGAGCCGAACTTTATGCATGGCGTTCCTGGATACTAGTGGTTCATACGACAAAGTAAACAGGACATTTGCGGAGCATCGTCAGGCTTGAATGCCTGGGAGAAGACCCCGAAGCGCTAGGAAATATATATATATATATATATATATATATATATATATATATATATATATATACGAGACAGGTATAGGAAGCATGGGAAGGGCTAACCAGCGACGCGGAGATGGCAATCATTAAGGCTTGAGCTGGGGTTCCACTTATCACCTGTTTTCACTGCTTTCTTTATGATGTACGTGATAGGCATGGATCTTAGGAGGCTATAAGTTAGGTTATAACCTCCTGCATAAACAAGATGGTGTGGAGGTGGAGCAGCGTCTTTTAGGTATCACGTGCGCAGACGACATTGCCCTGTTTCCGGATGTCAAAAATACGTTCAGCTTTTGCTATATATGTTTACGGAGATGGTGTTTACTCGCACCTGTGATAAGATGGTTACGACACAAAGATACAAAATTCGTAATGCCTAAGAGTGTAAATACCTAAGTATATGAATTAAAGAGTGGTAGAATTACACGGAAAAACTGGAACAAGTACTGAAAGCGATAGGCGAGAAAAATACAGCCCTAATAAAACATAGAGCGCTATGGGGGGCACGACAAATGTGAGGCCATACAAGGCGCGTGAAAATGAGCTATGGTTCAGGGACATACATATGGAAACCCGGTGTTAGGTTTAAAATACCAAGTTCAAACTGGACTAGACATTAATCACAGGGCTGTTGAAAGGCTAGCTTTAGGGGCCACACGGGAGAATGATGATTTCTTAAGTTTAATGGCTCAAAAGCTACTATGGCCATAGAGCGCCATAGCAGTACACTTGGCAAACGGGAAAAACAACAAATGAGGCAGCGCAGGGAGGCTGGTCGTCCTTCGAAGTGCGGGAGGCCCAAAGCAAAAACCTGCTTCGAAAAACGACAGAGAACCATGAACAGCCGAACTCTGGGGCCTAAGCGTGGCACTCGGACTTGGTCTGGAGGTGACGCCAGTTCCACTGACAAGGCGCGGTCCTGCGTGACTCACGCGCGGCAGGCAGCCGCATACAGTTGAAGAGCGGCGGCTCCCCCCTAGTGAGCGAGATGCGCAGCGAACTCGTCTCACTTGTCCAAAGGGTGGTCACGGCCCGATTGCAGTACGAGGGTGCCAAGCCACTGCGGCGTGCCCGGCAATGAGCGCGCCGACGAGCCTGCGGCAAGCGCCCACCAACTACCGCCGGTCGACGTCCTCGTGAACAGCGAACATACGCGTCTCACTATTCGATGCCGCCTACAACAGCAGCACTCAGACCCGCGTGTCGACACGGTCTCGGTCGCGCGCAGAAGGCGGCTCCCGTGCCGGGCCGGGATACAAATTCTTAGCGAACGCTTAGTAACGCCGACCTGGTCGCTCTGCTGTACGTATATAAATGGTTCCCTTATTTGCTCTCTGTTATCCTCTCTCCCGGTCCTTTACTCCCACCTCCAATGCTGACCGTGCTGTTCAGATGTCAGCCGTCTGCGCCAGACAGAAACAGTGCGGTTAGCAGTAAGCTTATTTTCCTTCCCTTCCTTTATGTTTAGCTATATAGTTTTTATGTCTTGGTAAATAAACAACCAATTACTACCATAGGGCATATATTGTTAGCGTGTCGTATTATCCATGCATCCGCAAGTAAATGAGGACATAGTAACCCAGCCCGACACATTGGGGTTTAGGGTCCTGAACCACCCCTCGGGCTCGGTGAAAAAACACGGTCCACGCATAGCATATACGCTGCTGTGAACATCTCAGCCATATTTTGCAGTCGTGCGTGGCGCGTGGAGTTCGCAACAGAAGCGCGAATTCACCATTTTCTCCAACACTCTCTCTTCAACAGAAGCCTTCTCCTCGCCCTTTTCGGGCTGCTATATTTCGTCATATAGCAGATTCACATACGCAGATGATATATTTGCCAATAGCTGATATCAAGCAAAAAGGGTGTTTGGATCAGTGCGCTTGCTCCTGCTGTTACTGCGTATATTTATTGCTGCAGTTTAATAAACAGGCTGAAGTATGGGAAAATCTGGTTTCGAATTTTGTTAACAATTACGTACTACCGGAAGACGACCAGTGTCGTCTGCTCACGGTTGGCGGCGGCCGCCTGCGCAGGAATTAAACTTTGGACAGCCTGCTTATCGGTGTCGTAGCCTTCGGGTCTAGGTAATTTCGACTAGTTTTGAACGCTCAACTAGCCTCAAACCACGCGAAACTTGAGGTCACACCAGACGCACGCTTGCCAGCGCGCGCTCACTTTTGGCCACTCCTGGCTAGAGGCCTTGGCAGACATCGCCTCCTATTGAGCTATTCACAGCACTTCAAAATACGCAAGTTGGATGTGCCTACTATCGGTCGGTCAAGCTGGTTCACGACAAAGCCGGTCTGCACCATGTAGCACGGCCAGACTGGAGCATGCGAGCGTGCACTCAAGCCCTGCCATGCAAAGAGCAAATGCTGCACATACGCACTACAGTTGCATGTAGCCGAGGTCTGCTACGTAGCATAGATACTGTGGCTGCTGCAACAAGTCACTGAGCACACTGCAACTCGCTGAGGGAAACCACGTCTGGCATGAAAATCGGAAATAGTGGCATCTAGTTAAACATCCACAATCAACTTTGAACTGCGCACCACGGTGACATTCAGTAGACAGAGCGTTGCGGGCACGCACCACTCCGCCGTAACCTTCGTCGGGCGAGGCACAGAAGAAGGAGCGGGAGCACTGCGAGGGGACCACAGGTCAACCTTTGATTGCCAATTACTCCGCTTGTGCTGAACGCACTGAAGTACTTTATTCGGCTACGTATTGCTGAAACAGCCTAATTTAACTTCAAATGCATTTCTCGAGTTCGATAAAAAGTGGTTCAGAGCCCCTTTAATGTATCTGCGGTGGAGAATAGTAATATACGACTCGAGTCGTCATTTAGAAAAGCAGGGAACATAAGGGATATATTTCAGAAGAATCAATTTCTTTCCGGATGATTTGTTAAAGCGAACCATGGGTCGTAAAGTCTGATCATAGGTTTAGGAGAACGGTAAAAGGGACGAGCTATAGGCGGCATCCGCCCCCACCGCATTTCAAAGGGGACACCCATATTATCCATCCATCCATTGGCCATCCGTTTGCCATGCGGAACGCTCTAGCAGGGCCGTGGACGTTTTGTTTCCTATATTGAAGCCGTTTATGGATGCTACACTATAGTACCCACCGCGACAGAAACATAAAGCGCACTGCGTGGCTTGCATGTTAGTGCGCCATTACTCAACTGAAAGAACCAGACTAACCCTTGAGCAGAGGGAAGGCACAGTCGACCAGCTCCATGACAACGCCGTTGAGTGCGTTCATCGCCTTGGGGATGTCCAGCAGGTGCAAGATCACTGGCTGCAAGTACAGCCTGTCATTAAACATTCAAAATAACCTAAATTGGGGCGTTTTACGTACAACAACCGCAATCCGACTATGAGGCACGCCATAGCGGGTAATTCCGCATTAATTTTGACCAACTGGGGTTCTCGAACGTGCACCTAACTCTAAGTGCACGAGCGCTTTTGCATTTCGCCCCCATTTAAATGCGGCCGGCATTGAATTCGCGACCTCGAGCTCAGCAGTTCAACACCATAGGTACTGGGCTACAGCGGTGGGTCCGTCAATATTAAAAAAAAAAAAACATTTGTCAGTTCAACGACATTTGAAGTAAGTCGCGTACAGAATACTGCGACTATCACTTTTGTCGAATTTGAAAGTGCTACGTGCTGCGGGAAAGCTACAAATAAAAAAAGGGGAAAAAATAAACAACCACGGGCCAGATTCACAAAACCGTTATTACGCGAAAACTGCTGGTAGAAGCAGGTGTCAGCCAATCGTAGCGTTGGACATATCTTTAGAGAAGGCGGCTGGCCAATGGCAAGCACCACTTACGAACGAAAAGCTTTGTGAATTCTGGCCCGGATCTTTACTTTTCTTGAGGCATTTCCGGTCCCTTCGCACACGTCGTGACGCAAGCAGGGTCATGGGCTTGACGTCACCAGGGTAAAGGCTGTCGATTGGTTGCGTTGATGAGGGACGATAGCGCGAACGTAACGAAAGCCGGCTGTGATGTTCTGAGACGGCGAGGAATGCTCGCCCACTGTGCGCCACGGATCACTTCCGTGAAGCTTCCATTCAGTCGGCGTCATGCGGAGGGCGATTAGGGGTGGACAATTGGGGAGCCCTAAATCTGGTGGGCTGACGCAACCCGTAGTTTACGCTCCAACTGCATGGTGTTGGTGATTGTATGCGACGAGGAGAGAGACCCAGTATGAAACGTATGGTGAGGGCGTGCGAGAAACCGGGGCGGTCGCGTAGTTCTCATCAAACACCTTTAACTTTGCTGTTAGGGCATTATTTCGAAAAAGTCCTGCCGCTGTATGTTCATTGTAGACTGCCATACAGGTGCCACTATAGACCAAACTTTCGAGCTCTGATGGGGTTTAGGGGCCCATTAAAGGGGACTGACAAATGCAGTGCTGAAGTGTTCCGAGCAAGAAGGATCTAGTCTCGCAATGAGTATGCTCAATAAGTTGTGACAGGACTTTTTATAACACGGGCGCAAACTCTCCAGTGTATGCTTTTTCAGATCCTGGAAGCGCTGATGGTATCTGCAGCCGCACAGCGAGTACATATTGAACGAGAGTTCCGGACGTTTGTGCTTCTAAAATAGATTTTTCGAAGCCAGCAAGGTAGTTAGGCAGTGTGATTGAAATGAGAGAACGGGTACCGCAAACTTAAAGATAGGACGGCATCTCAGTCCCACGGTTTCATCGTTCCTAGAGTGCACAGTTTCTTCACTTTATCTGCTTCTTCCATTTCGCGTTACTAAAGATGGAGTTGTTTGATGTCATCACGAGAAAGTGCTTTCTCTTCGTGATTATAAATTTTAGACAGCGTTAATTCGGCGTTTATGTGGCTCATTTTCCTGGTGTCCCTCGTATACAAAAAATGTACTTCGGCCATCTTGTTAAAAACTAGTTTCAGAATAGTAAATTGGTGGGTTAGGTGTCACGACAGTTTGTGCGAAGGAACGCGCTAAATTTGGCACGGAGAGGCAGCAGAGAACTTGAACAAGAAAAACGCTCAATCGCAAGTGAGCTCTGTTTTTTCTGTTCAAGTTTCTTGCTATCTTTCCATACCAGTTTAACGCCCTCCTTTGAACAAAATGGTTCAAAATATGTTGGCTCAGCAGCATTTCTTTCTCACTATTTTGTACTGTTGCAGCAGAGATGTTTGAGAGGTGATATTTGCAAATCAAAAACCAGACGCCGTAAAAAATAAAATAAAAAATACGGCGGCCGCATCAGATAGGTCAGCAATGTCAGGCAATGCTCAAAAATATTATGCTGTAAATGCAATACCCCCAACGCCACTGCGTATGCAAGGCCGGAAGGCTTAGAAAGTTCCAATGCAGCATCTCTGTTTAGCGAACATTCATCAATACCTGACACTTCGGGCACTTATGGAAGCATGAACAATCTCATGCATACGTGCACCTTAGGACATAGACTGATTGCATTGTACTAGGCAGGTCTTACAAAAAAAAGTATTTTTCGGATCGAGTCGAGAGGTGCACATCGAAAATAACGGTAACTCTGTAGCCAGTATTTACCTGGATACGGCAATAGTTATTTATCCTGCCTGTGTCGTTGTCGCCATGACAACGGCACAGGCAGGACCACCTTAACGCTACTCGTTTATTTGGAATAAGCATGCAAAAAGAGACGCACATTTATGCTGACCTCCACGGAAAACAAAAACTCACAGAAAACAAGCAGCCAGAAACAGATATCCATTATATAGGTTGAATTATTGAGAGCTACAAAGTTTTAGTTGCTGCATGTAATTCAATACTAATCACTCCTTTTAACCGGGAATATTGTATCGGGGCGGCAGAAAGTCTTTGTCTTTCACTCAGAATACAGGATTAACGACATATTCTGGCTAGGGAGCGATTGCAGCAGGTCACTTGAAGTGTCCGGTCATTGTTGCTTATTGACTGCGACAAAAGGAATGTTAGCTACGAACTCATGCACGAAAATTTGAACAGGGGCTATGGTCACACTAGAATAGATAAATAGCGATAGTCTCGCATATTCGGCCATAAGTGAATGTCGATAAAGTTGTAAGCGAAAATACGATAAACCTGGTCAGTTGAGCAAAAATATAAAAAAAAACGCCGTTATCACACAGAGTGCATAATGTTCTCCCCCTCCTCCACATGTTGTACAGTGGAGTTGTACAATTGTACAGTGCAATGCAACTCGCCTGATCATGACCAAACACGTGTCCCTTGGCGATGAGTGGTGCCAGCGAGTAGGCGAGCTGGCCTGCAGCGCCAGTTACGAGCACCCGGACGGGATCCTTGGACTGCGAAGAGCAGTTAGGAGCAGGTAAGTCCCGTCCTCAATGCACTAAGCATGACTGTCTGTGTCACTCCCTGCCAAGTTCGAGTGCGGTGTTTCTTGGCTTAATATCACTAGGTATCTGCTGGCCAAGCAGCAAACTCTCCTGCTCGCCACATTGCCTGCGAGTTATAGGTTCTTTTAGCTAGCTTATAGCTAGCCACCCTATCTAGCTAGCTATAACTTATAGCTTCACTCGAAGAGGACTACGTTCCCTCTGTTCTTCGTGCAAATGAGATAACTAAAGCCCCGTGTCCAGTGTGTTTTTTCTTAAGTTCTCGAGTCCAGTCCGAAGATATGCAAATAGCGTGGCAGTCGTGACACTGGTATGAAACAACCGATGCGGTTACAATTACCGAGTCAGCGTTGAATGTTGTCAGTGTGTCGTTCAGAAACGAATTGCGGATAACGCTGGGCAGTATAGCTTACTGTTAGCGTCGATGGAGGCGGCTCTGTGAGGGTTGCGGCACTGCGGGAGCCCAAGCTGTTGTACAAGCACATTACTCTGTGGGTACTGGGCAGGCGGTGACCCGGATGCGGTGCCAGGAGCACACGAAACGAGACGGACGACGGAATGGAAGAACATCTCCACCAGTTGTTGTGAATGAGGCAGCCTGAAATCTTCATTTGCAAAACGCGCGGTCGAACGCAATCGAAGAAGACAAGAGGTGATGATGATCACTGCGAATAAACGGAAGCGATTAAGTGCGCGCCTTTTTACTACCTGTTCCTCCATGGGCGGTGTAAATACATCTAAATTAATGGCCTCAACCTAGGCAGTAGAGCGAAGTGCGAGAGAGCATCATTAACTATAGGTCGCCGTGTTTTAAACGCTGCTTCTTTTTACACACTCACCAGCATTATTAAAGCAATAATAATGACATTAGCGACATAATGACATAATGACAATAACGACATTAAAGCCTTGTATGTCGCACGGTTCCATCGACCTTCAAATCCCTTGAGCGGAAACGAGTCGACGCCACGAAAGGTACAAAAACTATCATCATCAATGGCTCATACCCCCGTAAGCACTGATACCCCCGTAAGCAAGCAAGATGAATGATAAAGCGAATTAAGATGGATATGATAAAGCGAATTAAGTGAATGACTAAGCGAATTAAGAGGGATGTCTAAGCGAATTAAGTGGATGACTCAGGCGAGTTAAAGGCAATAGAATTAAGATCGATGACTCAGCGATTTAAGAGGTTGACTTAGTGAATTAGGAGGGATGACTTAGCGAATTAAGTGGATGACTCAGGCGAGGCAAAGGCAATAGAATTAAGATTGATCACTGAGCGATTTAAGAGGATGACTAAGCGAATTGAGAGGATGACTTAGAGAATTAGAATAATCGAATTAAGAAGATGAGCAAGCCAATTAAGAGGGATGACTAAGCGAAGTAGACTAAGCGAATTAAGGGAGATGTGTACGTCATGTGTCCGTCTTTATTGTATCGGCACTTGGGCTTTGGCCTTCAAGTCATGTTAGGGATAACATAGGAAACCCTGTGAATTTTTAAATAGAGTTTTTTCCCACGCAAAATCGATCATTGGTATTTATCGCCTGGTACAACTCAATCACTGTAAGAATCCGTGAACGCTCTAGCATGGCCCAGCAAATGCATGAGTAGCGATGTTATCTGCAAGACATTGTTCTTAACCAAGTTAGACCCGCCGTTGTGGCTTAGTGGCTGTGGTGCTACGCTGGTAAGCACGAGGCCACGGGATAAAATCCCGGCCGTGGCGGCCGCATTTCGATGGGGGCCGAAACGCAAGAATGCCTGGTCCCGTGCATTGGGGGCATGTTAAAGATCCCCAGGTGGTCAAAATTATTCCGGAGTCCCCCATTATGGCGTGTCTCATAATCAGATCGTGGTTTTGGCACGTAAAACCCAGAATGCAAATGTAACCAAGTTAGTTTGATTACCTTGTAGTTATATTGTGTAATAAACTTGTAATCAATAATTCAAATCAATCAATCAATCAAATAATCAATCAATCAAAGAACCTTTTTTGTAAAGGAGGAAAGGGGAACAGGGCTTGTACAATAAACCTGTAACACTTTAGATTTCAGGTACTTACGCATCATCAGGATTCAACGTGGGTGTTTTTTTATTTGTTTTTTTTTTTATTTTTGTGCTTCCCAACTCCTGCTATAGCCCAGCAGGGCGGCAGTATGCATTTATGGCAAAGCACCCCTCTTCAAGCACCCCCTCTTCGGGGATGCTTTGCCAACCACTCTGTGCGCCGTTTCTCCCGATATGTTTCTGCACTTTCGGTCGTTTATTGCAACTTATACAATGATCGTCTTCTTTGTACGTGCGACAGCGGCAGCCACGCGTTGCTGCCGCATCCATTGTCTTTACATAAGAGCGTGGAAATGAACTCCTAGTTCATTTCCTACCTCCATGATTTAGGTGCAGTGTGCGCGGCGCAACACTGCAAAATGTCATACGACTTAAGAATTAGACTTGTCTTAGTGTTCGCTGCAAAACAAAGACGAAACGCAGATGTGCTCTCTTGATGCAACTGCGGCAGGGATTTACAAAAAGTTTTGAAAAAACAACAAGAAAACAATAAGGTTAGCACTTGATAATTCTACCGCAAAAAAAAAAAAAAAAAAAAAAAAAAACCAGACCTGCCATTGCATTTCTGTAATATACTTTATAGTGTTAGCATTTGGCGCTTCGAAAAAAAAAAGAAGATTGTATGTATGCTCCTCTCATACATGCCTGTGCTATTCCTAAGATATATAAAAAAGATCAGTAACTTTTGTAACCTGAGGTCATGTTCGCGACAGGTAACGTTCGTTCAAGGTAGCATTGAAGGTAACATTCTAGGTAGCATTCGCCGCAAGGCCTAATCGCGGATATCACCTGAGTGTAGATTCACTGATCAAGCCAGTAGAAGCAGATGCCGCGAACGGAAGGGCAGACAAATCACGGGCGTTAGTTTTTCGTTATTTTGATGCCTATTAGTCTCGGGTGCATTGCAAGAATGCCTTTTTATGGTCTTTGTTGCAACGGTATCGTCGACCGCAGCAGTGTACAGTGCCAACATGCTGTAATATGCAGCATGTTCTACCACAGCACTGTACACCACATCGACTTAAAAAATACATTAAATCCCAGGCTTCTACGCGCTATGCACGGAGAGAGAGAGAAAGAGAGAGAGAGAGAGAAAGAAAGAAAGAAAGAAAGAAAGAAAGAAAAAAAGAAAGGAAGAAAGAAAGAAAATCTCCAGGAAGGGCAGATACACACACGACCAGCTTCGCTTACCCGCATTTTCTCGACAGGGGAAGGGCTGCTGATTTTTTGACGAGCACCTGAAAATAATTTATACAATGGTTTTCGTATTTCGCCTCCATCGAAATGTGGCCGCCGCGGCCGGGATAGAACCCACGACCTTGAGATTAGCCGCGGAACGCTATAGCTACAGCGCTGGGTCACCAGATAGACTCGAGTTACCATCAGATTTAGCATCCTTAGGCAGCTTTGCGGGCTCAGAGCTAGGAATGCAGCGGCGGAGAGTTCCATCTGGCCAACGTTGGAATTGCTGAAGTGCATCTACATCTAAATGTACTCGGTAGTTTCGTACTCTACCCTGTCAGAAAGGGGACAGGTCAGAGGAACCTGCGAACTCTCACTCAAAAAGGACTATAGCCGCTGTACAACTGTGGCGGGTAAGCATCAGGGACTTATTTTGAGGTATCATAACGTAACACTAAACTTTAATTAGAAGCCTTGCTCTCCGGCTTACCCACATGATATTACAATGTCACCAGGGCTCGTTGCTTTCTAGCTTCACCAGGTGGCTGAAAAGGCTCCAGGTCCTCTCGCACGCGGTTGCCACGACAACCAATCACAGTTGCGTTCCACGCCTACTGATCATGCGTGATTTGCCTTTTTGCATGCTTCACTACGCGTGAAGTTAAGTGGTCACCAGGTGCGCTTGCTAAGATGCTCATGCTCCTAGCGAAAAATGTATTGCGGTGCGCATGCGTACATAATTACGTATGTCTTCTTGCTTTCCTAATAAACCAGTTTCTAGAAGTATTCGCACTCGTACATTTATTCTCAGTCGCAAGAACTTCTGGAAATGTAGGTGTTCATAGACTGTTGTGTTGCTGTCGAAGGGTAGAGACAGTCGCAAAAAGCCCAGTGTTTTGTGGGAGTGGGACAACTGTGAATGAGGAATGGGAAGATGACAACCCACGAGACCCGATAAAACTGATGAAAACGAGGTGTTTGGTTGGTATGAGTTCCAGCATTCTGGGCTTGATTGTAATCGCAGTTCTTGTAGGAAACCAAGGTCAGTTCTTGCAAAAAGCCAGGGCTTCGTTTCGTTCCTCGACCAGTTCCTGGCCAGTGACCTGGATCTTCTGCCGGACAAAGTCCGACATGGACAGTCCGTCCACGATGCGCCAGCGCCGCTGCGAGTCGATATGCACAGGGTAGCTGAACATCACGTCGGCTGGCGATCCATACGAGCCGTCACTCAGCACCGCCATAGACACCCAGTGGCCCTGCGAATGCATTTGTTTCCCGCACCAATCAATATCTTTCAGAACCAGCCCTCAAAATCAAAACGTCCTTAGGTAATTCATTTTTACGCCAGAAGTTTCACCCAGAGCCGTATTTTGGAACGACTGCATTTCCGAGGCAGAAAGAAACCACACGTCGCCGACAAATGAAGCGTCAAGAAAGAGCTAAGTTGCCTCAAGTTTATGTACAATTATTTAACGGGGATAGCAGCCGAGACTGTTTCTTTCTTTTTTTGAACAACGGCTACTTTGCATGACCCTTAACGCTTTCCCGAAGGGTTCACTTAAATCACGGATTCACCACCGTGTACTACAACGCTGAAACTCTAGGCGCTGAGGCGAATATTACTTTGTTTAATCCTTAAGCCTGATCAGCTTCTCCGTTAATTATCTCGTTAGAACGATTTAAATTTACGGGTAAGCTAGTGTAACTTAGAAACTGGTACGAGAGCCGCGCTGGCAACATTGGCCACACGCTACTTTGATGTTGCAGTCAATACTTCCCCCCAAATTTTGCTTGCGCTGTGTGGGACAAAACTAAGTGGAGTGCCAGTGTATATTGCAGCATCTGCTTGGGATGAATACATTGAAAGTGATGCTAGGCTGAGGATTTATGCGAAATGAACGCGACTTTCATAGTGCGCGGCTTGAAACCACAATTTCAACATGTACCCGGAAGTTAACAATGAAATAGTTGATTAGCGATGCCTTTTTAAGCATCAATCTGAGCACTGCGACTGAATGCAAGTAGCTACCAAAGGTAATATATGTAATGATACCTTCGTTCCAAAGAAATTAATAAAAAGTGCGGTATAGGAAGTAAAACAATCAATCAAATCCGAACCGTTCTAAACATTTCGCGCACTGGATGAACAGCAGTGCTAAACTGCCAAGCCGTAATAAGGAGGAAGAGTGGAAACGTAAGCAGCACGTGCAAGCTTGACTTACTAACTTGCACGTACCTGCCCTGGCAATATGTCAATTTGAAAGCTGTACGTGCATGTATCGGATTACCCGTCAATTCCGCGATAATTAACGAATGCAGAAGCAGAGGAGTCGGTACCTGCAAGCTGTTAAGTACTGCAGTACCACGCATTTATAAGATCCTTTTGTTCAAACGATATCGACAAACATACAGTGAACAGAAGATGGTACTGACCTCAGGGATACCATGCCACCAGTCGTGCATGTGGTCGGCCGCCGCTTTAGCGGCCGACATGGCGCTGGAGAGCTTGCGCGCCGCAATCACAGCACCACCACGCTTCTGCACAGTCTGCAGGCGAGGAGTAAAACAAAAAAATCACGCGCCATTACATTGCTGTGAAGGTGGATTACCAGTGAAGCAGTTTAGCACACGCCATATAGGTGACACAGGATTTAGATCAACGGTATGTGCAAATTTTATTTCTCTTGAGTGGCGACGGCGGTCCTCCCGAAGAAAGACACGCACACACACTTATTTTGATCGGCGGTCTTAACCAGCGGCATTCATTCGCGTGGAAGACTGCTGCCGCCTCGGGGAGCCGGAGGAAACTAGACACGCCCGACGGGACCGCCACGCCGGGAGAGCGGAAGGAAACTACGTACGCAAGCGTTTGGAACAACGACAAAGAGAGGGTGGTCGCGAGCATACACATGGCCGACGTGGGTCGCACAGCAGCAGATCTTTGAGAAACCCTTATTATCTACCTGAAAAATCTACTGATTTTGAAAATGGTGCCTATTGATAATTATTCTACTGAAAATGCATGTCTAATTGATGAGACATATAAGCTTTTGCACAGAAAGAAGCTATTTTGCATTAAGTTCGGGAGCTCAGTTCTTCAACACGCAGATCTGTTGACACAAACGAAAAATCTATGGCACCCTAGCCATAGACAGCTTCGCTGTAAAAAAAGCGCAGAAGCATTGTCAGCCGGTTAAGTGACAGCCCCACACATACTAAGAAAGAAGCTTAATGACGCGCACTGTTTTAACTGTAATCGATGTATAAGCAGAGTTTGCATGAACTGCACAGGTCGGGTTGCTCGGGTGAACTGCCATTTGAGTCCGGTCAACTCACATGCACCAGGGTGCGCCGACTGCCTTCACCCTGAGCAAGGTTCAGGCAAATGCATTCGATTAGATCAAGAGTCGAGGAACAACGGAAAGAGAGGAAGTGGGAGCATGGAGAGCCTCTGAGTTGGCGTGAGCGACCCGCAATCTTCGAGGCTAATTTCGATCTCTTGGTTAAGACCTGGTTCATGCTAGTGCTGGCGAAAACGAATCTGGATTACACGTGGCTTGCTGAAACCACGTACTTAGGGTTTGCGTATACGATTTTTTTAGGGGTGAACACGAAACAAGGTAGCAGTTCGAACATTTTGATGAGATAGCGTGTCAGCAGGAAGAAACATGCGAACGCACAATACGTAGGCGCACACAAAAAACCCGCGCACCAAGCGTACGAAATATGGGATAGGCCGGCTTTCTGCATCTGTACTTACTGTGAGTGTCGCTAAAGAGATAATAATCACGACAAATATGCCTGCTTGACTGAATTGCCTGGGAGTTCCAAAGCAGCATTTAACGAGAGAGATGAGTAAGGGATATCTCTAGAGGTTGGAATGCGCAACATTTTAGACGAGAGACACAGATGAGGAACACACACGACAGAGCACTCTGTCGTGTGTGCTCCTCATCTGTGTCTCTCGTCTAAAGTGTTGCGCATTCCAAACTCTAGAGATATGCTATACCAACACGCCCAGTCTTCAACCTTGATGAGTAAGGGGTTCCGAGGGGCTCCGTTGTTCGTTAGTAACAGCCATACGAAGTAGCAGACAATGAAGCCAGACAAAACACCGGGGAAGTTAATTTGTTACGTTTGAACGAAATGGACAGATAATAAGGTAACGGGAATCGGGAAAGCGCACAAAAAGATAACTTGCCGCAGGTGGCAGTCAAACCCAGATCTCCCGATTTCCTCGTCCGTTGCTCTACTAATTAATCTACCACTGTGGCCATCCTTCCGCTTACTTGGGCATTTCCGTATGTGTACAAGATAAACCCGGGAGTGTTAGCCAGCGCCGTTCATGGTCAAGGGCAGCGTTTTTTTAGTGAACATGCATTAAAACAACCACTAAGTTATTTTGTTAGAACGTAGTTAAACGAAGTTAAAAAGAACGAAGTTAAAAAGAAAGATGGCACATGGCGATTTTGCGTTGATTACCGCCGCCTCAACGCCGTTACCAAGAAAGACGTATATATACCCTTTGCCACGGATTGATGATGCAATAGATTGCCTTTCTTCGACCTCATACTTTTCGAGTGTAGACTTGCGGTCCGGATATTGGCAGATTCCGATGCAAAAGGCAGACAAGGAAAAAACGGCATTCGTAACACCCGACGGACTTTTCGAATTTAATGTGATGCCGTTCGGGCTGTGTAACGCGCCCGCAACTTTGAGCGATTCATGGACAACATTCTGCGTGGTTTGAAGTGGGAAGTCTGCATGTGTTATTTGGATGATGTCGTGGTTATCGGTGGCACGTTTAGTGAACACAACGCTCGCCTCAATCTTGTACTAGAGTGCCTAGGCAAAGCACGTTTGGTACTAAACTCCAAGAAATGTCGCTTTGGAGAACGCCAAACACTAGTTCTAGGCCACCTAGTGGACAAAAAGGGCATAACACCTGATCCAGCAAAAACTGTTGCGGTCGAAGCCTTTCAGCAACCTCGCTCAGCAAAAGAGCTACGAAGCTTCTTTGGGCCTTTGCTCATACTTCCGTCGGTTTATTCCCGGATTTGCTCACATCGCGCATCCATTGACGTGTATGCTTCAGAAAGGCGTTTAATTTGACTGGACCCCAGAATGTGTGTGTGCTTTTCGTGAACTGAAGTTCCGTTTGACGTCCCATGCTGTTGTATGCGTTTCGCATTGGAAGAGCCCTTTGATCATGCGCACACGCATGCGAGCACCGCGTCTACCGGGGCGCTGGCTATAGGCAAGATTGCCGCACCAAAACACGAAGCCGTGCTCCAATTAGAGCGCTGGCGTCCCTTGGGAGGCATGTAATAATATTTTGGTCTGATTTTGGATTGAGTGAGGTTTACCCACCCCGTGGGGTGAGTGGGCCGATCCCGGAGGCAGTAAAATACCGGGCCAACCCGTGGCGGAGGTGAAGCCCAGCTTCAAGCACTCCACCCCATTCCAAAAATAAGTTTTGGGTCCAAATAGGACCCGTATCAGATATTAAGCTGATAAGAACAGATACTGTTTAGAAAAAGTTTATTTACACTATGTACATGATATAACCAAAGTAGTCATATGTACAAGCTAGTGTACACATAAAATACATGACTAGACATTATGAAACTGTGTTCACAGATTATACATAGCTATAAACTATGTAACTATGTGCACAGATAATACATCATTATACAATATAAAATGAACACTTTGCATGTACGAATATCGAGAACATTGTAATACCAGAAAATGAAATTGAAAAATGCAAGCAAGGATTGTTGGAAAGTGGCTATTATCGCCACTCCGGGCGGAAGATTAGGTGGACTCGCCCGTTTTTAACCATAACAAATGGGCACGACCAGTGGCGGAGAAACTCACACTTTCCAAGAAAGAAGAGTTCAATTCGAGAGGAAGCTAACGATCTCCCGCCTCAGGCGGCCCATAATAGGCCATATTGCACGACGGCGACAGTTGCCTGCTACAGCTTCACAGCGGTTGCGCCACAGGCTAAACAGGGCTGCTACGAGCAGAAGGCCCGCGAAACGGCCGCGCGGAAACACTCCAGCTGATACAAAGTCCCGTACGCCCTGGCCTCTAAACCCTGCATGGACGGCGCGCCAGAATACACGTGCGACGACACACTCGATTGTCGCGTGTTTGTTTCCACCGACATGCAGTTGGGGCATGTGGAGACACGCACCACGCCCCAACGCTCTAGCCTGTCCCGAGTTGGAAGCAGTCCGCAGCCCAGTCTCCAAATAAAATCAAGTAGGTGGCCAGGTAGCGTGGCCGTGGCCATGCGCTTCCATTGGAGTCGGTGTAATACGGGACGCCGGTCAGGGGGTACCAAGGGAAGCAGGACAGCGCCCATTATTTACACGACCCTATCGGTGGCGATGTCGACGTCCGGACACGTAGCTGATAGGTGTCTACGGAAGGCTACGCTTGCCTTGTATATACTGCAGGCACATCCACTGACTGAGGTCCCCGATTTACCGGACTCGTCGGAAGCAAAACTCGCAATGGCGTGCCAAGGAAGTACTTTGAGAGGGTCTGCGCTGGAGTGCCATCATTTACTACGGTCCGCATTAGAGTGCGCAATAACAGTATGGAGGATGTGACCGAGACATTAGGGAAGGAGAGGCCGCCGCGGTCGCGGGGCTGCCCCAACGCCGGTCGCGCCAATAGTTAAGTGCCACCTGCCCAGAAAAAGGAGTTGGCACTGCTTTGTACACTCCTCAAGACTCGAAGGGGTGGCTTAGCAACATGGCACATGTACCAAAAGCTTCCGAAGAAGACTGACTGAACTAAATAACGCCGTTCAAGAAGAGGAAAGTCGAAATCTCGGGCTGCTTCAACCTTGCTTTTTAATGTCTTTATGACTGGCGTCCACATACCATCCCAGATGCCACATGTTTCATAAGTGACACCCAAGATTTTGACCACGGGATGCCACTGTAGTGGCGAAGCGATATGGAAACGTGTGCTTGGTGAACCAATGAAAAAATACTTGCTCTTGGAGTAATTGAGCTTTGCACCAGATATTGATGCATAATACTGGATGATATTGAGGGCATATAGAAGGGACAGTTCGTTGTAGATATACAGTGTGATGTCGTCAGCGTACGCCGTTACTTTAACGAATGAATTACCAGGTAGCGGCAGGCCTCTAATGTGCGGATGGCGTTCTATAGCTATTAGGTAGGGTTTTAAAGATAAAATAAACAGAACTGGAGAAAGGGGGCAGCCTTGACGGGCACCTCGCGTAACGAGGAAGGGTTTGCTTTCACGCGAGTCTATAAACATTGTGCTTTCTATATTTGTACATTGCTCTAATCAGTTGAACAAAGTTTTGGGGGAAACCGAATGCGTCTAACATGCCATTTATGTATTCGTGTTCCATATAGTCGAAGGTTTTTCTTGATATAGAGATACCAGCAAACCTTGAGCTTGGCGGCTGATCGTGTACTGCGTGATGTCACGTGTGACACATGATTGATAGACTATGAATTTCGCGGCCCGGAACCGAGCATACTTGGTGCCACGCAATAAGTGATGGAAGTATTTGACTAAGTCGACGCACAATAATACAGGCTAGGAGTTTATAGTCAATGTTGAGCAGTGTTATGGGACGCCAGTCTTTGGGGTTCGTTGACGTGGGTCTATATTTTTGGGCTGAAGTGTGATGCGTCCTTTGTGGAAGGAAAGCGGCAAGGTGCAATATTCAAAGCATCGCCCTAGAATTCGCGTCATTAAGGGTCCAAAATCTCCAAGTAAAAACTCCAAGTAAAACTCTGCTGGGAGACCGTCCGGGCCTGGGGCCGACCCGCGTTTCATCTGATCTAGGGTTCCTTCTCTCGTCACTGGAGGGCAGTGCAAGGAGTGTTTCATACGATTCACGGTAATCATGTGGCAGTGCGTTAAGCAGGGGATGCGCGGGTACTCGGGTAGCGTTGATGGCAAGCGTCGACTGAGCCCACGGAGGAAGATTATATTGCTCCGTGACTGAGCCATAGCGCGGAAATGCCCGACAAAATCGTGAAAATCGCGAGAACCGACATAAGCCAAAGCGTCCGAGTCTAAGGAGTAGGCCGGTGATCCCGATGGACGAATTAATGCGCGTCGTGCGTAGCGAAGAACCTCGGGGTGTGCACATGGCGAATGCCTACAGCGCCAAGCGGCAGCTGACAGCGACGAAGCGCGCACCAGCCGCTGGTAGCGTTCCACGAGTTTCTACCCCAAGCGCACATGAGAGCTGTCGGGTGTGGACTGCGCTGGGCAATGCGCCAATCATCTTTGCCACCAACCCCGCCATCTCTTGGGACACTCGAGCCCGGAGCGCTCGCCCAGACGCACTACAGTGATGACGCCACTGCACCTTTACTCCATCCCAGTCACCTGGATCGGCACCGAGAAGCGACGCCCTCACAGCCCGCAACAATCTATTTTTGGACTGAACGTCATGTACGACGCGGCAGTCGAGACGCCATGGACCTCGAGATGACGAAATTCCTGTGGGTAGCTGTAACACTAGCTCGAAAGGGCTATGGTCGCTGACGTACACCTGCGAAGGTGGGAGCGAACGGACTTCAGCAATCCGGACGCAGCTTGACAGACATCGCGGTACATAGGCCCTGTCCAACCGACTGGATGAAGCCCCGCGACGCCATGTCCACGTGTACGTGCTTCCATGAAGCAGTTCATACGCGTCAAGAATCGCAAACTGCTGCACTAGGCGACCTAGCTCTCTGGCGTTGCCATTCGGTCTGCCCCTGCCAGGGTCCTGGACATCTGCGTCCGAATCCAGCACACAATCGAAATCGCGCAAAAGAATTACCTGGGGTGGATCGCGAAAATATACATCTAATGGTTGGACAAAACTGTTGGATTTTGTAGACTGTGCCGGACCACGAATGCACAGGAATCTTAAGCGTAGTGAGTGAAAAACACAGTCGAACGCCAGCACGCGTCCGAGCGCGTTGAAACATACGTGATGGTCACGCAACAGATTACGGTTAAGCACAAGCACTCCGACACCGCTCGAACGCGTGGTGGCGTATACGAAAAAAAGCAATCAATATTGAAAGCTCGTTTAAACTTCAGACGTCACTTAATTTAAAAAAAAAGTTCGTTTCTTGCAGGAAGAGGAGGTCGCAGGCCGACGAACGGGCGAGGGCCACCTGCTCTGCCTGCTTTTGGACGCTACGAAATCCATGTACATTAAAAGTTATCACCCGCAGGTTAAGATCCATAATGATTAAAATTCCGAGAAGGTACCTTTAACTGCTCAGGGGCGAGTTCAATTGCGCCGCCCACTTCTTCCGCACAGGCGACCCGCCGGAAGCGCGGGGCTTCCTGTGTCGGGTAGAAGCCCGTAATGGGCTCTTGTCACAAGAGGGAACGTCGGAGTCGCTGGTGGAGCCATGTTGTCTTTTCGTACGTGCGTTGTTGGCGGAGGGTGACACAAAAATGTCCGGGCTGCTGCCACTCAAGTTTCCGGTAGTAGTGTCCTCCTCGATCCTTGTCGACGATGAGCTAGTAGACTCGCTGCACAGGGACGTCGCGTTGTCCTCTTGGCAGGGCGTCTCATCGATTACGAGAGGACCCGAATCCACGGACAGGCAAGGTTCAGCCTCTGGAATGTGGTGTTCTGCGGGCTCCCGCAACGCAGGGCGGGGGGGGGGGGGGGGGGGGAGGGAGCGGGGCGACGCAGCGTTCAGCAGGTATGTCCCCGGGACACGGTGCGTCAGCCGGTAGTACACTCTCGTGGTTCTCTTCTCGGGATCACGGCTCGCAGGAGACGCTGCTGGCGTTTCAGTTGGTGGCACTTGTACAGCGTCTTCATGAGTGGAAGCCAATGAGGCCGACGAAATGCTAGGCAGGTCAGGTTCGTGCGTACTAGACTGAAGCGGTGGAAAGTTCTTGGACGCCGCCTCCGAGTAGGTACGCCGCAGGGAGCAGGCCACGGTCGCATGCGGGTCTCCACAGCGGCGGCACGGCAGAACGCAGCCCTTACCGACGTGGCCGTAGATGCCGCACCTTGTGCAGAACGGAGCCGTACACTGCACCCTGAAGTGGCCCGATGACCAACACCGCTGGCAGACCCGCTGCATTCCCCTGTAGTCGCAGGTCACTCGGTGGCCTGCCACTCTCAGGTAGTTAGGCACAGGAGAGCCAGTCTTCATTTCGATACGCACGTGGCGTGTTCCGGTGGTGACGGTGGGACGTGAGCCCATCACGTCTCGACTGATGTTAATCACCTTGTCGTATGGGGCCAGCGCTTGAGCGCCTCGCTGGAGACGCGGAACGGGAGAAACATGACGGTCACCTGGGTGACCTGCGGTCTCAGGAGTACGATGGAGACGCTACAGTGGCCAGAATAGGGAAGTGTAGAGACGCGTTCCTCCCCGATGACGAGGCTGTCGGCGTCGACGGTTTTAGCCATGGCGGCTTAATTCGCTTTTTACGGTAACTTGGTAGTTGCGTCCACTGAAGTGCTGGACGCAGTATACCTCTTCCAGGATTACTATTGAAGCCGTCGCGTCAACGACATCTTCGGGACCTGCCCCTCCAGGGACGACAACAACATCGTAAGCGTAGGCCTTCTGGGTCGACTGGCTGCTCATCTTGCCGACGCCCGCCAACCACAAAACGCCGACGCTGCGTGGAGATGTCCCCGGCCATCAGCAAGCGGTGGCCGAGATGTAGGCTAACGCAAACTATGTGAAATAGACTTCTGTTTAAAAGTGAAGCCGACTTTAAAGGCCAGGATACAGTCCAGCGCTTTCGGCGCGCCAGCCGCGACAGGCGAAGTCGGATACGCTACGCCAGCCACGCCAGCCAATGCCTCATTTACTAGCGCCAGCCTGTGGATGAAATTTGACTCCTCTACAGTTCGGCGCGCACTTGGATTGGATTGGATTTATTGGCCTCACCCTTTTTAACGGGTGGGCATCGCCGTGAAAAAGTAGCGATGCCCTGGCCTTAGTAGGTAACAAATATAAGCTGCATGCACATATACGCAGGGTCACAAATGCATTCACACACACTGTCAATATCAATATCAAGCACACGCCAAGTTTGGCCGTTAATGTGCGCGCACTATGGCCCACCACTCCCGCAGCCGACTCTTGGTTGTGGCCACCTGGTTGACTTGGTGACCGCCGCCACCGCCAGATGGAACGCGGGGGGAGAAGCCGAGCGCTAGCGGTAGCGTGGTGCCATCTATGGGCGCTGGTGTGAGGCTCGCGCAGTGCAGGACCAAATGTTCAATTGTCTCTTGGTCCGCATTGCACACTTTGCACATGACGCTTCCCACGTTGTCATCATAGCGCCGGCGGTAAACCAGGGTTCTGAGAGCTCCGGCCCGTGCCTCGAAGAGGAGGCTGCTGGCTACACTGTTGTCATAGAGGGGTTCCATACGGATCTCTTGCTTGTGTTCCCTATAGAGCTTCAGTGTGGACTTCCCCTCCATGTCTTGCCGCCAAGTGTCCACCTCCGTCTGTCGCACCAGGGTCTCGACTGCTTTGGCCCACTTTCGTTCGGTCTCCTCCTGCACAGGGCTCGCGAAGAAGCCGTATTTTTTCGAGAGCTGCTGCAGCCTTTTTGTCCACCTGGTGCGGACGCCATTGCGGTGTATGTATTCGAACATACGCCGTGCCCAGCGGTGTGGCTGCATCAGGCGCAACCTGCCCTCGTATACGCCAGCTTGCTGCGTGTCTCGCGCGCTTCAAAACAGGACCAACCGAGGTCACCTTGGATTGCCTCGTTTGCCACGTTGCCATGGCAGCCCGGAGCCAGTCTCCCTACAGCGCGCTGGCTGCGTTCCAGCCATTCTCGGGTTTGCGCTGTGGGGCATACAACTGCATTGGCAAATGTCAGTGCAGGCACGTGGACGGTTTTCCACAGCTCTCGCACCATAGTGAAGCGATTGAATCCCCACAGGCACTTTCTCCGGAGTATTTGGCTGGCCCGCTGGGATGCTCCTCTCAGGTGCTTTTCCTGGTTTGCCGTATAGTCTCGCACGCCGCGTATAGTCTCGTATAGCCTCGCACGCCGCGCGAGGCTAGCGCCATCTCTGTGTGTGGGAGCGCAACTACACGACCGCGCGATCCATGGCGCATGCGCATTCTCACTGTCTGACGGAATGAGCCTGCGCCGTCCGAGTTGCGCGTTTTTTTTTTTTTTTTTTGAGGAGAGAAGACACTTTATTTCAGAGACAACCAACATACATAGTTGCCCAGGGGTCAGTCATGCATAAAATATAAACATAAGTTCGACAAGAAAGCACATCGTGATTTTTTACATACGCAAACACAAAAAAATACCTTATACACAGGTCTCGCTCCGTGTGCTGTTTGACTGCCTTCACGGCATGGCGTTAACTTGTCCTGACAGCCAGAGAAGATCGCAGTCCTGGTGCTAGTGCGTCGGCTACGTCAAAAGCGGAAGCCAAACATGTGCATACATCCTCACTTGCGTTGTCATCGTCCACGGACGTTGAGAAAGCCACAGCAGCGCTTTCACTAGAGTGACCTAGAATATGGGAGAGTGTCCAAAGCCCCGGCTCCGGCGAGGGCCTTTTTCTGTGAACTGCCGCGCCGCGCCGGGCTTATCGCGCTCGCGAAGCGCGCGGGAAGCGAGGGTCGTCTGCTACGCGCTGTAGTTTTTTGCGTTCGTTTTCCACGCAAAGCACTTAAACTCTATTTAACTTCAACAGTGTGGTGCTGCATGGAGCTTACCCATCTTTGAGCGTTTCTTTGTGCTTGGGCAGCAAGATAATGCAAAAACGAACGTATCAAACTCATCAGCGCGGCCTAGCTCCGGCGCTAGAGTTCAGGAACGGTATTACGGTAACTGTGCATGCGTAGAAACGCGCTAAATGAGCCCGTGCAAGTAAAGAACGTAAAAAAAGAAACGTTATTCGCATAGGTACGCGGGCAATAGCACCATGCTTGCAAGAATAAGAGTAACGAAAAAAGTAAATTACTCGCGCAGTCAAGTGAAATACTTACCTGCGTGCAGTGACCGCTGTGCTCACCACTACGCGCATTTCGCTCACGGTCAGCAGTGGTTTAGAGCCATATGCATATGTATTTTTTCATAATTTTTTTTAGACTCGACAATACTTTATTATGAACAGAGCGCCATGAGAAGGTGTAAGAGAAACAAGAGAAGGAGCGGAGACGGCCCTAACGCCGCAATTGTTGGCCTATTTCGCTCCACAGATAGCGTACACGAACAATTCTTGCTGTACGCTAACTCTTCAATACAAACTTCGCGCACGATGTGCCTTAAGGTTCACCGTGAGCGAAGCTGGTTTCAAATTCCGACATTCGAAAGAAAAGCCATTCCAGCCAATAGGTTAATAAACATAAAAAAAGGTGATCAAATATATATTTTTCTACATTGAAATGAATAGATAGCTACTACTGGCCTAGTTATTCACTAATTTCTTATGCAAACGTTATTGCAGCAATATCCTTGTTTTATTAATCCGTGAATCCTCTCTGAAATTGCCAACATAACTTCTCATGAAGTTGTGTTCATGCTCTGCCCCTGGAACCAGCGGATCGACACTCATACTCTGCCCCTGGAACCACCGGATCGACACTCATACTCTGCCCCTGGAACCACCGGATCGACACAAGCATCAGCTTTGCTCGATAAAAGGATCGCCACTCCCTGCGATGCGGTCACCTTACGTTCAGCATCTGCTTTTCTTGCAGGTAAATAACAAATGCTCTTTGTTTGCTAAGCGCACCAGTTACGCTGCCCTCGTTGTGCTGCCGGGCCCACGCAGCTTCTTGCTCACTGTGAAACAATGTACGCGCATTTTGGTAAAACTACTACTCGCCGGCGACATCGAAGAAAATCCCGGTCCTAGCCTTCGTTCCGCTACTACGCAAACGTCGGGGGATATTATGTCTGCTCTTGACGAAATTCGCTCAGGACATACCTCTTTGCTAAATGAAATGAAATCGATTCGCACTAAGTTATCGCAAAATGACAAGGTGTTTGAAAGTATAAGAAAAAGACTGGACAAGATTGAGGAGGACTGTTCGTGCATTGCTGCGATGAAAACAAAATTAGATGACACCCACGACCTTACAATGCGTAACGCCGCTGATATTGCAAATCTGGCAGCCCGAATAGACGACGCTGAATATAGGTCGCGTCGTAACAGCCTAGTGTTTTTTGGGTTGCCAGATGAAGGACGTGAAACGTGGGATCAATCTGAAAGCCTAATTATACAGCACTGCAGCTCAAACCTTAATCTTGATATCCAGTCAAGTGACATAGAGCGGGCCCACCGGCTTGGAAAATTCGAACAAAGTAAAAACAGATCTATCATTGTGATGCTCGCCAACTTCAAAGCAAAACAACGTATTCTTTCGAATGCAAAAAAACTAAGAGGATCAGGCTTCAGAATATCCGAAGACTACTCCCGCAACACCCGTGATGCCCGTAAAAACCTCGTTGAGTACGGCAAATCCCAAGGGAAAGCTTTTAAGCTTCGTCACGACAAGTTGATTATAGATAATAGGAGCTACGTATTTGACCACTCCAACAATAGGGTCATCCCATGTAAAACATAGCTACCTCGCAATGCCTCCGGAAATAGAACACGGGACCCTTTCCCATTTTTTTACACAAACATTAGACGCATTCTTCCAAAACGTGATTCACTTCAATACCTTGTCGAAACCACTGAATCTAAAATAATTGCTCTTACCGAAACATGGCTAAATTCATCTGTTGATGATTCTGAACTGTTATGCACTTTCCCCGATTTTGATATTTTTCGTATCAAAATCGTAGGCGGTAGGCGGGGCGGTGGTGTTATGCTGGCTACCCACCGTAGTCTTAACTGCTCATTAATCAACATAGCTACGCCAATCGAAGCCTTATTCCTCGTTTGTAAAACTTCATATCCACCTGTTATATTAGGTGTATGCTATCGCTCTCCTGACGCTGAACCTTCCTTCATTGTTTCGCTGCACGAATTACTTTGCTCTATAACGTCCACACACCGTAACGCTTCCATCATTTTATACGGCGACTTCAACTTTCCCTCCATAAACTGGCTTGATATGTTAGCATCTTTATCAAGGAATAACGAAGAATGTGAATTTTTGAACATGTGCCTCACATTTGGTCTTACACAGCTAATCTTGGAACCAACGAGACTTACTGATAAAAGCGCACACATACTAGATCTTTTGTTGACGTCACACCCTGATAATGTCTCGTCACTAACAATTTTACCTGGGTTGAGTGATCACGTAATAGTTCATGGTTCCATTCATTGCAAACTTTTACGCCCTAAAAAAGAAAAGAAATTATTAACACTGTACGATAAAGGAGATTATGGCAGCATGAGTAGAGACCTGAGTTCTGCACTTGGTTCCTAGTTGATTTTCTGGATAGATCAGTTGAGACAAACTTGCTGTTGTTTAAAAACAAAATGCGTGACCTAATTAACAAATATATACCAACCATTTATGTTACAGAGCGCGTATCGTCCCCTTGGTTCAATAACATCTTAAAACGTCTGAACAACAAAAAGAAGAGACATTTTCGAGCTGCCAAAAATACTAACAACGCATGCGCTTGGGCAAGATACCACGTGGCTGAAAAAACATTTCAGCGCTTTGCAGCGGAAGCTAAGCAACGTTTCCTTTCTACTACATTACCTACAATGTTGCGTAATAATCCAAAGCAATTCTGGAAAACAATTAAACCAGCCCACCATAAAACTGTTTCTTTATGCTACGATCACAATAACCCTCTTCCTGAAGCAGTAGTTCCTGATGTACTTAATGAAACCTTTTCTTCTGTATTCACTCTCGAACCAAATGATGAACAGCCCCATTTTCGTGAATTTAGTTACCCTACTATGCCCGATATACAAGTCAGCCCTCATGGCATCAGCAAACTAATTGACAATGTTAAATTGTCATCTTCTGCAGGCATCGACGGAATTAACTCCAAGGTGTTAAAAAACACCAAGCATAGTACAAGTGTCATCCTGTCTCACATTTTCCAACAGTCCCTGTCATTAGGAGTGGTGCCACAGGACTGGAAGGTGGGCAAGATCATCCCAGTCCCAAAGAAAGGTACTTCGTCATCACCTAATAGCTATCGACCGATTTCATTAACGTGTGTGGCTTTAAAATTAATGGAGCACGTCATTTATTCGCATGTAACCAAGTTTCTAATCTCTGTTGACTTTCACCCACAGCAACATGGTTTTCAAAAAGGTTTATCTTGTGAGACCCAGCTTGCATTATTTACTCATGACATCAGCTCAAGCCTTGATCGCAATATTCCCATAGACGCCCTGTTCCCCGACTTCGAGAAAGCCTTTGACAAGGTACCACACAAACGACTATTCCTTAAGCTCTCACACCTCAATCTCAACCCCTTTGTCTTCGACTGGCTGTGTGACTTCCTACAAAACAGACAACAGTTTGTCTGTATTAATGGGCATACTTCCTCATTAGCGCCTGTTATATCCGGAGTTCCTCAAGACACCGTCCTCGGACCATTACTTTCTTTAATCTTCATCAATGACCTACAGACAAACATCTCCTCCTCTATTCGACTTTTCGCAGACGATTGTGTCCTTTACCGTCCTATCCATAGCTTCCATGATAACATTTCCCTTCAAAACGATTTACCAACTGTTAAAAACTGGTGTAGAACTTGGCTAATGTGTTTAAATATCAAGAAGACTTCGCAGATCTCATTCCACCGCCGAGCTTCCTACCAAGCACATAGGTACGTCATTTTTGGCTCCAATTTATCTTTAGCTTCATCGTATAAGTACCTTGGTATCACAGTGACTAATGACCTCAGCTGGTCACATCATATAGGAAGTATAACAAATGAAGCTAACCGTGTCCTTGGCTATGTCCGGCGTAACCTTAAGTTTACCCCTCCTCACGTAAAATTGCTAACGTACCAAACGTTTATTCGTCCCAAGCTGGAATACGCATGCGCAGTTTGGGACCCGTACCAGATTAACCTACAGAAATCTCTTGAGTCTATTCAAAACCGTGCTATTAGATTTGTCTTCTCAGATTATTCATACTATTCTAGCGTCACTGATCTAAAACATACGGCTAATCTTCCCAGTCTTGTGTCACGCAGAAAAATACCGCGCCTGTCCCTCTACCACAAGTTTTATCACTCGTCTCTTGCTCACTCGATTATCGTACCTGCTCATCGCGTTTCGCTCCGCAACAGTCACTCTAAAGCTGTATACCCACCACCTGCGCGCACTACTGCGCACCTCAACTCATTTTTCATTCGAACAGCGAATGACTGGAATCATCTGCCCACCGACGCTGCGCACCACTCCGACCAGTGCCACTTCAAGCCATTCATCGAAGAACTCGCAAAATGTAACCCACCCATCATGTAATACCCCATACCAGGGGCATTTGAGGTATCAATAAATAAATAAATAAATAAATAAATAAATAAATAAATAAATAAATAAATAAATAAATAAATAATAGTTATTGCTTAACGTGTGATTTTTTCCATAAACTAACAAGCATTCATGGCGCGTGATGATGTTTGTGCTTGCATTATATTGAGTGGAAAATCGTCTTGAATATTGTAATCTTTGATGCACTACAAATATCGCTATTGATTCTACATATACCTAAAATAGTTACCTTCAATCAGTAAAACATGAGAGGTTTATGTTCTGGTGATTAGTTGCCTCTTTCATTACGTAACTACAAGTATGTAAATATTTATCAGTAAGTATATTTGCTGTGTAAAAACCAGCGAGCATACGCAATAAATATTCCTAAAGTTACTTTCATGTAAAAATTCGCTTAGTGTTTGCGCTCTTGCAGCACAGGAAGGCGAAAGACGAGTTGTACATCCGTAAAGCGTCATGTTCGTTTTCTGACGTTCGCTCGTAATTATGAAATGAGGTGTACGTACACAATGTTGCACTGTTAGCGTTTCATTTATTTTGGTTTGTCTTGTTTTTTGCCGCGTAAATTCCTCACGTACCCTTTACCTACACGCCGTGGTAGCTTAGTGGTTTTGGTAGGTTGGACTGCTAAACTCAAGGACGCGGGTTCGATTCGCGGCCACGGCGGCTTACATTTTGATGCAGGTGAAATGCATAAAACACCCGTGTACATAGATATAGGTGCACGTTAAAGAACCCCAGGCGGTCGAAATTACCGGAGCCCTCCAATACGGCGTTTCTCATAGCCATATTTTGATTTATGGGTGTAAAACCCCAGAAATTATCATTACTATTATTACCCTTTACCTGTGCTCTCAGTTCTTTATTATATATGAGCAAGTTCGACACGCTGGGATCGAGATTGGCATTCAACACGTTCTTAACGTCACACCCACACCATCAGAGGGATTTCTGGCCGAAAAATGCGGGTTTGCACCACACGTGATATTGTTGTCGTTAATCGTGACGTGAATGCAAGTATGTCAAGTTACTAATGCCATGACCCATCAGTCATCTTAGTCACACATTTGTGCCTTTCCACGCTATACTTTGGAATATATACCAAGTGAACGAGACGCGAAAGTTATGCGGTTTGTATTTATTTTTGGTACCGCGGCCCCACCGACGGACACATTACGCTTCCCAAGAGCCTGTTAAGGATTTCGCCTTAATAAAGAAACAGCAGAACGCGGAAGGCAGTCTTATAAAACAAACCGAATGCACGAAATAAAAGAAAGGGAACGATAGGGTGTCAAAGCTTTAGCATGGGCTAACCATATCTTCCACGTTCTCCTGGTTGTCATCGCCATTTCCAGCTCATTTTCTTCTGCAGCACGTTCACGTTGCTCATTAACGCATAACTAAATGAAGTAAGCGCGCGGAATGCGTTACTCAAACAGCCGCGTAAGCGCGGGCCAAGCGAGCTAGAAGGAAATACACAAAATACCCGTATTCACAGCCAGCAAACGCGTTCTCTGTGCGGTGAGTCACTGCGGTATTACGTTGCGGTGACGTGGTACTTAATATATCCCAAATTATTGCGATGTTGACTAATAGCAAACAAAATATCAGGCTCGTTGCAGACGCCCGCCGCCTTGGCGCGGCTTCCGCAGCGGAGAAAGCCCACGGGTCCGGTACAGCAGCGCCGCGGCGCGGGAATTCACACAAAAAGGTCCTCGCTCCTCCCATGTCTTCGCGTGGCGCTTTGGACACTCTCCCATATTCTAGGTCACTCTACTTTCACTACGACCGCCGCAAGCCGCCATTTTGCTTTTTGCCCACTGCCCCTACAGCGCGCAGTGCATTCTGGTCTAGCGGCAGCCGCGTGAAATAGAACATGTTCTATCTCCGCGCCGGCGGCGCTGAGCGCGCCAGACGCAGCTGGGCACGCCGGCTACGCCGTGACGCCGGACTGTAGATGCTAAAATTAGAAAAAGGAAAACACCGCCTAAGCACTCCGTACAGATGGTTAACCAGTTAACAGTGGCTAACCACCAATTGGCTAACCACCAAACACTGGCTAACCAACACTGGCTAACCACCACTGGCTAACCACCAATTTACACTGGCTAACCTCCTTGTCTTTCTTTCCCTTTCTCTCCCTCTCTCTACATTACGGCATGTCTCTGGAGGTGTCCTCTATTGAGAGACAGTTATCGCGTTGCACTTAACCCAACTTTTCACCCCTTTCCACAACAATATCCAATGGAGAAGAAAAGGCACCTGCACTGTGTGTAGTTGTATGCAAATTTAAATTGAGCTTCTCCCGTCCTTCCGCATTGGCGTCTTCTGGTTCCTCCTGGCATTCAGCATCATTGAACTTCGCCAGGCTTCCCTAAACAAATTGAAGGAACGGCTCCGCTTCGAAGTCGAGGTGCTTTCTTAACATCTAGTAGGACATCGCCTTTGTCTTTGCTGAAGTAACTATCGAGAATAAGCTGCTTCTCGAAGTGTCGCGAACATATTTTGTCCATTGATATAAGCGCTCGCTTACCTTCAGGAATTTTTTTACGCCACTGGTGCAGTAGTTGAAGATCAGATGGCGCCGCGAAGAGCGAAAACTTCTCGCGTCCTTTGCCATACCCAGATTTACAGCCGGGAGCAAAACACTGTCCTGTTGCTCAGTCTCTTGACACAAAAGTATCAATATACCTTGTTCCATGAGGCATGAATAAAGATACTGCAGACATGGTAAACAAAGCGAGAAAGACGAAAATTTCGCACCTTAGCTTCCGCGCAGACGTAGAGGAGTGAAAAACAAGTACTTCTGTTGTGTCTTTTTGTAGAGCATCATTTATCGTCTGTTTCCTCTAAAGACATCTAAAAATGTTTCGTATGCGTGCATAAAAGCGATACCGAGTGTTTATTTGCGCTTTTATTATCTGTGCGCATATAATTTTTGTGTTTGATTGCTGTCAAATTGAGACGGCCGAGGGTCCACGTTTGTAGCAGAGGACACGCTCTACGGGTGCCGCGCTGCCGGTTCTGCGCCGCCGTCGCCGCCGTCGCCGCCGGTTTCCGCCACTTAGCGCATGCGCACATGGAAGCAAGCTGTTGAGTGTTTTCCACGCGCCTCGACAGATAGCGCTACGCGATGTATAATTTAGCGTTACACGGTTTGTCCCGAACGAATGCGTTGCGCGGCGGCGGAGTCGGCGCTCCTGTTTACCTTACTCCGTGTTCTGTAACCCCAGGCCTGATGCGGTGCATTGAAATCGCCTACAAATACTAACGGGTGACGGGCCAGCTTCCTTGCGGGCAGAGACAAAGAGAGTGTCAAATTTGTGCTTTTTTTGTCTTTCGGTTTGCTGTAAACATTGATAATTGATATGGTAGGAATTTTGTGAAATTGTGGAAGAATTTTAATAAAGTCGTGTTCTATGTCGACCCCGTCAAATTTGGCATGTGTTACTGTGAGGTGTCGTTGTGTAAGGAATGCCGTGTACGACCCTGCGGTGGAGCGATGTGACTGGTGAGTATTATATCCCGGTAGTTTCACTGCACATTCAACTTGTAATGCTATTACCGCCGGTGGGATTGGGTTATTGGCTACATAGTGTTGGAAATTGGCTTTTTTCTTTTTGTACCCCCGGCAGTTCCACTACCAGATAATTAAATCTTTGCTTTTATTTGTTTTGGACATTAGTGAGCGTTGGAATGAGGGGGATGATCGTAGCAATCATGTTTTTGAGTTCGTCAATTTTGCTCTCAATATTGGTCATGTGAGTCTCGAGGTGTGTAATGCGCGTCTCTAGAGCAAGAAATCTCTGACTAGTATTGGTTTCAAGATCTGTTATTCTGTCGTTCAGATCCATGTAGGCGTCTGCGTCTAAAAAGATTTCGGCCTCGTCGGAGCTCCTGCGCTTGGCGGGCGGAGGTCCTGCCGTATTTCGAGGGGGGGGGGCGCCGCCACAGGGCTCGCTGGCGTATTGTTAGGAACTTCCATGTCTTCTGATGCATTGGACGTACTAGGGATAGGGGAGTTAAGCGATTGGATTTGAGCTTCGATCTGGGCTATTTTGGCTCTTAACATTGCGTTTTCTTGAGCTAGTGAGAAAAATTGATTGGTGTTTGTCAGGCTGGGAGGGTAGCTGGGAAGTGAAGAGCCGCGGGAAGCTACCCCAGCCCAGCTCACCTGGCTGTGCGCTGATCCTGATGGTGAGGTTGATGGTGTCGGTAGCGCCAGCCAGTGTTCTTTTCCTTTCATAGGCGGTGGCGGCTCCTTGCTTGATTTCTTGGTATCGAATTTCGTCTTCTTTGGAGGAAGAGGGGTCTTCTTGGGCTTGGAGCGCTGCGGACACGGCGCCGAGCCCGTGGCGGGGTCTCCCGCACAGACCACACATTTATGGTTGCAGGTACGGTTCGCGTCGGGGCTAACCTCCCCGCACTTCTCACAAATTGGAACGCACACGACCGGGCACACATCCGGCCGATGTCCGATTTGCTTGCACTTGACACAGGCTTCCACCTTCTGTCGAAAAGGGGTGCAGCGGAGCCATCAGTGGGCGTATTGGACGTAGATTGGCACCTTCTTCCTGAGGAAAGTCACCAATATTGTTTCGGTCTTACCCATTCGGCGGGCGTGAAGCACCGGGTGTTCCGGGTTAGCTTGTCGAAGATGGGGCAAGATTTTGGCTTCCTTAATGCCGACGGGTAAAGCGAAAATTCCTTTACACGAGTCTTGCGGAGAGGTGGGGTGCACCACCACCTCGTGGGTCTTGCCAGCGATGGTGAGGCTTTTGACGGCGAAGGTAGGCGTCAATACGGTCCATACTGGTAGAGGTGATCAATAAAGTGTTACTTACGGTATTTACCCGAGCACTGTCGATGTCTTCTGCAAGTTGGGCAGCCTCTTGCATCATACTCTTGAGGTAGATCGGATGGTATTTTGAGCAATCTATAGGCCGCCGCGTATCCGTACCACGGCGGTGTAGGAGTCATCCGGTGGCAGTGGCTGCCTGGGCCGCGCTATCTTCCCAGGTCGTCTCGGCTGCGATGATATGTGCGATTGCGTTGGAGGGCTTGCTGGCACGGAATAAACGTTGTTCGTGCCACGCGCCATCTCCTCCGCCGTGAGCTCTTCTCCTTCAACCTCAATATCAGCTGCCATCGCCGCCTTGGCGCCGAACGCTGCAGCCGACGTGGCGGAGCGGCCGCCGAGGCTTAAGCTTGGCGACGCAGAAAGTGGTGAATAAAACAATTTGAATACTTGCGAATGGTCGGATGTCTTGCTCAGCGGGTGTCGATCACCGTTTGGAATGTCCTTGCCAAAAATAGAAGATCCAGCACCGCACAAACCAGGATAAATTGAAACCTATTCCACCCTTTTTTTTTATCCAGAGGCCGTGCCTATGCAGAGCTCCAGAGCGACGCGTCCGCTCCATGCATGCGAACGCCGAGCAGCGTCTCCGCTACGTAGGAGTGTTTTTCCGAGCGTGAGAGAAGCCCACGAATACACGCAAAGTGCCTCGAGCGGCCAGTCGCGCGGCAATTTTGCGTGTATTCGCGGGTTGCTTTCACGCTCGGAAAACGATTTTATGTATCACGTATTAAGCATCAGAAAGCTGTATCGGGAGTTTTACATGCTGCTGTACAATTCGCTCGTTCTCACTTTTTATGCAATTATAGCATTAGAAAAGTTGATTAATCAATTAGGAAAATAATTATGTATTTAGGCGCAATGCAAAAAAAACTTATCTGATTATCTCCAAGCGACGGCAGACACATTACCTTGGTTCTGTCCAGCTACGTGACATTTGCATATTTCTTGTATATATCTTGTACATGCAGCAAAATTTGCACAAATTGCTGTGGCACACAGGAGGTTCTCTCTTCCGCAGCGGCTTTCGAGGTTTATTTGACCGTGTGAGGTTCTTTGGACAGTTCGGAAATAAGGTGGCAAACCCTTTTATCGAGCTCCGCGTAATATGCCGTCGATATCGTTTCCCCTGAAAAATGTTTGGTGCTGACATGGTCGGTAGGCATTAGCGTTCAGTCTGCCCTCAGATTTGCACGGCGCCACTGCTCTAGACGACCGCTGTCGGACGGCGCTTTGAATAAAGGCACACGCTTCGCACAAGTCCGGTATCCAGAATTGCGGTTCGCAACGAAGCACTTTCTAGCCATTTCGAACGCCCCTCGGAAGGCCGCTGCCACCTTCGTCGAGGGCCCGTGGCGACAATACCCAAGCACAAGCTCACGAAAAGCACGCGAACAAAAAGCGTGCCTTGAAAACAGCGCGGCCGCACATGCAAGCAGGAAGACGAAGCAGCGGCAGCACGCGCCTTGCCGCCGAGGATGGTGATGATGATGATGATGAATTATTGGCATCCCCTTTGAAACGGGGCGGCGACAAATAGTCTCCTAGCCTGCTCGATTTAATCAGGTATACTATACATGTTCTTTATATAGCATTTTTGTATACCGCTCATTATGCTTTTCTTTTTCAAAAGAAAAGAATATGGGAAAAGAATAAAGAAAGAGTGGGCACGGCGAAACGGCTGCGACCATGCCGCTGACCAAGAAATTTGTTCCCGCTGTGCAGGTTTTTCTGCTGGCGATCGCCGGTACAACAACTTGACGCGACGTGGGTCGAGGACACTTCGAGATCAACGCAAATCTCGACACATGGCTTCAATCAAGATCATCACTCAAGCAAGGCACGTTGGACACACCCCTTCAAGATATACGCATCTCCGTGACGTCATGCGCCACGGACAGTACGAAGCCACGACCACAGGATTTCTTCACTGTGGTGGGCACGGCGAAACGGCTGCGACCATGCCGTTGACCAAGAAATTTGTTCTCGCTATGCAGGTCAGTTGTTCCTTCTCTAAAGTTAGGTGCGGGGATGAGTTCTTCTTAGTGGTTCTGCCGTGTCCGGGCGTTCGTTTGAGTATTGCCTACGACTGTTACGTAGTTGTTACAATTTTACTATGTGGTGACGTTGAATCCAACCCGGGACCCACTACAGCTGAAATGCTTCACATTGTTCTGAGGGGGCAAGCCGATATCCGCGCTGATGTTGCTGAGATGAAAACGAAGTTTAGCGAGCGTGAGCAACTCATTCGTGATCTTGACTCACGTCTACGTTCACTAGAACAACTTATGAAAGAATCAAGAGGAAACTCTCCGATAATTACAGCGCTTCAATCATCCTCTGTGTCCCTTCAGAATACGGTCACCTTGCAGAGCAGAAAGCTTGTCGACCTCGAAGATCGCAGTCGAAGGCCGAACATAATTGTTTATGGAATTTTTGGAGAGAGCGAAGAAAGCGACGCATCTTTAAGGAAAAGTGTTGCTAACGACGTTTTTGAGGGAAAACTCGGAATTAAATGTAAATCTATAGCCCGGCCGTATTCACCGTCCTGGCCGCCATCGAGGCCGCCGCCCAGTAATTGCTTATTTCCAAGATTACACTGAAAAACAAGCCGTCATTCAAAATGCGAACAAGCTTAAAGGAACAAATATTTTCATCGAAAACGACTACAGACAGGAAACACTGCGCGTGCGTAAATGGGAGAGCGCTAGACATGATTGAGAGAATAAGAAGCGCGTATCTCTTATTCATGACAAGTTGAAAATTGATGGTACACTGTTTGTATGGGACGACGCTAAGAATGAACGTGTAGCACTACCTAAACAACGGAGCGTCCCACATTGACGTAATGCGCGTACGGAGACAAAACGCTTAAGAATACTAAATTTCAATGCTCGAAGCCTTGTAAATAAAGTAGGAAAGCTTGAACTGTTACTTCTTGAACACGACCCACATATAACAATAACTACCGAAACCTGGTTACATGATAACGTTAGTGATTTGGTTCTATCTTCTCCAAACTATACTGTTTTCCATCTAGATCGCCCAACTAGGGGTGGTGGCGTAGCCATTGTATGAAAAAACCCGTTGCCTGGTGTTATGAACGAAATAGATGGTCACGAAAGTTTGTTTCTACGGGTAAACTGCTGGGGCAATTACTTTATTGTATGTGCTACCTATATAGACCCCCTTTGGCTTCTCCTGAATACATATACAAGCTATGCGATCACATGGGATTGTTCACTAATAAGGTTGTACTCGCTGGTGATTTTAATATTCCTTCCATTGATTGGCGAAACCCCGCTTCATTCTTTGATGTTGACACTAATCCGTTAGTGGATATTATGATCATGTGTGATTTGAAACAAACTGTTACAGAGTATACCAGAGAAGTAGGTAGCGCCTGTTCAACAATTGATTTAATTTTTATTAACAACGACATATCTACATACACGGTGGATGTGGTTGGCGGCATATCGTATCATAAGGCGGCGTGTCTCTCCTTTCCGCTCGGAGTTACGAAGTCGCACAAAAAACAAGAAAAAAAAACTAATTAAAGATTTTACTAAAGCTGCCGATCACGCCATATTAGACTGTTTGTGGAACTTTTGTGATAACATGATGGGCAGCGTCACGACACTCTGGGATGCTCTAAAAGGCACTGTTCATTATTGCATTGACAAGTACGTTCGTGATAAATATTGTTACGCGCAAAGGAGACCGTTTGTAAACCTTACAGATGAAGGGGACCGTTTATTTTAGGTCGCGAAGGTGAGCGCAAGAGCGGCTGGCTGGTTGATGCACTCAGCGTCGTCCTCTTTCTCTTTTCCAACCCGGGACCGCAAGCACGTTCACCGGTCCTCGTTTTCCTCACGCGTAACATTCCTCCCGTAGCAGACGAAGCCCGCCGGGCGAGTCAATCCATTTGTCTTGAAGTGAAGAGTTTCAAGCGGGCGACATGGACCACTTGGGTCTTGGCAGCTCTTCTACCACTCGCCATGAGGCGAGCTATGTTATAGGTGACTTCCGTCAGTGTGTTACTAATCACAAACGGGCCATCGTAGGTGGCCAAAAGCTTTTGGCATAACCCGCGTTTCCGTACTGGAGTCCACAGCCAGACTAAATCACCCGGGCGATAGATTACCGGACGGTGGCGAATGTCGTAGCGTGCTTTTGATCTGTCCTGCGATGCCAAAGTGCGCAAACGAGCAATACGACGAGCTTCTTCGGCAAGGCAGAGAGTCTCGGCGACAGTGGGATTTTCGTGACTGTGGAAAGGGAAAACAGTGTCGATTGTGTACCGGGGTGGCCGTGCGTACAGCAGGAAGAAAGGGCTATACCCGGTAGTCTCATGTTTGGCGGTGTTGAACGCGTACGTGATAAAAGGCAGTACGTCATCCCAGTTCTTCTGGTCGGATGAAACATACATAGATATCATGTTTACAATTGTTCGGTTGGTGCGCTCCGTAAGCCCATTCGTTTGTGGATGGTACGGTGTCGAGTGACGCAAGTGGGATTCACACATACGAAGCAGATCGTCCACGACATCCGTTGTGAATTGTCGTCCACGGTCGCTGATGATCACGCAAAGCGGACAATGTCGCAGGATGACATATTTCAGCAGGAATGTTGAAACGTCATTGGCAGTTGCGGAGGGCACGGCCGCCGTCTCGCAGTAGCGTGTGAGGTAGTCGACGCAAACAACTATCTAACGATTTCCCTTGGCTGATTTCGGAAAAGGGCCCACGAAGTCAATGCCCACTTGTTGGAAAGGCGTGCTTGGAGGCGGGATCGGCTGCAGGAGACCGGCTGGACCAGTAGATGGACGTTTGTGGCGCTGACACTGCATGCAGCTGGCCACATACGTTTGAACAGACTGTCGCATTCCAGGCCAATAAAATCGTTCCTGAATCCGGTAGAGCGTCCTCGCCGAACCTAAATGGCCAGACGTAGGGTCGTCGTGCATAGCACTCAGGATCGCTTTGCGAAGGCTCTCCGGCACCACTAGAAGAAAACGTGCGCCTGTGCCGGAAAAGTTCTTCTTGTACAGGAGTCCATCACGCACGCAGAAATCGTGTGCTTTAGTAGGGGTAGTCGTAGCGGTGAAGAGCGGTGTTAATTTAGCGTCCTTTCGCTGCTCGGCTTTGAAACAGTCGAAGTCTGGAAAACGCGGTGACAGAGAAGCCACAAGGTGATCGAAGTCGTCGGCGTCACAGTCCGTAGTGCTAAGTGGCATACGCGAGAGGCAGTCCGCGTCAGCGTGTCGTCGACCACTCTTATAAGAGACGCTGAAGCTGTATTCTTGCAGTCGGAGCGCCCAGCGCGCAAGGCGGCCACAAGGGTCACGAAGATTTACAAGCCAACACAATGAGTGGTGGTCGGTGACAACTGTGAAGGGGCGTCCATACAGGTAAGAGCGAAACCACTGAACCGCAAATATTACCGCGAGGCATTCTTGCTCCGTGACAGTGTAATTCTGCTCAGGCCTACTTAAGGATCGACTTGCATATGCGATCACGTGTTCCCAGTCCCCATGGCGTTGAACTAGGACGGCACCAATACCTATGCCCCTGGCATCCGTATGGAGTTCCGTCGGAGCTGAAGGATTGAAGTGTTGAAGAACAGGCCGTGACGTCAGCAGAAACTTCAACTGACGAAAAGGAGAGTCGCACTCCGGAGTCCACTCAAAGGGGATATCCTTTCGTAGCAGACATGTCAGCGGATACGCGACGTCGGCGAATTTAGGAATAAAGCGGCGGAAATAGGAACAAAGCCCCAGAAAACTACGGAGCTCCTTGACAGAGCGTGGTGCACTGAACGCTTCAACGGCTGCTGTCTTATGGGGATCAGGGCGGATGCCGTCCTTATCGACGAGATGTCCAAGCACAAGGGTTTGGCGGTCTCCGAAGTGGCATTTCTTGGAGTTTAAAACTAGGCCAGCGTTCCTGATGCAGTTCAGGACAATATTCAGACGCGAGTTGTGTTCGTTGAAGGTGCGGCCAAAGATGACGACGTCGTCGAGGTAACACATGCAGATGTTCCACTTTAAGCCGCGCAGAATATTGTCCATAAATCTCTCGAATGTTGCCGGAGCGTTGCACAGTCCGAATGGCATCACATTAAATTCGAAGAGCCCGTCAGAGGTTACAAAAGCAGTCTTTTCATTGCCCTCAGGATGCATCGGAATTTGCCAGTAGCCGGATCGTAAGTCTACTGAGGAAAAGTAAGATGCGGAATGAAGGCAGTCTATTGCGTCATCAATACGTGGGAGTGGGTACACGTCCTTTTTTGTTACAGCATTCAGCCGGCGATAGTCGACGCAAACTCTCCAAGATCCATCTTTCTTTTTAACAAGAATCACTGGAGCTGCCCACGGACTCGCTGACTCTTGTATGACTCCCTTTTTCATCATTTCGTGCACTTGTTCATTGATAATCTGACGCTCTGATGGTGAAACGCGATATGGCTTTTGTCTAATCGGATTTGCTGAACCCGTGTTGATGGTATAGCGTGTTCGAGACGCGGGAATTGCAGGCATTTTGTCCTTCTGCGTAAGTCGAATACCGAAACGTGCTTCGAAAGCACACCCACTAACGTTCGGCGTTCACTTGTGCTGAGCGATTTATTTACCATCGCCAAAAGGGCCGTTTCCGAACATTGGCCATCAGGTTCTTCCGGCACTTCTGTAAGTTCAGCCACTGATATGGACGCGTGTTTCCTGACGAAGGCTAATTTCAAGCCGTTTGGTAGTATAACGGGCTCCTGAGAACAGTTTACGGTCCATAAGCCAGCGCGTCCGCCTTTGATCGACACTACACAATGTGGCACCAACACATTCTTCTTCACACAGTTAATGTGCAGCGGTTCTACGGTAGCATCGAAGCTGTCGGAATTGGCGCCGCGACAGGCAACGGGAACACAAACGGTAGTAGATGCAGGTACGACCGTATCACCACAAACACACAATGTAGTTTCGCGATCTACAGGGTTCTCAAGGAGTCCTGACGGAATCTTACCACTTACGAATACCTTCCCTGTGCGGCAGTCGACAGTGGCACCACACTCCCGCAAGAAATCCATGCCGAGGATCACATCATGAGTCGACCGAGGAATAATTACAAACTCTGTGGGAATAACATGGCTTCCCAAAGACACGTCAGCACTACACACACCAATAGGTCGCAAAGGCTCGCCACTCACTCCACAGAACTTTAAATATTCGTCCCATTTAAACACCTTTCGCCCTAACACGTCTTTAAAAGAGACACTCATGACCGAAATTGTTGCGCCTGTGTCCACCAGAGCCATCACAGGCACATTATCTACAAAAACGCGCACTTTGTTTTTAAGCATCAACACAGGAGGTATTTCTGTCAGTAGCACATCTCCAGCGACCTCACCTCCATCGGCCGCGCTAGCTAGTTTTCCGGTGACGAAGGGGATGCGTTGCGACGTAGCGGTGAGGGAGAACGGGAAGCACGAGGACGCGGTGGGGGCGTCAAACTCCTGTCAGACGCTGGGGAGCGATTCCGGGAGCTGCGCGGCCAATACTCGTAGCCAGACGATGCGTGGGCTGGCCACGGGACACCATGGGGCCGTTCGGAGGGCCGTGAAAACTCTGAAGGCTGGCCATACCACGTGTTCATACGCTGGTTACAAAACCGCCATATATGACCCGGGACACCGCAAGAGTAACACACCGGGGGAGGTCGAAACCTTGGTTGTTCGTCGATGAAGCGAATACTGTCATTTTCTCTTGTGTATTCAGTTGGTTCATGGCGGCTGTCATGACGATACATCGGGGGTCGAGAAGGCGTGCGCTGTGCGCGTCGGTCATAGCGTGGAGTCAGAGAGCGTGTTGTCATCCGAGACTGTGGGGCTGCGCTGTACTCTACGGCCGCTGTGCTAACCATCGGTTGCCAAGGGGCCGAATGTGGTGCAGTCATACCCTCACGCGACGTGTGCATGACATGGTGGTCGGCTGTTGAACGCGACATCTCATCGCGGCGGGAAAGCTCCTCGCGGACAATCTGTCGGATGGTCGAAGGAAGGTCGAGGCAAGGGCTCGTATCCACACTGGCAACCGTCGTAACGTTTGCCAACCGACCAAACTTTGGCGTAATCCGACGCATCTTGAGCGTTTCAAAAGTTCTGCAATGCCGAATGACGTCGGACACAGAACCTAGGCTTTCTTTACCGATTAGAAAATTGTATACGTCCTCAGCCACTCCTTTCAGCAAATGTCCGAATTTATCTTCTTCTGACATGCGAGCACTGACCACCTTGCACAGCTTTAAAACTTCTTCTATATACGTGGTGCATGTCTCACCTGGTAGCTGCGCCCGTTGCGACAATGTCTGCTCAGCACGCTTCTTTTTGGCGACTGAGTCCCCAAAACAGACCTTGAGCTCTTCAACAAAAAGTTCCCACGTCGTAAGCGCCTCCCCGTGATTCTCGTACCACACAAATGCGGTGTCGGTCAGGGAGAACACCACATTGGTGAGCTGAGCGGTTGAATCCCACCCGTTGGACTTGCTCACTCGTTTATAGTGGACGAGCCACTCGTCGGCATCTTCTCCCGCTTTTCCTCCGAAGGTGGGTGGAACTCGGTAGTACGGCACCGGACTGCTCGGCGCTGCCCTCGGAGCGGCTCCTTCTTGAGGCATGGCGAAGATGGTCACGGCAGATGGCGGGAGGCCGGCAAGTCGACGGCTTCGACGAAGCTGCAGCAGTGACGGTTCCGTTGTTGTGAGCGCTTACCCAGCACCTCCACCACTTTGTTACGCGCAAACGAGACCGTTTGTAAACCTTACAGATGAAGGAGACCGTTTATTTTAGGTCGCGAAGGTGAGCGCAAGAGCGGCTGGCTGGTTGATGCACTCAGCGTCGTCCTCTTTCTCTTTTCCAACCCGGGACCGCAAGCACGTTCACCGGCCCTCGTTTTCCTCACGCGTAACAATATGTTCGTACTAACAAAAACAATCCGTGGATGACCAGAGAAATTATCCATTTACGCCGTAGGCTAAAACGGGCTAGAAAAGCAGAAGAAATCCCTTAGCTTAATTTCTGACCTAAAACACAAGCTTGTTATGAAACTTTCCGATGCCAAAGTTAGATATTTCAGTAAATCATTGCCTGACTTCTTGATAAAGAGCCCAGAAAAATTCTGTCGGTTTTTAGAAGAGGGAAATGCTGTACCGCGTGAAATATTTGTTGACGGTTGCCTCGTGAATGATGCCCCCAAAATTGCTGAGCAGTTTAACCATTACTTCTGTTCTGTATTTACCGCTTCCGAGCACGAGGCAACGCATGATAACTCTCTTCCAGTAATGTCTCCCGATTGTATAACATACGAGGGTGTACTGCGTTTGCTACTTAACCTGAAAACTAAATCCTCAGCTGGTCCGGATAATATTCCGAACAGATTTTTGCGCAGGTATGCCGAACCAGTTGCACATAGTTTGACACATGTTTTCTGTCTTTCCTTCGAAAACTCCTTAATTCCTGATGATTGGCGTACGGCGCGTGTAGTGCCAGTGTTTAAAAAAGGCGATCGTCTGAACGTCGGAAACTACAGGCCTATTTTTTTTAACTTGCACGTCATGCAAGCTATTAGAACACATAGTCGCACATTACGTAACCTCCTTTCTTGAAGAAAACAACTATCTGTCACCTTTCCAGCACGGCTTTAGGAAGCAATTATCAACAACAACACAACTGGTCACAACAATTCACGAGTTCGCAGCATCGCTTGATACGGGAAATCAAATTGATGCTATATTCTTGGATTTTAGTAAGGCGTTCGACCTCATCACGCACAGCAAACTAATTTCGAAATTACAAGACATAGGCCTACCTGTTAATTTGATTAACTGGATTCGTTCCTACCTTTCTGATCGTAAGCAATATGTACAAGTGAGCGACTGCGCGTCTAGCTTTCTGCCTGTAGTATCCGGAGTCCCTCAAGGTAGCGTTTTCGGACCTGTTCTTTTTTTAGTATACATAAATGACCTTGTTACCTCAATAGATACGTCAAAAATAAGTATAAAGCTTTTTGCAGATGACTGCATACTTTTTAAAACCGTTATCACTCTCAGTGATCAACAATTCCTACAATCTAACCTCTGTGCCGTTTCAAAATGGTGTAAGGACTGGTCTATGAAACTAAACAGTGATAAATGACTCTTCATGCGCGTTACACACAAAAAATGCGCTCTTAATTACACGTATTCTCTCAATAATTGTCCTTTGACTGAGGTTGATGAGTATAAATACTTAGGTATTACGATTACAAACCGCCTAACATGGTCAAGTCATATTACTAAAACATGCTCATCCGCTTCTAAAAAGCTCGGTTTCTTGAGGCACAAACTAAAAACAGATCGGTCAGAAATAAAACTACTGGCATATAATGCTTTTATAAGACCTAATTTACATTACGCTAGTGTCGTTTGGGATCCATATCTCAAGAAAGGTATTAGGAAACTTGAGATGGTGCAACGAAAAGCTGTCCGTTTTATATTTAATGCCTACCAGAGAAATGACTCGCCATCAACGCTCATGGCTAGTAATAATATTCCTGTTTTACAACACCGAAGAGCCACTCACTGTATTTTGGTAAACTTATCATTAAACCTGCAACCTACTTAACACACCGAATTTCTAGGCAAACTAGACATACACATACTCTTTAACCCTACTTTGCGCGCACAAATTTTTTAATGTATTCTTTTTTTCTTCGGACCATAAATGAATGGAATGCGTTACCGTTGGAAGCATTTTGTGATGGGCATAATCCTGATTTTGAGAGCTCTGTACCTTTCTATTTATGACCACACGGTATAAACTGTGCTGTTTTTTCATATTGCGTATTTGATTGGTTATGCATTGCACTTTTGCTCAATCCTGTTAACTTTTGATTGTAATTATGTATTTTACGGTGTTCTACCACTTCCCTACGTTCTTTGTTTCATGTTTTGTGTTCTTTGAATTTCTTTTGGCAACTGATTTTGTTATGCCCCCCTGCTTGGTCTTTCGACCACAGTATTTTGTAAATAAAATAAATAAATAAAAATAGAAGTTTACTTCATACCGCTACCTATGATTTTAAGAGATCAGGTTGTATCTATCTTTTCCCTGCTTTTTTTTCCACCAGTACTCTAATCGACTCTTGCTTATCTCTACGGCTGATCTGTTGATGTTTCCTTCCACTTTAAACCCAAGCGCTTCTGGGAGTTGCACGTTACCTACGGTTATCGCTGGGTGGATCCCGTCGCATTCCAATAATGTGCTGAGTGGTCTCTGGATTTTACTGCAGCATACACATGTCTCATCTAGTTCCGAATATTTGCTCCGGTATGTTTTGTTCCTTAGGCAACCGGTTCGAGCCTCAAATAGCAAGGCACTGCCCTTTGTGTTATCGTACAGATTTTCTCTTCTAATTTCTTTCTTCTCATTCTTATAAATCTCCATTGTCCTTTTCGTTTCCATTATTTGCATCCAATTCACCGTCTTCATTTCTCTCACTTTCTTTCTGATGACTCCTGGTTGTCTATTTACAGTTTCGATTATCCTGTACTTGTCTGCAAACTTCCTTGACCTCTTCCTCCATTCTGTGTCCACGCTTTTCATGTAGAGATACTTGCGCACTTTTGCCGCCCATTTATTTTCATCCATGTTCCTGAGCCTTTCTTCAAAACTAATTTTGCTCTGTGCTTCTCTGAATTCAAAAGAGCCCCAACCCATGTCACCCTGCACTGCCTCATTTGTGGTATTACCGTGGGCTCCCAAAGCCAACCGGCCTACTGATCTTTGGTTAACGTCCAAACCCCACAAGATCTCCGATTTGAAGCATAGAATGGCATTTGCGAATGTTAGCGCTGGCACCATTACTCCTTTCCAGATTCCACGCACCACCTCATACTTATTGTGGCCCCACAGTGCTCTGTGTTTCATTAATGCTGCATTCCGCTTCCCCTTTATTTTCAGATTATCTTGGTGGTTGCTTGAGTAATTCTTCCCTTCGTTTATGTGTACGCCGAGGTACTTATATTGCTTCACTATGGGCATTGCTTGCTGTTGAATTGACATCACGAAGTTACTCGTCTCGTCATTAAAGATCATAATTACTGATTTCTCTGTGCTAAACTTAAGACCTAGATTTGTCGCTGCATTCCCACAGATATTCGCAAGTATCTGTAAATCTTTTTTATTGTCCGCTAGTAGCACAATGTCGTCTGCGTACATCAGTCCAGGGACCTTCTGTTGCACCATTTTGTCCATTCCGCATGTAGGATAAATGAAAACCTAATTCGCTGTTTTCCAGTCGTCTTTCTATACCCTTGACGTAAAGCGTGAACAACAATGGTGACAGAGGGCATCCTTGCTTCAATCCTTGGTGAATTTCCACCACTTCATTTCCTTTTTGACCTTCCCATACCACTTGTACTTGGTTGTCTCTATATATCTCCCTCAGCAGCTCCACGAAAACGTCATCTATGCCTTCGTATTGAAGAATATCCCACAACAATTCCCTGTCTACGTTGTCATAAGCTCCTTTAATATCTAGAAATGCTATCCATAAAGGTATTTTCTGAGCTACTGAAATCTCTATGCACTGAGTTAGTACAAACATATTGTCTTCTAAGCGTCTGCCTGGCCTGAACCCATTCAGTAGTTCCCCGAGTACATCGTTGTTCTCCACTCACTTCGACAGTTTTAATTTTATGGCTTGCATTGCCATTCTATGTATCACCGACGTTACTATAACTGGCCTGTACGAGCTCGTCTTATCCTTATCTCCTTTGCCTTTGTAGATGAGATTCATCTTGCTTTCACGCCATCCAACGGTAATTTTCTTTGGTCTAATCACTTGCTCTATGGCATTAGTCGGCAGTGCCTTGCTTTTTGGACCGAGGTTTTTGATTAGCTGTATTGGGATTTCATCGGGTCCTGCTGCCGTGTTCTTAGGGACATATTCTGTTGCCTTTTTCCAGTAAAAGCTTTCTATGCTAAATTTTATCTCTCTGGACTCTCTGCTGTTGCTGGATCTGTTGTCGGAACTACGATTTTTCTCGTGCCGAAGTTATTCCTAATAACGTCTGTGGTGTAGCGCAGCGCATCGTCTCCTTCGTAGATGTTATCGTCTTCATCCCTTATAGCCGTTTGCGAGTTTTTAGTTGGAGCTCCGAGTGCTTTTATATGGTTCCAGAATTTTTGGGACCGCATTTCGCAGCGCCCTCTACAACGGCGCCGACCGAGCTGTAACCGAGCGGAACATAATCTGGACGCGAGCGAGCGGTGCTTTCGCGCGCGTTGTGGGGAGAGTGTCAGCACCCTTTTTATTATTTCGAAAGCTTGCCCTTAGGCATAATACAAAGTATATCAAAAATACACGAACAGACTTGACTCATGCAAAGAATCTAGAAGTGAACAATGATGCGGTCCATGGATCCATCGTTCAAGGTCGGGTGGGCGGCCAGGCCGAAGGCCTGTTGCCCGTTGGTGGCGGAGACGGCTTAGTTGAAGTCCTGGGAACGTCCATAATAGGTGTGTCACTGTCACATTTTGAATCGTAGTGTCACAAAATGGGCACGATGTATCATAGGGACCGTGGTACTGTTGTGCCCAGAGAGCGGTCACAGACGGGGTGAGTGCGACCCCGACACGCAGCCTCCGTAACATAACCTCCTCTCGGTGGGTTAACCCACCAGGGAGGTCTGACCCACACGGAGGTATAAGAGCTCGTGTGGTACGTCGGAGGTTTTCTTTTTCCCGGATCAGTTGTCCGCAGGCGTCTTCAGGAAAATGCGGAAGTGGGTACGTCATGTTCTCATGGTGGGTTGCCAAATCTGCTTCAAGTAGACCCTGCAGGGCTGATCGAGGCACCCACTGAACGCGTATCACTTGAGCGTTCGCCTGGCGAGGAACGGGGCTATGCAGACGACCAAGAGGCTTATTGTCACTTAATTGTACCCTGTTCCAGGGAGCTACATCGGGTGTCGTAGAAGCTGGGTTGTCTATTTCATGTCCCCATGTACCGGGCAAGTGCAGCAGCCGAGCATAGCTTCGATGGCTTAAAGCGCAACTACGGCGATTTTTTATTGCGATAGCAATTATATGGACACTCCAAAGCAGATTGCTGCCGTCGGCGTCGCCGTTGCCGTCGCCGTCGCCGTGAGGTTCCGTATGACGTCAATGGAGATGAAATCGTCGCCGCGCGCCGCCGAACGCTGTATGTGCGAGTGAAAGGGCGCGAAGGACGCGCGCTTTCACGGGGAGTGAACGCACGGCGGAGAACAAACGCGCGTTCTGTGCCGTGCTCCCTTAAGGGCTGCAGAAGTAGGCGTCTCTTTCCTCCTTTACAATCACCATATATGTAGAGCAAACGCGCCTTCTTCTGACGCACGAAAGACCGTGTGTGTGGGGGGGGGGGGGGGGGGGCAGGGAAGGGAAGGGAGGCGACGTTTAGCTGCGGCACCAAGTGCCTATTTATATCAGAGGCTCCGGCAACAGTCACCAACGCCGCACGCATTTTGTGCGAACGCGGGCAAAACGCCGACGGCGTCGACAACAGTGCTGTGTGTTGCCGGTGCTGCTGCATGTGCAAGTTTGTACAGCGGATAAAACTACTATCCTTACTCTGTATAGCTCTCTACTAAGTTGCTATCGCAATTGATGCTTCGCCTTTCGGGTGAAACTGCGACAACTTTTTGACCACGTCAAGCTAATAAAATGTTTAGGTTCCAGAGACCCTCCTGTGACGTGCCTGATAGGAGAATTGCTCCGCAAATTCGAAAATAATTTTAAATAAGCAAAAAAGCACAAGAACGAAACCTGACCAAGCAGTCGAGCGAACCTCTGCGTGTGACGTCACGAGTGTACCCCCGGCGGGAAAGGCGCGCAACGCATGCCGGTCTCGGCCGCGGGGCGAACGAAACCGGCAAAGAGCAGACGCTCAGCTTATTCGTGACCGTGCCGGACCTTCGGGGACCTTCGGGTGACATTGTAAGCTGCACCACCTATTCGGATCTGTCAAACAGTGACAGTTATGCTTCAGACGAATTCAATGGCGACGAATCGCCGTCCGCATTCGACCCGCCACCACTATAGAGCCAGCGCCCATGCGCAACATATTGCGCTGCAACATGAAGACCAAGGGTAGCCCTGACCACTGATTGTCATACGTGCAGCTTGCTATTTTAGGTGTATTGCCCCTTCTCAGGGAACCGATTCGCATGCTCATTGTAAAACGTGGAGCACGAGTTTCCGCATTTGTATCCCGCAAGAACGCCGCTGACTTTCCAAAGCACCGACCGGTGCATTTGTTTACATCGGCAGGTATACAGCGACCACTCGTCGTTCGCTTGGGATAGCCGCTCATCGGTGACATCAATTAATGTCAAAACATGTCAAAACACGCAGATTTTGTGCATGTAAGCACCGTTACATCACTCTGGGTCACGCTGATATGAGCGACCATACACCTTCGAAAACAGCGAGTGGGAGACCCTATAGTATATAGGGAAGCGTTGTTGTGCAGCCTGCTTATAATTCTTATTATTCTCTTCATGCACACAATTAGTGTTCCGTAAAGTAGACATAGATTAGGAAATTTCGCGTATGATCGTTCATTTAGAGAACGCATAGTTTTCTCGCGGAAACGCCGATGTCATGAAGTATGACATCGTTGGCAGCTGAACGAGACGGTTGTTTATTTACGCATGCTGTATCGAAGGCCGGGGCCTCCGCTTGCTACCCATTTGGGATACGAGGCAAACAGTGCACCTCGTACGCTAAATAATGAGTCAGCATAACAATAGGTAATAATACACCCATGGATGTGCGCAGTCACATTTCATTTAGGTAAGCGCCGGCGAGGCGAGTGCGACTGGCCGCATTCGAGAACGTGGCAACGTATATATACGGTATTGATTGCGCGTCGTGTCGTCGCTTCTAGGTTTTTGCGTGTGCACGGTAAGAAATGAGGAATGGTTTATTTCAAATCGGTATGGTCAAAACTGAACTACGGAAGCAGTTTTCCTTATTCTAATGGCTTAATTAGCTTCATATCAGTCGGTCTGGTCTGCCAGCAGCAGACGCACGAACTCGGCCACTGTGATAGGCTTAACCTCGGCTGAACGCGATCGGCATCGGCTCAAACTGTGTTTGCGGATGGCGAGGGCTGAAGTTCGCGCAGTCAACAACGCATCACCGCTTGCCACCCCCCATCACTTGCCCGTCCGCAGGGAACGCAACTTCTCGCTACAGCAACATCTCACGCCAAGCACTAGCTCACGATCGTCGACTCTTGCACGCTCTCGTCGCTCTGTCCTCTGCATGATCCCGGCATGCTCTGCGTGGAACACTCCTGACGTCATACACAATGTGGTCTGTAACTGAGGAGGAGGTAAGGTAGGGTGTTCGATGCAAATAATGAAATTCATTTGTAAAAAAATTGTGCAACTCTCAAGCCTACTTTTTTCAGGACATGACGGAGGTATTCAGAGGAACATACCCAGCGACTTTCATCGACATCCGTTGACGTCGAAAAATCACCGGAGTTGCCCTTTAAGGGCACGCGCGCATCGACGCTGGTGCACCAGTTCGTCAAGGGTGTTGAGTTGGGACTCGGGCTGTAAGGTTGGCAGCGGAGTTGGACGGGGCAGTCCCGTTATGGCACGCATTGCTTCATGATTAATGGCACCAAGGCGAGCCCATTCTGTTTTCGTGAAGTGTTGAAACTGGGCTCCGTAGACGAGTCGTGGTTGCAGTACGGAACGGACAAGAAGGCGAGCCATGTCGGTGCGCGCTCCGCCAGATTTCTTCGCAACCCGACGTATCAACTGTATCATTTCTGCGGTTTGTTGCTTTACCTTCTTGACCTATGGTCCCACACATCCGGAGGCATCAATTTCAAGGCCGAGTGCACGGAGAGTTGAAGCCTCGTGTAGTGGCTGCTGATCCAGATTTAACAGAAGAGGCCGGAGTACCAGTAGACGGCGCCCATACTTGTTCGCTACTGACATGTACGTTGTCTTGTCCTTGGAAATTTCCAGCCCTATCTGAGCACACCAGTTGTGTGTTACGTTCAGGGCCTCTTAAAGCGCGTGTTCTTGGCGGCAGATTTCAGGATGAACTGACCAAACGGTGATGTACTCTGCATAAATTACGTATTGTGCGTTACGTGTCGTCGCTAGCTTCCAAGCTAGAGGAAGGAAGGTGATGTTGAAAAGGACTGGTGTGAGCACAGATCCCTGTGGGACACCCCGATGTGCGACAAACTGACCTGCTGCGTGGCCAGCCAGGCGAATGGAGAAGGTGCGAGCGTGCAGGAAGGCTTGGACGAATGAGCAGACACGACTAGGGAAATGAAGCCAATGGAGAATTCGAACAATTGCTTCGTGACTCACATGGTCATACGCTTTGCGGATGTCCATTGCCAGAATAGTGAGAATTCTTCGGGAGCGGCCTCCGATGAGAACCATAGAAGAAAGGTACTCAAGGCCATCCTCGGTGCCCAGATTAGGACGGAACCCAATTTGGCCAGGATGATACCAGGAGTATCGCTCGAGCCACCATGTAATACGTGTCGCGAGCATACGCTCCATCAGCTTGCCTAACGTTGAGGTTAGCGCTATTGGGCGCATATACGCGATATTGTCCGGGGGCTTTCCGGGTTTGGGAATAGGGACCATTTCTGCATGACGCCAAGAATCAGGAATGACTCCTGTAGCCCAAGCTTCGTTTATGGCACCCAACAGCACATCGAGAACCTTGCCTTCCGTGTTTTTATACAGTTCATACGGTATGCCATCCGGTCCTGGTGCCTTGATTGGCTTCCACAGGTCCATTGCCGCTAAATCGTCCGCCGTATGTAGTGAAGGCAGCTTGTATACCCTCGATGTCGGCGAGCGTGGGAAGGCTGTTTTGAACAACGAAAGGAGGCAGTGCTGTGTCCAAAGCAGGAAAAAAGGTGTGGGCGACCGTTTCGGCGAATACTGCTGGTGTCTGGCCAGATGCTAACAGCGCGCAGGCTGCAGGTTCTGGAGGCCGCCGACCGCGTTCCGTTACACGGAAGGTGCGCCAAATAGAGGACGACGAAGGGCCGAGGGAAGAGCACCAGTCCATCCAGCAGCCACGTTCTAAGCGGTTTTCATGGCGCCGAGCTACTGCAGTAAGGTGCTGGGCCTCCAACCGGAGGGAATTTGATGAAGGGTCACGTTGTGATGAAAGCTCTGCTTGGCGGCGCGACGCCCAGAGACGCAGAAGTTGCAAATATGGAGCGGTTCGCGATTCATCCACCCACGAAGTACGGGTTGCGCCGCATTTACGACGCAGCGCTCAACTGAAATGTCGTTTCAGGTGCTCCTGGTGGTATTCTTGGGTCGACCATCGCCTGCCGGCCCGGTGGGACTGGTCGAAACCAACGTTACCACTTGGCTGCATCATCGCATCATCACCGTCCGTCACCGACACTGCTGCAAGATAACCGGAGTTTCGGCTGGCAACATGGGACCCAGTCAGCTGACGATCGGATAGAAATAGACGGATCCTTCATCGGCGCAACGGGCCACGACGCCGCATTTACGGCGCAGCGCTCGACTGAAATGTTGTTTCAGGTTAGTTACTACGAGACCAAGTGTTACCGTGATAACGATGTATGCTTATTCGCGGTGTCGTGGCCACCCGATTTCTGAAGCGTGCTCGTGAGTTTGTTTTGTATATTTGGCGCCTTTATTATGTTGCGGTGATATGACGAAGGCCCAGGAAGAAAAGCTTGATTCTGTATTTTCAACAGTTCAGCGCCTTGAAACTAATAACGCAAGCCTTCAAGAATCAATAACCAAGGTATTACAGCTTCATGTCTTGGTCAAAAGTGACCTGGAATCCCTGACTAATCGAGTTGTCGAACTCGAGTCAAAGGTTCAGTCAATGGCCTTGCTTAAGCTACCCAACAATTGTGATGCAAACCTTTCGCAAATTCAACACACGATTGATGACCTGCAATCTAAAGTTCAGCTGGTAACCACTTCATCGCCACACTCTAGCAATGAATGCATTTCAAAAATACAGGACAAGGTTGACAATTTGGAAAATCGATCTAGAAGGTCAAGCATTTTATTTTACGGCCTAACTGACTCGCAACAAAATGAAACCTGGGAATCTTCAGAGCGCCTTGTTACAGAATTCTGCGAAAACCAGCTAGGAATCACAATCACTTCAGTTGCCAGGGTTAATCGATTGGGTCGTTTTTCTGCAGAAAAGAAAGCGACCCATCATTGTCAAATTTTTTAATGATAAAGAAGTAGAAAGTGTACTAAGCCGCGGCTATAAACTGAAGAACATAGCTTTCAGTATTGGCCGCGACTACTCACAGGATGTGCGATACAAACGTCCCAAGTTGTGGCAATACGGAAAAGCAATACAAAAGATGGTGACCGCATGAGACTTGTGTTTAACAGGCCAGTGTTAAACAATGACACGTACATCTGGAGCACTGATTCAAACGAAGCAGTTTGTTTATCCCAGGGTTCGTCAGCTTGACAAAGTTGTACTAACTTCCCTACGGCTGTGGCCCGCTTATCTTCGTCATCATGTGCAGAGAAATCGCGCAGCTTCACCTTTCTGTACACGAACATCAGAAGCGTGATACCTAAACATATCGCTCTTTCGTCACTTATTGACTCAAGCTCGGCGTGCCTTGTAGCTCTTACGGAACATGGTTGGATGACACGTATCCTGATAGCAGTATACTTGTCGCATCATCAGAATTCAATTTCTTTCGCTGTGATCGCAAGCAAAGAAGAGGTGGTGGTGTGCTCATTGCGGTGAAAAAAGATTACGTTGTTTCGCCTGTCAATATCGCCACGTTCCTTGAGTGCGTCATCATCTGTATTCACTGTAGAACGAAGGGAAATGGTACTGTAATCGCTGGAACTTTTTATCGGCCGCCAAATAGCACTTATTTCTCAAGCGAATTTCATCGTGTGATAAGCGAAGTCTTGGCAATGTTTCCTAATTCCGTGCTAATTATTTTTGGTGATTTCAGTTTTCCTTGTATTAATTGGAACGCTCAGTCTGTTCCAGCTTCGCAAACTGAAGCGCGTGATTTCCTTCATGCATGTCTAGACTTTTCATTAACACAACTCATTACAGACCCCACGCGCTCTTCAACCACGTCAGCCAATATCCTTGACCTCATTCTGACTAATGACCCCGCCTTCTGTTCGCATATTGCTCTTCTTGATGGCTTGTCCGATCATGTCATCATCACTGGTCAACTGACGCAAACGCCAAACAAAAAGAAAGTTACGTCTAAGCTCATACGTTGCTATAAAAAAATTGCCCGCCAATCCACCCTGTGAAGGTGGTTGGAAAGCAAAGCTTTTTACGCCACCCTCGCGGTGACTGCGGCGCACTTGATATTTCACACACTACAACGTAACTTTAACCACGGCCTTCATTATTATTTACTTCACAACAATGTTCAGATCGTGGTTTTGGCACGTAAAACCCCATAATTTAATTTAAAAATTTTTAATTTTCACAACAATGTTCACTACTGCTTTATGATCGGTGTGATATACACTCAAATTTTCAGTTTTCACTGTAGTTATATTCTTTGCCAAGGTTAAATCAATGCACGTTCCGCGAATGGTGGTTGGTTGTTTTGCATTGGTGAAGCACACGAGTGCTAACTCTTTCCGTGGTCTACCCATAGTGGGGTCGTCTAGAAAATGAACCGAAGCAGTTACTAGGCTGGAAGGGTTTCGAATGACGTCAACCCTCTTTCAAGCAGCTGCATAAGCTTTGCAACAACTGCAATCTAATCTTACGAACCGCGCCGAGCCTGTTTTCGTTGTTTGCCCGCAGTCCTTATCATCCATCATGTTGGCTCATCACTTTGAAGCTTGTTTTTGTGGTTTTTTTTGCGAAAACGAGTGCTTAGTTGTACGCTGAATGCCTGAATTCAAGTAAGCTATACTGCTATACCTGCAATTGTTAGCGGTTCGTCGGGATCGTTTTTTGATTACAACGACGGACACGACAGAACCCTTGGCTGGTAGAAGTACAAAGCTTCGCTTTAAAAAAGCTGACTATGCAAGTATCAATTCGGAGTTGTCATTGTTTACCGACCAATTTTTAGAGGACCATTTTTCACGAACAGTTGAAGAAAACTGGGTTTTATTTAGGGATACATATTGTAGACTAATTGAGAGGTACATACCAGTTATTACTATAACATGCAGCAACAACACACCTTAGTTTACTAATCAACTCAAACGTCTCAATAACAAAAAGAAGCGTCTCTATCGAAACGCGGACAAAGACAGACAGTCTGTATCATGGAAACGATATGAAAAAGGCGATGCCCAGTACCAATCCCTGCTTAAAACACGTCGGAATTTTTTTCGTCATGACTTAGCATCGATGCTTATCGCTAATCCTCACACAATAAATCCGATTTACTATCCAGATGTTATTCTCGCAGATTCAAATGGCGAGGTTGTTCCGGACTTTATGTGTACGCAGATTCTAAATGACACGTTTTCCTCAGTGTTTAGTCATGAAGATATGACTACGTGTCCTACACTGGACGCACTTTCTGATGTGGGCATGTCTGAAATAGTAATTGACGAAGTAGGTATTTTTTCTTTGGTGAGCCGACTAAAATTATCATCTGCGTGTGACCACAATGGATTCAATCACAACAATCTTAAAAAGACAGCTGAAGGACTGCCGCGTATACTCTCCGCAATATTTTCACAATTCTTGTCCAACTCGAGCATTCCTAGCGATTGGCGACTGGCTAAGGTCATTGCAGTGTTCAAGTCCGGCGAGCGTTCTTCACCCCTCAACTACAGACCCATATCTTTAACAAGTACAATCTGCAAGCTACTAGAACACGTCATACACTCGCAGGTTATCAATTATTTGGAAGAAAACAACTTAATTTTTAAGTATCAGCATGGTTTCCGCAAGGGATATTCGTGCGACACTCAGTTAGCTGGCTTTATTGATGACCTGCATTCATCCATAGATGCTGGTATTCAGGTCGACGCAATATTCCTTGGTTACTCGAAGGCATTCGACCGTGTTCCACACCATCGTCTTCTGACAAAGTTGGCAAGGTATAGCATTCATCCTCTATAGTTCTCGCATGGATTAAATACTTCTTATCTTGCAGGATGCAGTTCACATCGGTAAACAATTTTAACTCTTCATGTGGCAAGGTGACATCAGGCGTACCGCAAGGCAGCGTTCTTGGGCCATTACTCTTTCTTGTTTTTATTAACGATTTACCAGATAGCGTTTCATCCAGAATCAGACTTTTCGCAGATGACTGCGTAATTTATCGTAATATTTCTTCTGTAGTTGATCAAGAGGCTCTTCAAACTGACCTTAACGCTGTAAGCGCTTGGTGCGATACTTGGTTAATGTCACTAACTCTCTCAAAGACTAAATTTATGTCTTTTACTAATCAAACTACTAGCCTTCAGACTTCCTACGTATTAAACGACACTAACGTTGAGTTTGCTTCTAGTTATAAGTACCTAGGGATCCGGTTGTGCAGTGATCTTACGTAGAAGAGCCACATTGAAACCATGGGCATCCCCTGCACTGAAAATAAGGTTCTTGACGAGAGTATGCAAAAGATTGCAACATTCTTGAATGTTGATCTTGTTGATGGAGACATTGATACCATTCATCGTGTGCGTACAAAGGGTGATGGACCAGCCAATGTCATTGTCAGGTTTAATTCACGCCGAAAGCGCGACATGATCCTACAAGCCGCAAGAAAAAAAAGACCAACAACAGCAGTGCTTGGTGCGGAAAAAGCTCAACCGCTGTACGTGAACGAACATCTATGCCCCGAATATAAGGCACTACTCGCCAAGGCTATCCAAATGAAGCGAGAGCAAAAGTGAAAATTCACCTGGATATCGGATGGCAAAGTACTTATGCGGAAGACTGATAATTCTAGGGTCATCACCCTTACAAGTGAAGAAGATTTAGCCCAAATAGTGTGATCCCATATATTTGGGCTGCCTGACAGATGCAATCTTTACATCAAAATGGCTTACACATCAAGGCAAATTGATGACCTTTGTTTGAACAAAAATGTGACCATATTTCACTGCAACATACGCAGTTTAAGAAAAAACGTAAACCTGTTGACCTCATTTCTGTCGGTACAAAACTTTTTGTATGACGTCATTGCAACAAGTGAAACTTGGCTTTTGAGCAATGAAATCATAGATATTCCAGGGTACAGATTAATATCCCGCCCACGTGTGTCACGTTATCGAGGAGGCGGTGTTGCCCTTTTTGTGAAAAATAATCTCGATTTTACAATACTGCCTTCGATTACATTCTCTTCCTGCGATATTGAAGTGCTGTTTGTAAAAATAGAAACCGGTTATATTGTAGGCGTGGTCTATCGACCTCACAACGCGAGCCTTGGCAGTTTTCTCAATAAATTGGAATCAATTTTATCTTGCTTACGAAACTGCCAAGCTACGCAGGTTGTAATCGTTGGTGACGTGAACATTGATGTACTTAATCCAATACACAAGGATTATCCTTACCTCCTTAAATCGTTCAATTTCCGAAATTTAATATGTCAACCAACGCGTGTAACAAGCACTACGGCTACTGTAATTGATCATGCATTGACGAACATCGAGTCTGGAATTGAAAGTGGAGTGTACAATCTACCTCTTTCAGACCATATGCCTATCTTCACGGCATTCAACAGCCAAAGTCTAAAGAAAAAAGATGACGGGAGGCTTATAACTAGAATAGATTATAAGAAGTTTAGAGATGAAATCCTTGAGGCCGACTTTGAACAAGTGTACAATGATAATGTACACAGAGTTTTCCAACTTAATTCACTCGATTAGCTGTTTGATAAATGAGTGTCGCAGTACATACACTCGAAGTTCTTATAATCAGCCTATCTGTCCATGGATGACGACACCAATTTTGGAAATACTTAAAACAAAAGAATACTGGTATAACAAATGGAGGCATAATAGGAGTAATGCTTACTACTTAAGTCAGTACAGAACATTTCGCAACAAAGCGGTGTCCATGATGAGGGTCCGAAAGAGATATTTTAATGCGCAACGTATCAGTCAAGCTGCCGGCGATTCCAAACAATTGTGGCGAATAGTAAATGAGGTTACGGGTAGAAAGACAAAAAAGTGTGTTTATCCTCCCACTGTCGTTGCAGACACTGTTGAAGACTTAACACTTATTTTACTAGTGTAGGTCCAGCACTAGCCGCTCAACTGCCACAACTAAATAGTGAAGCTCTCTTCCCGCTCCTAATCCAGTAGTAAATTCATTTATTCTAGGAGAGATAGACCTCAGTGAAATCGTTTCAAACATTTTAAATACACCTAACAATAAAGCGTCAGGACCCGACGGCATTTCTGTAAGGGTACTAAAGGAAAATATTGATATCCCAGGCCCAGTTTTGTGTCGAATGTTCAAACATTCTATTACACAAGCAAAGTATCCAAATTCCATAAAAATTGCCAAAGTCATTCCAATCCATAAAGAAGGTGATCCGTCTGACCCTTCAAATTATAGGCCAATCTCTGTTTTAAGTATAATCAACACTGTTTTTGAAAAAAATTATATCGAATCGGATGGAAATATTCCTTGAGAAGTACAATGTGCTCTGCCATCAGCAACATGGCTTCAGACCTCGTTTTTCAACAGTTACTGCAGTCATCACGTTAACGCAAAATATAAATATGTCTTTGCAACTAAATAAACTAGTAGCTGTCGTCTTGCTAGATTTAAACAAAGCATTCGACACAGTGGATCATTGCATATTATTGGCCAAACTTAAACACTGTGGGTTTTGAGGCCAAGTATTCGACTTATTATCAAGTTATATGCAAGATCGATCTCAGGTTGTGAAAAATCAATAACATAACTCCTTCAAAACAAAATATTGTTACTGGAGTCCCTCAGGGCTCCGTATTATGTCCGCTTCTTTTTTCTTTGTATATAAATGATCTGCAACAAATTATAGACTAGGCAGAAATATTGATGTACGCAGATGACACATGCATTATAGTAACTGCGGATAATATTGCAGAACTTAGTCATAAGGTGAATCTAGAGTTAAAGAGAATTTCTGACTGGTTCTTGGCTAACAAATTAACAATTAACACAAAGAAAACAAAATATATTGTTTTTCAGTCACGCTTCAAAATAGTAGATACTATACTCGCGGACAACTTTCTGTGGCAATGAAGGGAAAGCTACGGAGGCAAAGCGCGCACAAGCGAGAGCGCTTCTGAAAAGAGTCCCTCGTTTTAAACCACATTGGTTTAAACAGAAACATGAACAGCTTATTGGCAACAGTTAAATAAGACAGAACACACTACTGAGCGTAAAAGTTTACTTATTTGGTGGCTTTTTCCTTCCGCGTCTGGGAAAAGACGAAACCGTTGCACGTGAAAGCTGCGTCGATTCAGCGTCTGTTCCGAGCAACCAAAAGCACTGTCCAACGCCTCCTCTTTCTAGAGGAGGCGTTGGCACTGTCAAACGCTGCCGAACTACTTGGCGCGATAACACGTGTGCAGCATCCACGCGCCCGTAGCTTTCCCTTCATTGCCACAGAAAGTTGTCCGCGAGTATACACCTTTAAACATACATATAAATAACATCCAATTGGATCAGACAAGTTCTTACAAATACCTTGGGGTAATTTTTGATAAACACCTGCAATGGGAAGATCACATAAACAGCGTCTGCTCTAGATTAGCATCTGGTTGCTACGGCTTAACTCTAGCCCGCGAGTACTTTGACACCTCAGTTTTAAGACTTATGTATTTTGCTTTCATTGAAAGTCACTTGAGGTATTGCATCGACTCGTGGGGATGGGCGCATAAAACCATAATAAATCCGATTATTAGGCTCCAAAAACGCGTAATTAGAATTATGTCTGATTCTAAGAACTACGATCATACGGCCCCATTATTTCACCAATATCGCATATTACCATTTGACTACTTACGTCAACAGAGCATTTCATTATGTGTGTATAAGGTTGTTAGATTCAAGCACCCGTTCAGCTCATCAATATTTTACTCAACTTCGCGTTGTACAAGAAATGTAACTGCAGGTCATTTTAATCTCGCACCATGTAGCAATGTATACGGAGAGCGTATGCTACAGTTCACAGGCATTAAAATCTGGAACGTACTACCAGTGGATATCATTAATTCCTCGAACTTCCCTAGTGCTCTGAAACAATATTCTCTTTCTTTGTTAAATACAGAGTAAATCATGAATTCCTCGATAGATCTTTACACAGCTAGATGAATTACATTTTTTAGACTATTTTCTACTTATTCTATGTAATTATTGTTACGCGAATGTGTTGTTTTATTATGCATTGAAATGTCATATTCTCGTTTTACTCATTATGTATGTATTGATTTTCAAAAATTGTATGCCTTATCAACCAGTTCAGTACTAATCGATTTTGTTTCGCATTTTTGTGTGATACGTAAAAGAAATTGACATCATAGTGTACGTCCTTAAATTGAGATAGGTATTCTACTGTATTTGAACTGTGCCCCTTACATTGTTCTGTGATACTCTGATGTATTGACTTACTTTTAGTTGATTTGTGAAATGACAATCAACAACTTTGTATATACAATTACTATAGCTCTTTTTTATTCCTGCTGTGCTAGGATTTCCTTTATATTTTTTTTATCTGACCTTCAATTAGCCTTCGGCTACAGGTCCGACAAGTGTTTGTTACTTGTGCATAATAATCTGGAAAATAAACATCGTCTTCTTCTTCATTCTAGCATCTGCTAACCACTGTCTGGGCCTCATCAAACGTAGTCTAACACACGCCTCACCCCACATTAGGAAACTAGCATACACTACATTAATTCGACCAAAGGTTGAGTACGCGTCGGCGTTATGGGACCCAGAACAAGAGTACCTTGTTAATGATATTGAAGCTCTACAAAATCGTGCTGTGAGATTTATTTTTTCTGACTATTCGCGAACAACTAGCGTCACACAGTTAAAACAGCGTGCTGAACTCGAGAGTTTGTCAGTTCGTCGCAAACTAGCACGCTTAACACTCTTTCATAAGCTTTATCACCACCCGTTCTTTCATGAAGAGTTTTTTCATACCCCATCCGCTATACTCCCTCGTCATGATCATCCTTTCAAACTAAAACGCGTTTTTTGCCGCACATCACGATACGCTAATTCGTTCATACCACGCACTACAACCGAGTGGAATAACCTGCCATCTGACATTGCAACAGAACTCGACTTTAATCAATTTCAGAAACTTGTTCGGTCGTATCTTATGCCCTAAATGTTCTTCAACCGTGCTCTCCCTGTTATCACTCTCCCTGTTTTTTCCCTCTTCTTTTCTAGGTTTTTATATTTTCTTACAGTTAAAAAGAACTGTTTCGTAGTACTCAATTTCAGTGTTTTGCATTGTTTAACCATTGCATTGTTCTGCATTACACAAAAGAAAACTTTGACACAAGTTGGGCTTATACGATGTGTTTTTTTTTTGTTTAGATGTTTTATTTCTATTTGCGGAGTGTGATTGCCATTAATGTTTTTCGCCTCTCTTTTTTTACCTTGTATATTGCTTTAAAGTTATCTTTCACGATGTTGCATTCCTCCCTATGTAATATCCTCCAACTGAGGGCCTTTAGGGTATACTGAAATAAATAAAAAAACTAGTGCCGCACTAAGACAATGGGACGGGTCCTGCATGAAGCTGGATACAGTGCTTTCCGATACCGCCCTATATCGATCCCAGTCCACTACTCGGCACAGCCGGCGAAGGCTGCCTGTTCCGCCCGAAGGTAAGCCAAGGTGAATCGGATGGTGGTCACTTCCCCAGCAGTCGGGTTCACATGACCACGAGACGGTCGTCCTTCCTAGCCACCAAGACAGGTCCGGCAAGTGTGGCAGCGTGCGAGGGTGGTCCCGCCGATGAGTAGGCACTGACACATTATTAAGCAGCGTGAATTGGGCGTCTATAAATGTGTCCAGCACACACGTACCACGCGCACTGGAAATGGCGTAACCCCATGTGGTGTGGGGCGCGTTAAAATCCCCTGCTACCCTAATGGGGCAACCAGGATGTTTCTGTCGTAGGTGCACCAACCAGCCGAGACACAACCGAGCCGCACGACCACTGTAGGGGCGTGCATAGTACGAAACGATGATAACGTCTGTGCGTTGGAGACGAACCAATACAGTGACGACTTCTTGCCATAAAGTGCACCACCGTGAAAGATCAACACGGGTCTGATAAAGGGTGAATCGTACATAAACGGCAGCCTTTCCTGGAGGGACATCAGGCGTAGCACTCCTACGGTCCAGCATTGAAGGCGATGAGTATGCCACAAACCCTGAAATGGGTGGCAGGGCGTTAGTTTCTTGAAGCAGTAGAGCCCAAACACGCAGTTTCCCATATCTGAGACGCTGGCGCAGGTCTCCGACCTTTCCGGCGATGCCGGGGCAGTCCCCCTGTAAAATGCCTTCTGGCGCACTTGAAGACGTAGCAGCCATCACAGGTTGAGGTTGGCCACTAGAATCGACGTGAGATGCTGGAGCTGTTGCGCAACGAAGGGCAAGAGTTCTTGGGGTGAAAAAGACTGTGACATAGATGCTGGGTTAACCACGTGAGCAGGAATGGACGTCAACGTCGATCGTGATGCCCGCGCTCCGTCATGACGACGCTGGAGCAGTGTACGGCGTTCCTTGAGACGCTGGATTACCTTTTCGAGAGTGGCGAGGCGAGCGTCGATCTGGAATTCTTCATTCGCCAAGGGAGGCGGCGTGTCTTCTATAGATTGTGATGCCCGTTGCCGTTGTGGTCGCGAAATGGACGCCCTAACGGCTGCGCCATATGTAGGTTTGGCCGCGTCACTTGTCGCTGTACTTGCTGCTGTCACCTGGCTAGCGTCTTCTTCCAGCGATGCTAGAATGGCGTAACGGTTGTACACAGGGACTTGTTTCATCGATGGACCTTGAGAGGTGCTTGGTTGCTGCCGAGAGCGGCGTTGTCGAGCTTTCTAAGTAGCTTTCAACTTCATAAGGCATGTCGGGGAAGTGATGTCATGATCATCTGTTTGGCATAGGCCGCATTGAAAGGATGCTGATGGGTCAGGCTCCATGTTGTCGTACTTAGGTGGAAAGGGGCACGATGATTTCATGTGTCCCTGTTTAAAGCAGGAGTAGCAGTACACAACGGAGGGTTTGAATGGGCGCGGGCGCAATACCCAGCCGTAGTACAGGATACGTTCAGGTGGGGAATTAGGACCCTGAAGCGTGATTAGGCATCGTACGACCGCTACCTAGGTAGCGAGCAGCGACGACCCTGTGCGTAGGACATGATAGTTCCTGCAGGAGCCTTTCAGGTTCTTCATGGTCAGCACCATTAACCACATAGCTCTCGAAAGTTTCCAAAACTTTGCCGTCCGTGTTTTGTTACATACAATTACTCGCGTGTAGCCATTGCGTCTTCTATAAAATCATCGCTTGGTTTATCTTGTCGCCGTATGCATCTCACTTGAGTTTGTTTATTAGGATTTATTTTATTACTCCCGCTGCTTAAAGGACATATTATTCTACCTCCCACCTACGTTTCTTCTCGCAGCGACCACGTTTGAAGCTTTCTTGCTTATGAAAAGAAGAAGAAAAAAAAAACTGCCCGCTTTTTTATGTAATGTCTTCGGGCTTTTACACTATACTAACATAATTAAGCAAATTAATATGGCGAACTTGAACGAGATCCTTGTACTCGCTTTTTGGACTTCACTTGTATGTTATGCGCCGCTTAAGGTATTGTCGCGAGGTTTCTTAGATACGGCTGCCGCTGCTTTGTGTCTATTCATTTCTTTTTCGAAGAGGGAGGTTGTATTATTTAACTAGAAGCAAGAAATGCATGGGGGCATGTTAGGAAGTGATGCTGTGCGCCGGACTACCCCCTTGCGCACACGTTGTCTTGTGCTACCGTTCTCCTGGGATAAGCAGCGCAAAAAATAATGAAAAAAAACATTCGTCGATCACTTTGAGTTGTTCTACAGGCCCATTTGTCATGTTTTACATTTTAGCTATAATATATAATAAAATCAGCGCAAGTGCTACTGCTCGTTCAGCCACAGCAGCTTCTGCAAAAAGAAAAAACAAATAATAATAAAAAAAAAAAACGTGCGCGTCTCGTTCTTCACTACTATCAGGCGAAGTGACGTCTAAACACCAAGAATGCGTCTCACTCTCACCACGTTTTCCCTGCGTCCCCTCGCTTTGCAGTGTCGAAGGTATGCACGGTCTATTATGCGCACAGCCGAGCCTGCGCTGCTACTTTGAACCGGATGGGTGCACAAAGAAGCGTGAATGCCCTGTCAAATTTGTTGCTCCCTGCGCGGACCTCGCCCACTGCCAAAAAAAAAAAAAAAAAAAAAAAACATGGTGACTCTCGGTCTCTCGGAGGACGAGGGACCCGTACACATTCTGCTTCTGCCTGTTAGCTGTCGTTGCCCACATTGCTTGCACCATGTTTTGCTTTCGAAGCATGCATCAACTTGACCAGCAACGTGTTCAGTACCAGCGGCTTGACCTTCGCCACTGCAAGCTTGGTTCCACACTGCTGTCGGGTGAAACATGAACAACTAGGCAAATGTCGGAAAACTGCATTTACTGCGAAATAAACTCTATTATCGCAAGGTAAGTACAATTGTCTTATTTTTATTCTCAAGTATAGTGCTTGAACTCAGTGCATTGCCTAATACGTGTCTTTTCTTTTTTTTTTTTTACAGAGATAATGTACGGCCACTTTTTACTACGTACGTAGACGGTAATGCACCGCTTCAGCGTCAGCTGAAACGCACTGTCTGTTTGAAAACACGCAGCACGGCACATTTCGGCTAGTACACTCAAGAAGAGCAAAGTTGGATTGTCGTATTCCTTCTCAGGAAGTACATTCTGCGAGCTGACTGGTATTCAGAAGTTCCTGCAAAACTATAATATGTTGTATTGTACCTTGCTTATGTCTTTATCATGAAACAAAGCACCCTTTCTTTGCTACCTCTGTTCTAAAAGCTTACGCATTGCCAAAGGCTAAGTACAGCTACCCACAAACACTTACGAGAAGTCTTGTGATGAAGGCATAATTCATCACAATTGCCTAGTTAGAACAAAAATCGCATATTTACATGCAGCGGCATTTCCTGCCTAATATTTTCGTATTTCTGCTTCTTTTTTCAGCGTCAATAATTTGTTTGAATGGAGAAATCATATCTGTGGGAGATTGCCTTCAATATATTGAACGCCATCATGGACCATGCAGTTCAACTGCCGTACAGCATGCATGGAAATAAAAGCAAGAGACTGTTTAACATGCGGCTGTGCAGAGTGGGAACGGGTGATGCGCATTTAATTTCTCAGTTTTGTGGCTCTTGCTTGTATTATGCACTGCTGGCAGTGTTGGGATAATATAGGTATATGTATTGTATGCAGATGGTGCTGAGAGACGCAGAGATCGACATCAATCAAGCGCAAGACTTCATAAGAATGTGGCTGCCAGGCGCCGTCGACTGTGCTAATAGCAGAAGGCGGCATTACGCCGAAGCGGCTCAACCCATTCAGCATCTTCCAAGTACCCCTTTTGCGAGCCCAGCCTCAACCCCCCGTAGCGTCATAAACAAAGCTTTCGTAGGTGGCCCGCAGGATTGGAGATACGAGCGACAATCTGTATCAACCTATTTTAAGACCAATTAAGAAATTATGTATCATTATTTGGTGATTTTATAGTATATCATGGCATGTTGCATCGAGCTACCGTGCAGCATTTGCACAATTTAAAATCGTAGGAAATAACGGCATTGCCCACATACATCACAATCTTCCAATATGGCTATGCCAGTGGATAATGCGGCGCAATAAATTGACTAAAAGCGGCTGAGCCGGCTATTGACTAATACCGGCGCTGCCAGTAGGCAAGTTGGGACACTAGAATGGCAATGAACGGCAGAGCCGGCTATCTGCCTGTATTGGCGCTGCCACACGATGACCGACATAGGCCCTTTAGTGGCGTGGCCACACTGCGCCATTCCTGACGCGGGTAGCGCTGCCGGTTTCGGGCCTATATTTGTGCCGGTGTTTGCCGTGATATTGCCGTGCTGGGGCCAGGCTGGTTGTGCTGCCTGGGAGCTATTATGGACGTGCCCAGGTCTTCACCTAAGCCGTCTTCGCCAAATAGGGGCAACAGGCCATCGGCCTGGCCACCCACCCGACCTTGAACGTTGGATTCATGGACCGTATTATCGTTCACTTCTAGATTTTTTGCATGAGTCAAGTCTCTTCGTGTATTTTCGTAATGCTTTGTATTATGCCTAAGGACAAGCTTTCGAAATAATAAAAAAAAAACAGTGTCGACAACGTCGTTTAGCCGTTCTATTACGTAGTCAGCGTTTTGACAGTGGTTGTGTGCGGTCACACAAACAACGCGCACAACTTGATATACTTTGTATTATACTTGGTATTATGCCTAAGGGCAAGCTTTCGAAATAATTAAAAAAAAGAGTACTGTTGTCGACGGCGGCGGCATTTTTCCCGCGTTCGCACCGAACGCGCGCGGCGTTTGGTGAGGTGTTTAAGAACAACGTGCCAACCTTTGCCGTACACCCTATGGCGGTGTACCGTAGCGACCATAACGCCATGGTCCCTGTGGTCACTAAATAAATGAAAACCACCGGATAATGTATATTTCGCATTCTTTAATAGTTCAAATAACCAATTACAACACATCTTAGTAGTCATAATTGGCAATCCATAATTCCCACCCTAGTACAGCTTCGCTGGTTTTCCCTCTTCACCCCAGTGGAATCGCTGACAGTTTTGTTTTTATTTTCTTCTAAATTCTTGGACGTTTCAATATCACTATTCTTCAACTGTCGTCGTGTTGTATGTTTACCGGTCTTTTCAGCGAGCAATTTCCTGCTGCTTCGTTTTCTAAATCCAGTACATTCATTGTTTGGTGCTAGGACAAGCATGATGCCATGCCTTTTTTAATGGGCTTCTTACCGTTCCCTTTTCATTCCAGTAACTTGCCAGTATCCAGCATCAGCAAGCTCACAGAGCAAATCTTCATGACACTAGCCGGGCTGCGCGTGCGGACGAGCGTCTCAGTGCGCGCTTTCTACGGCTCATGTAACATCGCAACCCCGACGCCGTAGCAGAAATCTTCCTTGCGGAAGCGCTTGCTGCACACTCGAGTTGTAGCCGATGGCTGCTTGCCAGTTCTAAGTTTCGCGATACAAGCTTCGTGCAGCTTCTTGCCCTGCGGGTACGAGCGAAGGCTGCCACCGGGCTCCGTTGCGTACGCGTACGGCACTGCGGCACCGAGCAGTAGCCTACCATGTTACACGCCTTCAAAGGCAGCCACTACCCACATATGGTGCTTTCAAGTGTTGTCAAGCAGACACCCGGAGCGCAGGCGGGGCTTTCGGCTTTCGTTTTCAGCTGTGTCCACGTGGTCCCTCATACCGCCTCACATGGGGGTCATTCCACGCCAAACGTCCCAAACACTGAGCTTGACCCTCTCCGACTCCATTCTAAAAAAATGTGGGCGATCTTTTTAGTGCACTATTTGTCCTCGTAAAGTATTTTTTGCAAGAAAAAGTTTTTTCTGTCTCTTACAGTGATTTTAATGTTGCTGTAGTGGGTCAAACCTAGGTTGCCGAAAAAATACTCTAAAAATACGATACTACACAGAACGCCTTAAATATCTGCGATTTGCTAGAAAAGGAATGGCGCTTTCTTATTCTCTCGCACTGGCGGCCACTACTATGTCTCACAAAGTGCTTTGTGGGGAAGCATTATGGCTATTCTGCGTCAATTTTGATTATTTTTTAAAAATTATACAAAGTCTACAGGCACAATACAACTATATCACCTGATTGGATAGTTGTCAGTAAGTGCGAAAAAAAAGTATTGAAGTCGATGACCGAGTAGTTTCGAAGTGGAAGGGGCGCAAACATTGGAAAATGTGTGAAATTCCCCATGTTCAGGCACATGCAGATTGGTGATGCGGTTCAAGTAAAAATGCACGCTTGCACTAATTTGGAAGATTAAAGAAAGCAGATTTATTTGTGAAAGTTTTATCAGAGTGATTTTTCTTTTAAGCGAGAAACAAAATTTTATGTTGAGCATTCGCCGCGTCCCAGGGCGCCGGCCCGCAAGTCCGCTTCACTGCGCCGCCACGCCTCCTTGGGGTCACGGAAACATGCGGCGACCACGCAGGTGGCAAGATGAACGACTGATTTTGCTGAATTTGCGAGAACTTTACGAGGAATGGAAAAAAAAGTTGCAATCGCAAATGCGGATTCTCTTCATTCGCAAGTTTGCGTCCACCTCACTGCGTTTTGGCCGGAGGAAGTGGCACCCACACAGTTTGCGTGTGCATGGCGCACCAGAACTTCAAAGTGGTGCTCAATGCCGCAGGCTTCACGCAAACAACAGAAGAATTGTTGTCAACAATTGTATGCCAGACTGAAAATGAAGACTGCATGTGTGGCTGCTGTTTTGTGTGCCCAGGCAGCGACGCAACTCAAGAACATGCTGGAGAACGCACCATCCCTAGATACAGATAAGGGGGACTACCTCCATGTTCAGCAATGGATCAGTGGTGTCCGCTGCAGGCTCGAAACAATTATCTTAAGCCCAGCAGAATTTTCTGAGCATGCTAGAAGAACTAAAAGAAAAATCATTCTGATGAAACTTTCACAAATCTATTCTTTAATCTTCCAAATTAGTGCAAGCGTGCATTTTTACTTGAACCGCATCACAAATCTACATGTGCCTGAACATGGGGAATTTCACACATTTCCCAATGTTTGCGCCGCTTCCACTTCGAAACAACTCGGTCATCGACTTCAATACTTTTTTTTCGCACTTACTGACAACTATTCAGTCGGGTGATATAGTTGTATTGTGCCTGTAGACTTTTAATAATTTTTTTTAAATAATCAAAATGGACGCAGAATCGCCGTATTGCTTCCCCACAAAGCACTTTGTGAGACATAGTAGTGGCCGCCAATGGGACAGATTAAGAAAGCGCCATTCCTTTTCTAGCAAATCGCAGATATTTAACGCGTTCCGTGTAGTATTGTATTTTTGAGAGTATTTTTCGGCAACGTAGGTTTGACCCACTACAGCAACATTAAAATCACTAAGAGACAGAAAAACTTTTTTCTTCCAAAAATGGTTTACGAGGACAAATAATGCACTAAAAAGATCGCCCAAAATGTTTTAGAATAGAATCGGAGAGGGTCGAGCTCAATGTTTGGGAGGTTTGGCGTGGAATGACCCATGGAGGAAGAAGTTCTTTCTTCTTTTCAGCTTTTCCAGTGGTGGAGCTCGCCCCCAATAATGGCCCGTTCCTTCCGGCGAACGTCGGCGGCAACCGAGCGAGCGAGCACAACAGCGAAAGATGAAAGACGCGAGCCGCGAACGACGGAGTGACGTGGACGCCGGAAACCGGTTTCATGCGGACCCGCCCGACCGCTCGGTGCGTACTCGTATTTGGTCTCAGCCGGACCGCTGGTTTCGCACTATCGTCTGCTCGCGCTTCTTTGATTTGCTTGGTTTGGTCTCGTTCGTGCTTGTTTCGATTGTCACGGTTTGCGCTTGCTTGTTAATGTGGTTGTATGCGCGACTTGCGTAGTACTTTCTGGAAGCCAAGCGGCGCTAGCGATTACCCTGGAACCTATGACGAGCCGATGCGCTTGGCCCGCAGATCAGATATACGACGATTGCCGACTCTGCTACGTGTCCCTCTCAAATTCTTTGACTCCATATCTCGCGAAATGAAAACACGTATAGAGCTGCGCTTAAATTTCGCATTAGGGAGTACCGTAATCGTTGGTGAATTTTTTAAATCTGTCTGATACGTGACTCATATACACCTCTTTCTGCAATTATAGCACACTAACATTATTTTTAGGGCTGAATAATATGCAGCTTTATTTTAAATTACATTACGAATTAAATTCCCGTGCCTCCAGCGCGCACATCGAGCGAGATTTTAGTGTCGTTGCTGATGCTTTCACACGAAAACGACGGTAGGTAACAATTTTTAAATGCAATTGCTGGTGAAGGTAAACAAATTATGAAGGGTAACAGCCAGGCCAGCTTGTTCTTTTTACTGTATTTGTGCAGTATCAATAAACCTTGGGAGGAAAGTAACGTATAAGTAAGGGATTACTTTTGGGGGCTTTTTTTTTTTCTGTAACGTGTACAAGTATAGCCTACGCCTCCTGAAAGTAGCTTTCCCGCAGAGCTTCGTCGTCCAGTGGCAGAGCTTTGCAAGAATTACGTGGGGGTAATTTTATATGGAAAATCTACAGTTGTATATAGCGTTGTTATATATAGCGTGCGCGTGCTGCTGTTGTATGCGTTTCGCATTGAACAGCCGTTTGATCATACGCACACGCGTGCGAGCACCGCGTCTACCGGGGCGGTGGGAGCAGGCAAGATCGCGGCACCAAAATACGAAGCCATGCTACAATTCTATAGAGCTCTGGCTCCTTTTCTGAGCTGACGTATTCATATTTAGGTCTGATTTTTGATTAAGATTTTACCCACCCCGTGGGGTGAGTGGGCCGATCCCGGAGGCAGTGCAATACCGGGCCAACCCGTGGCGGAGGTGAAGCAAGCTTCAAGCACTCCGCCCCATTCCAAAAATAAGTTTAATATCTTGGGTCCAAATAGGACCCGTATCAGATATTAAGCTGATAAGAACAGATACTGTTTAGAAAAATTTTATTTACACTATGTACATGGGTTTACTAAAGTCGTCATATGTACGAGCTTGTGTACACATATTATACATAACTAGACACTATAACGCTGTGCTCACAGATTGCACATAGGTATAAACTCTATAGCTATGTACACAGATAATATAAGATACAATTATACAATAATACAATACAATTATACAATAATACAATACAATTATACAATATAAAATGAACACTTTGCTTTTGCGATTATCAAGAACATTTTAATACCTAGAGTATAAATTTCCAAATGGAAGGAAGGACTGTTGGAAAATGACTTTTATCGCCACTCTGGGCGGAAGATTAAGTGGATTCGCCCGTTTTTAACTGTAACAAATGGGCACGACCAGTGGCGGAGAAACTCGCACTCTCCCAGAAAAAAGAGTTCCTCTGAGAGGAAGCTAATTATCTCCCGCCTCAGGCGGCCCATGATAGGCCATATTGCGCGGCGGCGACAGTTGCCCGCGACTGCTTCGCATCGATTGCGCCATAGGCTGAACAGGGCTGCTACCACCAGAAGGCCCGCGAAACGTCCGCGCGGAAACCTTCCGGCTGCCACAAAGTCCCGTACGGCCTGGCCTCTGAACCCTGCGTGGACGGCGCGCCAAAATACTTTTGCGACGACACATTCGATGGTTGCGTGTCTGTTAGTTTCCATCGCTGTGCAGTTGGGGCATGTGGAGACACGTACCACTCCCCAACGCTCAAGCCTGTCCCGAGTTGGAAGTAGTCCCCAGCCCAGTCTCCAAATAAAGTCACGAAGGTGGCCAGGTAGCGTGGCCGTGGCCATGTGCCTCCATTGGAGTCTGTGCGCTGCGGGACGTCGGTCAGGGGGTATCAATGGAAGCAGGACAGCGCCCATTATTTCCACGACCTTGTCGGAAGCAATGTCGACGCCCGGACACGTAGCCGACAGGTGTCTGCTGAAGGCTACGCTTGTCTTGTATATTTTAGGCATTTCCGCCGACTGAGGTCCACGATTTACTGGGCTAGTCCGGAAGCAATGCTCGCAATGACGTGCCCAGGAAGTACTTGGCTAGAGTTTGTGCCGGAGTGTCCTCATTTCTAAGTTTCGTCTTATAGTGCGTAGTAAAATTATCGAGGCTGTTACTGAAACATTTGGGAAGGAGAAGCCACCGCGTTCGCGGGGCTGCCCCAACGCCGGTCGCGCCAAAAGTTCGGTGCCACCCGCCCAGAAAAAGGAGTTGGCACTGCTTTGCAAACTCCTCAAGACTCGGAGAGGTGGTTGAGCTACATGACAAATATACCATACGCTTCCTAAGAAGACGGCCTGAATCAAATATCGCCTTTCTAGTAGAGGTAAATCAAATTCCGGGCTGCCTCAACATTGCTTTTGAATGTGTTCACGACAGGAGTCCACATGCCATCACAAATGCCCCTTGATGTATAGGAGATTCCCAAGATTTTAATTACGGGATGCCACTGAAGTGGTGAAGCGATGTGAAGTCGTGCACTTGGAGCTCCAATAAAGAAATATTTACTTTTTGAATAATTAAGTTTTGCACCAGATAATGAAGCGTATTCTTGGAAGACATTGAGGGCATATAAAACCGATTGTTCATTATGGGCAAACAAAGTAATATCGTCAGCATACGCTGTTACTTTTACAAAGGAGTTACCAGGAAGCGGCAGGCCCCTAATGTGTGGATGACGCTCTATAGCTATTAAATATGGTTCCAAAGATAGAATAAACAACACTGGAGAAAGTGGGCATCCTTGACGGACACCTCGTGTTACACGGAAAGGTTTGCTTTCCTTGGAGTCTAGTAGCAAAGTGCTTTTTATATTGGCATAAATTGCTTTAATCAGTTGAACAAAGTTTTGGGGGAAACCGTATGCATCTAGCATGCCGAATATATATTCATGTTCTAAGTAATCAAATGCTTTTTCTTGATCCAAAGACACTAACAGACCTTGAGCGCGGCGACTTATCGTATATTGCATGATGTCACGTGTGACACAAGAGTGACTGTGAATTTCTCGGCCCGGAACGGAGCACACCTGGTGCCACGAAATAAGCGATGGAAGTAGCTTGCTAAGTCGACGTACAATTATGCCAGTTAAAAGTTTGTAATCAACGTTTAGCAATGTTATGGGTCGCCAGTCTTCGGGGCTCGTTGACGTGGGGCTATTCTTAGGCAGAAGCGTTATGCGTCCCTCGCGGAAGGAAAGCGGCAAGGTGCATTCTTCAAAGCATCGCCCTAGAACTCTCGTCAATAGGGGTCCAATGGCATCCCAAAACTCCAAGTAGAACTCTACTGGGAGACCGTCTGGGCCTGGGGCCGATCCACGCTTCATTTGATCCAGCGTTCCTTTTATCTCGTCTCTGGAGGGGGGAGTAAGGAGCGTATCATAGGATTCACGGTAGTCGCGTGGCAAAGCGTTCAGTAGGGGATGCGCGGATATTTGGGCAGCGTTTCTGGTGAGCGTCGACTGAGCCATATCGCGGAAATGCTCAACGAAGTCGTGAAAATCTCGAGAACCGGCATCAGCCAAAGCGTTAGAGTCTAAGGAGTAGGCCGGTGATCCCGCTGGACGGATTATTGCGCGTCTTGCGTAGCGGAGCACCTCGGGGTGCGCACACGGCGAACGCCTACAGCGCCAAGCGGCAGCTGACAGCGACGAAGCGCGCACCAGACGCTGATAGCGTTCCACGAGTTCCTCCCCCCAAGCATACATAACGGCCGTCGGGTGTGGACTGCGTTGGGCAATGCGCATCTTCGCCACTAACCCCGCCATTTCCTGGGACACGCGAGCCCGCAGCGCTCGTCCAGACGCACTACAGTGATGACGCCACTGCACCTTAAGTTCATCCCAGTCATCCGGCTCGGCACCTACGAGCGACGCCTTCACAGCCCGTACCAATCCGTTTTTAGACTGAACGTCATGCAGGACGCGGCAGTCGAGACGCCATGGACCTCTAGATGACGATATGCCTGTGGGTAGCCGTAATGCCAACTCAAAAGGGCGGTGATCACTAACATACACTTGTGATGGTGGGAGCGAACGGACATCGGCGATACGGACACAGCCTAACAGACATCGTGGCACATAGGCCCTGTCTAACCGACTGGATGATGCCCCGCGTCTCCATGTCCACGCATACGTGTTTCCATGAAGCAGTTCATAGGCGTCAGAAAGCGCAAACTGCTGCACCAGGCGACCTAACTCTTTGGCGTTGCCATTTGGCCTGCCCCTGCCAGGGCCCTGGACATCTACGTCTGAATCGAGCACACAATTGAAATCGCCCAAAAGAATTACCTGGGGTGAATCAAGAAAATATACATCTAGAGATTGGAAAAAACTGTTGGATTTTATAGACTGTGCCGGACCATGAATGCACAGAAATCTTAAGTGTAATGATTGAAAAACACAATCGAACGCCAGCACGCGTCCGAGTGCGTCGAAACATACGTGATGGTCACGCAACAGATTACGGTTAAGCACAAGTACTCCGACACCGCTCGAACGCGTGGTGGCGTACGAAAAGAAGCAGTCAATATTGTAAGCGCGTTTAAACTTCAGGACATCGCTTAATTTAAAGAAGTTTGTTTCTTGCAGGAAGAGGAGGTCGCAGGCCGACGAACGGGCGAGGGCCACCACCTCTGCCTGCTTTTGGACGCTACGAAATCCATGTACATTAAAAGTTATCACCCGCAGGTTAAGATCCATAATGATGAAAATTTCGAGAAGGTACCTTTAACTGTTCAGGGGCGGGTTCAATTGCGCCGAAGTCGGCGCAGACAGTCTCACTTCTTCCGCACAGGCGACCCGCCGGAAGCGCGGGGCTTCCTGTGGCGGGTAGAAGCCCGTAATGGGCTCCTGTCACGAGAGGCAACGTCGGAGTCGCTGGTAGAGCCATGTTGTCGTTTCGTACCTGCAATGTTGGGGGATGGTGACACAAAAATGTCCGGGCTGCTGTCACTGAAGTTTCCGGGGGTAATGTCCTCCTCGATTCTTGTCGACGCCGAGCTGGTAGGCTCACTGCACAGAGACGTCGCGTCGTCTTCATGGCAAGGCGTCTCATCGATTACGAGAGGGTCCGAATCCACGGACAGGCAAGGTTCAGCCTCTGAAACGTGGCGTTCCGCGGGCTCTCGCGACGCAGGGGGGCGACGCAGCGTTCAGCAGGTATGTCCACGGGACGCGGCGTTTCATCCAGCAGTACATTTTCGTGGTTCTCGGGATCCGGGCTCGCAGGAGACGTTGCCGGCGTTTCCGCTGCTGGCACTTGTACAGCATCTTCTTGAGTGGACGCTAACGAGGCCGACGAAATGCTAGGCCTGTCATGCGTACTAGACTGAAGCGGTGGAAAGTTCTTGGACGCCGCCTCCGAGTAGGTACGCCGCAGCGAGCAAGCCACGGTCGCATGCGGGTCTCCACAGCGGCGGCACGGCAGAACGCAGCCCTTACCGTCGTGGCCGTAGATGCCGCACCTTGTGCAGAACGGAGCCGTACACTGCATTCTGAAGTGGCCCGATGACCCACACCGCCGGCAGACCCGCTGCATACCCCCTGTAGTCGCAGGTCACCCGGTGGCCCGCCACCCTGAGGTAGTTAGGCACGGGAGAGCCAGGCTTCATTTCGATGCGCACGTAGCGCGTTCCGGTGGTGACGGTGGGACGGGTGCCCATCAGGCCTCGACTGATGCTAATCACCTTGCCGTATGGGGCCAGCGCTTGAGCGAGGGTCTCGCTGGATACTCGGCACGGGAGAAACATGACGGTTACCTGAGTGACCTGCGGGCTCAGGGGTACGATGGAGACGCGTTCCTCCCCGATGACGAGGCTGTCGGCGTCGACGAGTTTAGCCATGGCGGCTTCGCTTTTTACGGTTACTTGGTAGTTGCGCCCTCCAAAGTGCTGAACGCAGTATACCTCTTCCAAGGTTACTATGAAGCCGTCGCGTCAACGACGTCTTCGGGACCTGCCCCCTCAGGGACGACGACATCGAAGGCGTAGGCCTTCTGGGTCGGTTGGCTGCTCATCTCGCCGACGTCTTCCAACCACAACACGCCGACACTGCGTAGAGATGTCCCCGGCCACCAGCAAGCGGTGGCCGAGATGTAGGCTGACGCTGGATGAGCTACTCTTGATCTTAGCCAAAAGGCCGAGAAGCGATAAATAAATCACGGACCGCGGTCTCAACCCACTTTTTAAAACCACAAAAGAAGCCCAAGAGCCCGCATCAGCCTGTACCAGCGAAATACCGCTATTACGGCACAAATCTGAGGGTCTCGCTCTGAGAACTGCTGGGTTTATCTGGATGCAGTACTTTTAGTTTGAAATGTTCCAATAATACCTAATTTATTAATAAATTGGTATAAGAGACGCGAGATTCCACAAAATGCACGTAGAGGTACTCTCGACCTCTCGGTGGCGTCAGACAGAATAACGGTCGATAGTGTCAAATTTCATACAGAGTGGGCAAAGAGCAAGGCACTTTTTTTTCTCCCAAATTATAATTTGGTTGACAAAAAGTTAGAGACGCCCAAGCCGACAAAACCGACTAAAACCATTATCGATCGCAACGAGCGACGACGTCACAGTCAACATGGCTTCTCCCATGGCTTCTCCGTTCATGACCTTCCTCTGTGCGCGTCGGCCGTCAACGCGACAAGTTCGTATCGTTAACTTTATATCGGGGATATTTATCTCATCTAGCCGAGCCAGTTCCGAATGGGCGCACACGTTATCACCAAAGTCAACGATTGCAGTCAAGAAAAAAACTCCTTGCGAGACAAGCGAGCGCCCTGAATCCGTGCGACACTTCGCCAGTGTATTCCCATAATCGCCGATTGGAGTGATACAACGCTAATAAGGCTTTCCACTGCGTCAAACATCAAGGCAATTTTTATTTTTTCGCTCCCATCATGAGCACAAACGTTTGCGTTAAGCAGGTTAAACTGCGATGAAACGAAGTTCTTTAGAGGCGAGCGCCGACGCCGTGCAGCGTTTCACTTGCGTTGCTCATTGTGTGTGTGTGTGTGTGTGTGTGTGTGTGCGTGTGTGTGCGTGCAGCTCATTCTATGTAGAGAGCCTACATGCAACGCTGTCCAATTCTATGGACCGCACTAACACGGAGAAACGCATTCTTTTTCAAAAAAAAACCATGTCGTTTGCAAGTGAAAATGGAAACGTCGCTACGAATCCATGCGTGGAATTCTAGGTGAGCGACGGAGCCGAGCAGTCACGCCCATTGCAGGGTAAGTCCCGTAGTGCCGCAGCTGCGGAACCGGTGCGAGCGCAGTTTGCTGAGACCGAAAGTGAAAATCAAATTGTAGTGAAGTATAGAGGTCGCATAACTTTTGATTTTAGACCAAAGGTTTTAGACCAGACACGGCAGCGCAGCAGATGCGGCGTTGTGCAGGTATTCCCTAGTGTGCCGTCTCTGCCCGCCTCTGCGGCCGGCTGTCGCTCGCTGCGAGCACTCGCTCGTGGCGCTGCGAGCGTAACGGCGTTGCATGTAGGTTCCCTATCGTAGCGCCCGTCGCGGTCGCGCTGAAGCGACAGAATGCGGCCGGCTCGGGCTGGTTCGTCCGCTGTAAATTGCGCACTATCGGGCTTTCTGCGCGAGACAGAAAGGCCGGTTCTCCTTAGAAAAACCGTTACAGCCGAGTACTCAGTGTTCGTGTTCGCGGGTGCCGATGAAACAGCGAACAAGTGATACACGTTCACTTTGTTGGGACGCAAGTGCGCGCGGAGGAGAAAGAGAGAGAAGTTTCGACGGCGTGAGTCACAACTGTCAACTGGTTTCCTTTTTACTTTGCTTCAGCCGCCCTTGGGGCTGCACGCCCTTTCCACTCAGTAACATTGGTGGAGAGTGGAGGACAGAGGCGCGGGTTGCAACCGGTTCGGAGGAGCGCTCGCTGCTCGCCCTTGCCTGCACGTTGTGGCCCTCTCGCAGCCGCTACAACTTGAACAACTCTTCCGCAAAAGGGAACGACCATGGTATATCCTGCTTAAATCATTTGTTGTGTGTATTTGTTGATTAACGCTCAAAATATAGAAGGAAACGTTCGCATATGCCACATTTTTTCGCCTTTTAGTTCTGACAGATAGAAAAAAATCTCGCCCGCGACAGCGCTGGTACGCCTCTGCAGGTGTATTTATGGAAGAGGCGGACGTTACTTAGGCGAGAAAGTACTATGTCCACGTAGCTGATTAAGAAGATTCACTAATTAACTATCTTTAGCTTAAGGGCATATATACTAGAATTCGTATCATACATACGCATAAAATTCGTATCAGCAGCCAAGGTACTTAATTGCGAATAATTGTAGGTTTCGATCGCACATAGAGAAATTTCTGCCTAGATATCCTCAACTTATGAGATTTATTGAAATAAACATATTGTTACGGATGAGGCGTGTTTATTTACAGGTGATGGATGAGAGTCCAGGAAAACAGTCCAGCACCGGTTCGTTCTGCGCTCCGCACCCAAAAAGATCCGTCGTCCTCCTCTTCTTCCTTTCGTCTCAACCAAGGCGTTACATTACCCGTTTCGCAGACGAAGCCCATCATGCGAGTTAGGGCTGAGTTATAGTGTGATATCGCTTGAGGCGCGTAACATGCGCAAGTTGAGTAGCGCTAGAGCGGCGTCCTGGTGACCTTACACGGCGACCACATACGTTAAATCACTAATGCGGTCAATGATGGTGAAGGGACCGGTATACTGAGCCAAGAACTTTTGGCATAACCCGCGTTTGCGCTTAGGGGTCCACAGCCACACCAAGTCACCTTTTTCGAATGAAACTGAGTCGTGGCGGCGGTCATACCGCTCCTTGGAGCGATCTTGTGATGCCAGTGTACGCAGACGAGCAAGTTGTCGGGCTTCCTCAGCACGGCACAAAGTTTCGGCAACTGAATCCTCTGCATGGAGGGTAAAGGGGAAATGGTGTCGAGACAGCTGCGCGGTGCCCGAGCATAGAGTAGGTAGAAAGGTGTGAAGTCCGTAGTTTTCGTGCTTCGCTGTATTGTAGGCATAAGTAATAAATGGCAAGATGTCATCCCAGTTCTTGTGATTGGATGATACATACATAGCCAGCATGTTGATCAGGTGCGGTTCGTACGTTCGACAAGGCCATTCGTCTGGGGATGATATGGTGTTGAGTGGCGGAACTGCGAAGTGCAGAGTCTGAGCAATTCTTCCACGGCATCGGCGACGAATTGGCGACCACGGTCGCTGATGATTACGCGAGGCGGACCGTGGCGAAGAAATTACGTAGCGTAACAAGAAGGCAGCGACGCAGGTAGCGGTGGAGGAAGCTATCGCAGCGGTTTCCGCGTATCTAGTAAGGTGATCGACACAGACGATGACCCAACGGTTGTTGTTCGAAGACCGTGGAAAACGGTCCTAACAGGTCGATACCAACTTGCTCGAAAGGTGTAGTAGGCGGCGCTACAGGATGAAGAAGGCCTTGTGGAGCGCTTGTAGGTCGCTTGTGACGCTGGCACTTGTCGCAGCTCGACACGTATTGTTTAGTAGAAATGTCGCATCTTAGGCCAGTAAAACCGCTCCTGTATTCGATGTAGGGTGCGAATGAATCAAGATGGCCTGATGTCGGATCATCGTGTATGACACGGAGAACATCGCAATGCAGACTTTCGGGAACAACCAGTAAATACCAGCGCGCCACTTGCTGAGTAATTTGTCTTATATAGCAGTCCATCGCGAAGACAAAAGCGACCACTGGCCTTGGGACTGCAGGCATCGGCGAACAAGGGGATCCAAACATAAGTCATTGCGCTGTTCTCGCTGGAAGACGGTGGCGTCAGGAAACGAGTGAGAGACAGCAGCAAAGCATGTGTCGAGACTGTCCGTGTTATCCTCCGTTGTGGACAGAGGAAGGCGAGAAAGGCAATCAGCGTCGGCATGACGTCTTCCACTTTTGTACGAAACATTGAAGTCAAATTCTTGGAGCGTAAAGCCCAGCGTGCTAGACGACCGGAGGGATCACGGAGGGTAACAAGCCAACATAAGGAATGGTGGTCAGTCACAATTGTAAATGGACGCCCGTATAGGTAGCAACGGAACTTCTGAACAGCAAATACAGCCGCTAAGCATTCTTGCTCTGTCACAGTGTAGTTTCGTTCAGCCTTGCTGAGAGAACGGCTCGCATAGGCCACCACATACTCTTCGTTATTATGGCGCTGAACAAGCACTCCACCGATGCCGATTCCGCTGGCGTCACTGTGCACTTCAGTAGGAGCAACGCATCGAAGTGACGAAGAATGGGTTCTGATGTTAGGAGAAACTTGAGTTGAGAGAATGCCGCTCGCATTCAGGTGTCCACTCGTACGGGCTGTCTTTTCGCAAGAGACTTGTCAATGGATAAACAATGTCCGCGAACTTGGGCTCGAACCGTCGAAAGTAGGAGCATAATCCCAAGAAGCTGCGGAGTTCTTTTAGTGACTGAGGTGGCTTAAAGGCACTGACTGCTTCTATTTTCCGGGGGTCTGGCCTGACACCATCTTTGTCAACCAGGTGACCAAGAACTAACGCTTGTTGTTCGCCAAACCGGCACTTCTTAGAATTCAAAACCAAGCTGGCCTTTTCGACGCAGTCTAAAACGAGGTTTAAACGGGCGTTATGCTCTTCAAAAGTACGTCCGAAAATGACAACGTCATCTAGATAGCATAAACATACCTCCCATTTTAGACCGCGCAGAATCGAGTCCATAAATCTTTCGAAAGTAGCGGGGGCATTGCAAAGCCCAAACGGCATAACATTAAATTGATACAGTCCATCGGGTGTCACGAATGCAGTCTTCTCCTTGTCAGCAGGGTGCATAGGGATCTGCCAATACCCTGATCGTAGATCTAGTGAAGAAAAGTAGGAAGCCGAATGTAGATAGTCGATAACATCGTCGATCCGAGGTAGTGGATATACATCTTTTTTGGTGAGGGCGTTTAATCGTCTATAATCAACGCAAAACCTCCAAGAACCGTCTTTCTTCTTAACCAAAATGACAGGTGCTGCCCAAGGGCTGCACGATTCTTCAATAACGCCCTTCTGCAGCATATCCTGAACTTGTTCGGCAATAACTTTCCGCTCCGATGACGACACTCGGTAAGATTTTTGCCGGACCGGATGAGCAGAGCTTGTATCAATTCTGTGCTGAGCTCGAGAACATGGTAAAGATGGTAGCTTCTCCTTTTTGCAGAAGTCAAACACAGAAGCATGTCTTTCCAATAGCTCAACCAATCTTTGTCGCTCGTGTGAGCGTAAGTTCTTACTAATCATGCTCAGAATCTGCCACTCGTAGGAGCAACTGCATTCGCCAACGGCCAAGCGTTTTTGATCTTCGTCGTCAACGGCAGCGATAGAATTCCCGTTGGCACCATCAAAGATGGCGAGCTTCATTCCGCGAGGAAGTATAACAGGCACTGGCGAACAGTAAGTGCCCACAAAAACGTGGCTCGGTTGCTAATCGACACAATACAGCGAGGCACTAAGATGTTTTTCTTAGCACACTGACCGGTCGAGGTTGAACGATCGCATCAAAGGGAGAACGGCAGAGACGGAAGCGAACACGGCAACTGACCGCATGCACCATGGTGGCACTGTCAGTTCATCGGAAACAACCAGTGTGTCTTCCGCGGGTGGCAGCTCGTCACAGAGGGCATGAACGACTTCACTGCTGACTGAAAGTTCACCGGTGCCACAGTTGACGAAAGCGCCACACTCTTGGAGAAAGTCAACACCGAGAATAACTTCGTGTGTACACCGTTGCAGAACCAGGAATTCAGTTGGGAACACCTTTCCGGCCAACAGACGTTAACGACGCAAACTCCCAGGGGATGAAGTATTTCTCCTCCGACACCACGAAATCTTGTAGATTCGTGCCAAGAAAACATAACTTTGCGGCCAATGCCATCTTTGAAAGAACGACTCATAACAGAAATGGTTGCACCAGTGTCCACTAAAGCCGTAGCACATACTCCATCTATTAACACCTTTATCTTGTTCTTAAGCATCGTAACTGGCGGAGGCATCTGAGGTAAGTCATTTTGTGCGACCTCACCTCCATCGGTCGCGCCGGCTAGTTTTCCGGCGGTGGCGGTGGTGATAGCCGCCGTCGCGGGGAAGGCGAGCGGCGCAGTCTGGCGGACGGAGGTGTCAAACTACGGTCAGAAGCGGGAGAACTATTGCGCCGATTCTCTTGTCGTGAGGTTCTCCTGGAATAGGCGGACCAGGGATCGTTGTTGTCACCATTGCCGGCGCGAAGAAACGTTGATGGCGGATCGTATCGGGCTGTTTCCCTGCGCCGACGACAGAACCGAGCTATGTGTCCGGTAGCACCACAACAATAACACACAGGAGGTTGGCGATATGCGTTGTTGTCCTGAAAAGCATTGCCGCGACGCTGTGGGACAAATGCATCTTCACGCGGCTCCTGGTGTGTAGCGGCCGGCTGACGAGGATAGCTGAAGCGGCGTTCGTAGCGCGACTCTGGGTAGTGATTGGGCTGCGGCCTCGGTGGCGAGCGAGAACTGTAGTTGTAGTCCTCTACGCCCGTTGCAGCGATAGAAACATGATGAGCGGGGCTGGGATTGGCGCAGCATCATAAGGTGTCGAGTGCACGTGTCGGGTGAGCTCTTCCCGTACTATCTCTCGTATTGTAGACGCGAGATCAAGGGACGTGTAGTCGTCAACACTCGCAACGGTTGTCACATTCGGTAACCGACCGAATTTTGGCATGATACGTCGCATCTTCAAGGCCTCGAATGTACGACAATGCCGTATGACGTCAGCTACTGCACCAAGGTTCTCTTTGCTGATGAGGAAGTGGTATACATCCTCGGCAATTCCTTTTAAGAGGTGGCCGACCTTGTCCTCCTCTGACATGCGAGGGTTGACGTTCTTGCAGAGCTTCAATATCGCCTCAATATAAGTCGTGCACGTCTCGCCTGGCACTTGGGCTCTTTGCAGCAGCGTTTGTTCAGCCTGCTTCCTCTTCGCGACTGAGTCCCCAAAACACTCAGTTTTTTCCGACACGAATCGATCCCAGGTCGTGAGGGCGTCCTCATGGTTGTCAACCACACAAGTGCCGTGCCCGTTAAGAAAAACACGACGTTGGACAGCTGAGTTGCCGCATCCCAATGGTAATAGTTGCTCACCCGTTTGTAGTGAGTGAGCCACTCATCCACGTCCTCGCCAGACTTGCCTCCAAATGTGCGAGTCTCTATCAGGTGCTGACGCTGCCAGGGACCAGCCGCGGCTGAAGCAGTTACCGAAGGGGCCGCTGTAACCAGGGCAGGGGCTGCAGCTGTAGGAACTGGCACAGTCCGGGTTCCGTCTTCACCGCGAGACATCTCGACCACCAGCGGCAAGGGCGGCAGTCCAGCAAGGCGGCGGCTTCGGCGCAGATCAGGTGGTTGCAGAACCGTGTTGCGTCGCGTGGTTGAGTACCCAGCACCTTCCACCACAAAACTGTTACGGATGAGGCGTCTTTATTTACAGGTGATGGATGAGAGTCCAGGAAAACAGTCCAGCACCGGTTTCGTTCTGCGCTCCGCACCAAAAAGATCCGTCGTCCTCCTTCTTCCTTTCGTCTCAACCAAGGCGTTACAATATGCAAGTACCTCAAGAACGCTGTCAAATGTAAGCACATCATACATGAGTGTAAGCGGATGCATTTCCTTGTGCGTTTCGTGAGCGAACATTGTCAATGATAACATTGTCAATAAGAATAAGCTTAAAGCATAGCTTGCACCGGGTGCCGAGAACGATTCGCTACGTTTTTTGTTTGTTTGTTTACTTGCTTGTTTGTTTTTGTTTTTGCGCTACACCGTTGACAGTGCTTTGACGGCCAAAGCAGTTGTTACAGCCGCGGCGATAAAAAAGGATAAAATACAATGCCGGCGCATCATTGGCGCCGCGCATGCTAGATGTGGCCTATTTCAAACTGCAGATGTCGCTCGTGCAGTCTCGAGCGCGACGTTCCGTCGTTGTCGACATGAGTGTTGACCTGTGTACATGCTGAGCACTAAAGCGACTCTTCTTTCTGAGAAGACACCTTCGTCTTGCGCCCCCAGATAAATTTGCTTGCCTACAGAATGCTTGTTCGAACAGTGCTGGAGCACGCCAATATTGTTTGGTTTCCGTACACAAAAGAACTCATTGCAAGAATGGAAGAGGTGCAGAGGAAGGCAATAAGGTTCTGTTTTAATAAATACAAGTTAACGGATTCATTGACTGAATTAATAAAGAGAGCTGGTTTGTTAACACTGCAAAGTAGAGCAAAACTAGCACGACCAAAGTTTTCGTTTCAATTTTTTCATGGTGACATAAACATTGACGTCAGCCCCAACCTCTCTCTGTCCATCTCTCTGTCATTGACAGTAGACGTGTGCATGCTTGCCGCCCATGCCCGCTAAGCTCCCCTTCGGTCGGATCGAGCCAGGAGACCGGGAAATAGAGGGAGAGATTGACTGTCCGTATACTTAGTCAACCACTTAACGCCAAAACAAACACAAAAGGGAGAACAAAGCGGTATCTATCATTGCATCTTCGCTTTTTCTTCATGTATGTGAGCGTGCGTGTCTGTTACTCTGTGCTAACTTGGTAGTCCCTCTTCCGCTCTGCCTGTTTATATAAGGAGCCTGTACGTGTACGTTTAAGAGGGAAGCAGGAAGAAAATGAGGAGCCATTCCACCCTCTGAAGGCGGATGACCAGCGAAGCTGTAGTAAATCACACGGTATTAAGCGTCTTCACTCAATGGAAGTCATGGAAAATTTTGCCGGTCAGGATTTGGATATGTCGGCCATCAGTGCTCCAGCCCATACATATTCCCTGGCGTATTAAAAAAATGTCGCAGTTTCACCCTTAAGGCGAAGCTTCGATTGCGATAGCAAATTAGTAGAGAGCTATACGAAGCAAGGATAGTAGTTTAATGGGTCGTATAAACTTGTAAACATTCGCCTACTAATTCAATAGACAAGCACGGTGTCACGCGCGCACAGGTTAACATGAACGCATCTCGCTCGATGACCACGGAAACTCGATGTCAGAACGCTGGAGTAAGGAGGTGCAGCTATAGCCGCGAGCGAATGGACCTTCGTGCCGCCTCTCGCTTCAAAGCGAACGAAACGTCGAAAACACAGCGCATACGAAGTTACTGGCTCTAGTTGAACATTGTTTACGTCGCACATCGCTTTCAAGAGGAGCCCCGCGCGGGCGCGTACTTTTTCCACGTCGCAGATCGCTTTCGAGGTAGGACACCCACGCGGCCGCCGCCGGGCAGGACGACCCCCCCACCCCCCCCCCCCCCCCCTCCCCTCATGTGCCTGACGCGTGAAAGAAGCAGCGCGCTCCGCCCCGCCTTTTCCCTCGCGCGCGCGAGATTGAGCAGCAGTGTCGGCTGACCCTCGCAAGCCTGCACTCGCACACGCAGCGTACCGCCAGCACACGGCGACGATTTACCGTGTTTGGACTTTATACGGAACCTCACGACGACGTCCACGACCACGCAGAACTTCGCTGGAGTGTTCCATATAATTGATATCGCATATAATATATCCGCTCATTTCATTATACATTGTCTCACTCATGCCTGAACCTTGGATTATTACGACCTTAGTGAGTGGTTCTATCTTGGCGTGCACAATCTGCTAGCGCCATAGGCATCACTGCAAGTGAGCTTGTACACACAACGTGCCCCCATTTTGCCGCAAGCAAGGTGAACCGATATCACCTCTGCTTATCGTTCAAGCACTCACCAACGTTCACACTCACTTCCACTCACAAGCACTCACTCGTGTTCACACTCACCTGCACTCACACTCACGTTCACTCACCCCTATACACCCAGAAGCACTCGCCACGTTCACACCCAGCTCCACTCATACATCACTCAGTGACGTTCCACACTCATCTCACTCACACTCACAGGCACTCACCACGTTCACACTCACACTCACTGGCACTCACATCACATGGCAACACCTCCACTCACGCTCACTGGCACTCACTCACACTGACCTCCACTCACCTACACTCACTGGCACTCACCTACACACACTGGCACTCACCTCCACTCACACTCACCGGCACTCACTCGCACTCACACTCACTGGCACTCACTCTCACTCGCACTCACTTCGACTCACACTCGCTGGCACTCACGCGCATAGGTCGGAAGTGTGGAGAATACTCCTCCCCCCCCCCCCCCCTCACATAACTTTTTCCAGGCCCCGCATCACTCACGTTCACACTCACCTCCATTCACACTCACAGCACTCACTCGCACTCGCGCTCACTTCCACTTACACTCACTGGCGCTCACTCGCACTCACCTCCACTCACACTCACAGACAGTTACTCGCACTCATCTCCACTCACACTCACAGGTGCTCACTCGCACTCGCACTCACCTGCACTCACACTCACTGGCACTCACTCGCACTCGCACTCACCTGCACTCACACTCACTGATACTCACTCGCACTCGCACTCACCTCCACTCACACTCCTGGCGCCCACTCGCACTCGCACTCAACTCCACTCACACTCACTGGCACTCAACTCGCACTCACCTCCACTCACACTCACAGACACTCACTCACACTCGCACTCACCTGCACTGGCACTCATCACACTCATCCCTTTGAAATGAGTGCGAGTGTAGTGAGTGGCACTCATGAGTCAGGTGCAGATCTATACCGGTCACAATTCGTGTATATTAATAACGAAGCTTCCAATTTAGCACTTGTTGCATCGGGAGTGCGCCAAGGCAGTGTTTTGGACCCAGTTTATTTTTAATATACATAAAAGATTGGCCTTCCAGATTACATGGTAACATCTGTCTATTCGCTGACTATTGTATTTCGTGCCGCGAAATTAATCGCCGAAGTAATAATCACCATATACAAAATTCTACCTTTTCTTGGTGTCAGGAGTGGCAGATGGACTCTAAGTGCCCAAAATCTGTAACGCTAACAGTAAAAAAGAAACAGATATCTGAGTTTACTTACATTATTAATGACACACCTCTCACTTGTGCATTTCAGCGTAAATATTTAGGTGTCACTTTAACATACGCTCTCTGATGGGAAAGCCATGTTACAAAATAACCTCTTCTTCTTCTTCTTTCTGGGGTTTTACGTGCCAAAACCAGTTCTGATTATGAGGCACGCCGTAGTGGAGGGCTCCGGATTAATTTTGACCACCTGGGGTTCTTTAACGTGCACTACAACGCAAGCACGCGGGCGTTTTTGCATTTCGCCTCCATCGAAATGCGGCCGCCGCGGCCGGGATTCGATCCCGCGATCTCGTGCTCAGGAGCGCAACGCCTTAGCTGACAGAGCCACCCCGGCGGGTACAAAATAACCTCAAGTGGAAATAAATGTACACGCTGAGCACTAAAGCGACTCTTCTTTCTGAGAAGACACATTCGTCTTGCGCCCCCAGATAAAATTTGCTGGCCTACAAATGCTTGTTTGAACAGTGCTGGAGTATGCCAATATTTTTGGTTTCCGTACACAAAGGAACTCATTGCAAGAATGGAAGGGGTGCAGAGGAAGGCAATAAGGTTCTGTTTTAATAAGTACAACTTAACGGATTCGTTGACTGAGTTATTAAACAGAGCTGGTTTATTAACACTGCAAAGCAGAGAAAAACTAGCGCGACTAAAGTTTTCGTTTCAATTTATTCATGGCGACATAAACATTGACGTCAGCCCCTCTCCCTGTCGATCACTCTGTCATTGACATAAGACGTGGGCATGCTTCCGCCCATGCTAGCTAAGCTCCCCTTCGGTAGGATTGAGCCAAGAGACCGGGAAATAGAGGGAGAGATTTACATTCCGTATACTTAGTCAACCACTTAATCTTGAAACAAACACAAAAGGGAGAGCAAAGCGGTATCTATCATTGCATCTTCGCTTTTTCTCCATGTATGCGAGCGTGCGTGTCTGTTACTCTGTGCTAACTTGGCTAGTCCCTCTTCCGCTCTGCCTGTTTATATAAGGAGCCTGTACGTGTACGTTTAAGAGGGAAGCGGGAAGAAAATGAGGAGCCATTCCACCCTCTGAAGGCGGATGACCAGCGAAGCTGTAGCAAATCACACGGTATTAAGCGTCTTCACTCAATGGAAGTCATGGAAAATTTTGCCGGTCATGATTTGGATATGTCGGCCATCAGTGCTCCAGCCCATACATATTCCCTGGCGTATTAAAGAAAATGTCGCAGTTTCGCCCGTAAGGCGAAGCTTCGATTGCGATAGCAAATTACGTAGAGAGCTATACGAAGCAAGGATAGTAGTTTAATGGGTCGTATAAACTTGTAAACATTCGCCTACTAACTCAATAGACAAGCACGGTGTCACGCGCGCACAGGTTAACATGAACGCATCTCGCTCGATGACCACGGAAACTCGCTGTCAGAACGCTGGAGTAAGGAGGTGCAGCTATAGCCGCGAGCGAATGGACCTTCGTGCCGCCTCTCGCTTCAAAGCGAACGAAACGTCGAAAACACAGCGCATACGAAGTTACTGGCTCTAGTTGAACATTGTTCACGTCGCAAATCGCTTTGTAGAGGAGGCCCCGCGCGCGCGCGCACTTTTTCCACGTCGCAGATCGCTTTCGAGATACGACACCCACGCGAGATACGACACCCACGCCATGTTAACAGAATAACCTCAACTGGAAATCAATGTACAGGCTGAGCACTAAACCGACTCTTCTTCTTGAGAAGACACTTTCTTCTTGCGCCCCCAGATAAAATTTGCTGGCCTACAAAATGCTTGTTCGAACAGTGCTGGAGCACGCGAATATGTTTGGTTTCCGTACAGAAAATAACTCATTGCAAGAATGGAAGGGGTGCAGAGGAAGGCAATAAGGTTGTTTTAATAAGTACAACTTAACGGATTCATTGACTAAATTATTAAAGAGAGGTGGTTTATTAACACTGCAGAGTAGAGCAAAAGTAGCACGACTTAAGTTTTCGTTTCAATTTATTCATGGTGACATAAACATTGACGTCAGCCCCAAACTCTCTCTGTCCATCTCTCTGTCCTTGACATTAAACGTGTGCATGCTTGCCGCCCATGCTCGCTAAGCTCCCCTTCGGTCGAATTGAGCCAAGCGAGCGGGAAATAGAGGGAGCGATTGACTGTCCGTATTCATAGTCAACCACTCAATCAATCAATCAATCAAAGTTTATTTCACCAGAAAATTATGGATGGTCTTCAGGGTTAAAAGCTGCTCTAGGCAGCTTGACTGAGTCCCTGAAGACCCTTACATCGGCAGCATACAACGTTCACAGCACATATATGCATATAGGATCACAATTGTAACATGCCTACAAATGTACAGTGTACAAAGTTTACGTAAGGATCACTTGGAGTTAACATACACAGTTAAAGTAGGATTTGCATCAAATGTTTAATACAGGATAAACATAATCGTATAAGAAACTTTTGACAGCAAAAAATCTAAATAAAATCCTGTTAATTTAACAGGTTTCACAAAAAAAGGGAGCACTCAAAAAAAGGGAGCACTGGCACTCACTCGCACTCGCACTCACGCCTTTGAAACGAGTGCGAGTGAGTGTGAGTGAGTGCACTCATGAGTGAGGGCGCCGACCTATGACTGGCACTCACTCGCACTCGCACTCACCTGCATTCACACACACTCGCACTCACTTGCACTCGCACTCACTGGCATTCAGCGGCTTGTCACGTTTCTGACCCAGTAAGGTTCCTCGGTGCGGTCACTATCTAATCGCTAGTGGCTGTGCTCAGTTCCGTTACATTTGTTCTTGCTGCGCACAAGGCTTGAAACGTAGCTGTTTCCTACATTGTAATACCTTGTAGCACACACACACACACACACACATATATATATATATATATATATATATATATATATATATATATATATATATATATATATATATATATATTGTAGTGGGGAATAGAGTCCGCAGCCATTGAGAGAGGATGACGAAGCCCAGCCGCCCGGAGAGCGCGAGACAGTGACCGACGCTCTTGGACCAAGGCTGTTGTTACGTATAGCCCCTGCTTGTAAATAAACCCCCTTACAGTTTGGTGGAAAGGTGCTGGGTATCTCCTAGTCTCCCAACCTGGAACTACGTAGCCGTACCCTGTCTCCAGCGCCAGCGATGGCTGAAGAAACCACCACCCAAGGTCCTTCTCAGACTAAACCCACCGTCTGTCCCGGCGTGCTGCCTCAGCGTCACCCGCCGATATTCAGCGGGACTGACGACCAAGACGTCGAGGACTGGTTGGCAACTTACCAGAGGGTGAGCGCAGTCAACAAATGGGACGATGCGACTAGGCTGACCAATGTCATATTTTACTTGACTGGCGTCGCCAGTCTCTGGTTCCGCAATCACGAAGCGGAGATTCATAACTGGGCCTCGTTCAAGACCACTTTTTCGGAAATCTTGGGCCGCCCCGCAGTATGCAAGCTCCGCGTAGAACAGCGACTTCGTGAACGCGCTCAACAACCCGGTGAGAACTTCACCAGTTATATTGAAGACGTCGTCGACTTGTGTAAGCGTATCAACCCGTCGATGCACGAGTCGGATAAGATCAAGCAAATCCTGAAAGGAATAGCCGATGACGCGTTTCAAATGTTATTGGCCAAAGACCCCCAAGCCGTCGCAGATGTTGTCAGCTTGTGCCAGAGTTTCGACGAATTGCGCAAGCAACGCGCCCAAACTCGACGCCCTCTGGAACAGAACGACTCGATCGCGGCCTTGACTCTGGGTGACCAGAATGCACTGTTGATTCAGATAAAGCAGTTCGTGCGTGAGGAGGTCGCCAGACAACTCTCTATTTTATCGAGCACGCCCGAGCCAGCACAGGCAGAACATCTGGCCCCAGTCATACGCCAAGCTATCCAGGAAGAGGTCACTGACGCTTTGCCTTTCGCTCGTCCGCTACCTCCGGAGCCTGCGCCCTTGTCGTATGCGCAAGTCGTCGCTGCCGGGCCGCCTCGTCAACCGACCTATTCCGCGTCGGCACCCGTTCGGCCCCCACCAGTTCCGTTCAGCCGACCAGTCCCCACAAATTCATGGCGCAATGCGGACAATCGCCCTATCTGTTATTCTTGCGGCTATGCAGGACATGTGGCGCGCTTCTGTCGCCGTCGCCCTCCTGTTCAAATAGATGTCATGCGACCGTCTGCTTACGATCCTGGGCGCTTTGACGGCAGAGCGCGGCTACAACAATCCTCTTCGCCCGAGCGTATGCCCTCAGCTACCCGCCGATCTCCAATCCCCCGACGTCGCTCTCTGTCACCTATGCGCCGTCGACCCTGCCCTTCTGACGCAGAAAACTAAACGTCGCAGTTCCCGAGGCAGAACTGCGTCGTCGTCGAAAAATTCAAGTCCTCGAATTTCTCCAGCGAACCTCATTCACGTTATTGTGCATGGTTTTCGTACCCTTGCGCTTGTAGACACTGGTGCTGCCGTTTCAGTGATTGATGTAAAACTTTGCCGCTTGCTTCGGAAGGTTACGACGACGTCAACGGGATTATCCCTCCGTACCGCGGCCGCACACCATATTCAGCCGTTAGCCGCCTGCACAGCCCGCGTCATAATTCAAGATGTTGTTTATCCCATGAGTTTCTTGTGCTACCAGCCTGTTCGCATGATGTCATCCTTGGTTGGGATTTTCTTTCTCGCCATCATGCTGTTATTGACTGTGCTCGTGCCAAGGTGGCGTTCTCTGCGTTGTGTTCCGCGTCGCCTGCACCTACAATGGAAAAGTTGCTGGTCGCTGAGGATACGAACATACCACCCAGTAGTACAGTCCTTGTCCCCGTGTCCTGTGCCGCTGTTCGTGTGTCTGCAGTTCTCTTTTCACCCTCCGAGACCGTTCAATACCGCACGAATCTCACGTTGCCTTTTGCCGTTCTCGACATGACCAACGGTGCCGCATCCTTATTTGTTACGAACCCGTTGCCGGTTCCCTCAACCTTATTCCATGGAGAGTGTATCGGCACAATTCAGGCGTTCGACGTATCCTCTATCTTCTGCCTTGACGACGTGGACAACTTCCACCTTAGTGCCTTGACGCCTTCTGCTGGTACGCCTGATCGACCGCCTTTAAGTGTGTTCGGCTCCGCCATCGACGACGAACTTGCAGAGGTGCACCGCGAGAAACTTCTTGCACTCCTCAACCAGTTTCGAGGCTCGTTTGATTGCCAGAAGACGTCATTAGGCCGCACGCATACTGTTCTCCATCCGATTGACACCGGCTCACAAGCGCCTCTGCGCCAGCGCCCTTACCGCGTATCCCCTGCTGAGCGTCATGTGATCGCCGAACGAGTCGACGACATGCTTCAGCGCGGCATCATTCAGCCGTCCTGCAGCCCCTGGTCGTCGCCTGTTGTTCTTGTGAAGAAAAAAGATGGCTCAATCCGCTTCTGCGTCGACTACCGCCGATTGAACAAAGTTACGCGAAAAGATGTGTATCCCCTGCCACGCATCGATGATGCCCTCGACTGCTTGCAAGGAGCCGAATTCTTTTCATCACTAGACTTACGGTCCGGTTATTGGCAGGTCCCTATGGCACCATCCGATCGCCCGCAAACTGCCTTCGTAACTCCCGATGGACGGTACGAATTCAATGTTATGCCATTCGGCCTATGTAATGCCCCAGGTACATTCGAAAGGATGATGGACAGTGTCTTGCGTGGGTTGAAATGGAAGACGTGCCTGTGCTACCTGGACGACGTCGTCGTTTTCTCCCCTGATTTCGACAGTCACCTCCGTCGACTTCACGAGGTACTGAGCTGTTTGACGCGCGCAGGCCTTCAGCTTAACATCAAGAAGTGCCGATTCGGAGCTCGCAAACTCACCATCCTGGGCCACGTAGTCTCTAAGGACGGCGTCCATCCAGATCCGCAGAAACTTCATGCTGTTGCTGAATTCCCGAAGCCTACCACCGTGAAAGCGCTTCGCAGCTTCCTTGGTCTATGCTCATACTTTCGCCGCTTTGTGCAGAACTTCGCTTCTATAATAGCACCACTGACGAAGCTGCTAACCGGCGATAGCTATCTGTCTGGTTGGTCGCCGGCGTGTGATGAGGCTTTCGCAACATTACGCCGTCTCTTGACTTCACCGCCAATCCTGCGTCACTTCGACCCTGCCGCTCCGACCGAGGTGCACACGGATGCTAGTGGGATCGGCCTTGGCGCTGTCCTTGCCCAACGTAAGTCGGGCTTCTCTGAATACGTTGTTGCCTATGCGAGTCGTGCCCTTACCAAGGCAGAGCGCAAGTACACGGTTACCGAGAAGGAATGTTTGGCAATTGTTTGGGCGTTGCAGAAATTTCGCCATACTTGTATGGCAATTCGTTTGATGTCGTCACCGATCATCATTCGCTCTGTTGGCTGGCTTCACTGAAGGATCCGTCGAGTCGACTTGGACGCTGGGCGCTTCGTTTGCAAGAATTCGATATTCGCGTTCTTTACCGCTCCGGACGCAAGCATGCCGACGCCGACGCACTTTCCCGCTCGCCGGTGTCTTCTGACGTTGCGCCTGTTTCCCTTTCCGCAACTTCCTTAGCCAGCATCAATATAACTGACATGCCTTCCGAACAGCGCAAGGATCCCTGGATCGCCTCGCTGATCGACGTTCTCTCTATGCCTTCGACGACACCAGCCCCACAGCTCTCTCGTGCCCTTCGTCGCCAAGTACCTCATTATGCGCTCCGGGACGACATGTTGTACCGCCGCAACTACCAGCCCGATGGTCGAAAGTGGCTTCCTGTTATACCTCGCCATTTGCGCTCCGATCTGTGCACGGACTTTCACGGAGACCCACAAAACGCGCATGCTGGCGTTTTGAAAACGTATGATAGACTTCGCCAGCGATTCTACTGGCGTGAAATGTACACATACGTCCGCAAGTGCATTCGTTCCTGCATTGAGTGTCAACGCCGGAAAAACAACTTGTCACACACCTGACCCATTACAACCTTTGCCGTGTACCGCTCGCCCGTTTGACAGAATCGGCATAGACCTGTACGGACCACTTCCTTCCACCCCTGCGGGCAATCCGTGGATTATTGTGGCCGTCGACCATCTTACTCGATATGCTGAAACCGCCGCTCTTGCAACAGCTTCAGCTCGCGATGTTGCCTTGTTCGTCTTGCGCCGCTTCGTTCTTCGCCATGGTGCGCCACGCGAGCTGCTTAGCGACCGAGGGCGTGTGTTTCTTTCTCAAGTCATCCAAGAGCTTCTCAGTGAGTGCAATATCATTCATCGCACCACTACAAGTTATCATCCGCAAACTAATGGCTTGACGGAGTGCTTTAACCGAACACTCGGTGATATGCTATCCATGTACATAGCCTCCGACCATTCTAATTGGGACTTGGTGCTTCCTTTTGTGACATATGCATACAACACTGCCACGCAAGCCACCACTGGATTTTCGCCTTTCTTTTTACTATAAGGACGTGAGCCATCTTCCACACTGGACACTATACTTCCATACCGCCCGGATGCATCCGAATACCGCCCAGTCTCAGAACTTGCTCAATGTGCCGAAGAGTGCCGCCAACTCGCAGCCTCATTTACATCCGTGACCCAAGGTCTTCAAAAAGAGCGCCTTGACCCGGCTGAACCTACCCCTACCTTCCCTGTTGGCTCGTTCGTGTGGCTTTCAATTCCGTGCCCCACATTTGGTCTCTCCCGCAAGTTCGCAGCGAAGCATCACGGTCTCTACCGGATCGTTGAATGCACATCGCCGGTGAACTACGTCGTCGAGCCTGTGACACCTCCCACCGACATACGCTGCCGTGGTCGTGAAACAGTCCACGTGGGCTGCTTAAAGCCCTACTACGACCCTCTGGTGCTTGCCTCACCTTGAGTCGCCAGGATGGCTCCTCTTCGTCGCCGGGGCCAATGTAGTGGGGAGTAGAGTCAACAGCCATTGAGAGAGGATGACGAAGCCCAGCCGCCCGGAGAGCGCGTGACAGTGACCGACGCTCTTGGACCAAGGCTGTTGTTACGTATAGCCCCTGCTTGTAAATAAACCCACTTACAATATATATATATATATATATATATATATATATATATATATATATTACAGCTAGTAACTCGCTTACTCTTGTGGACCGTCACGAAACATTGAGCTTCGACCATTCGTGCGCCATCGGTGTAGTCCGTCATTTATTGTGCGTATACAGTAAAGCACATATTCCAAATCAAATTATGGGTTTTACGTGCCAAAACCACGATCTGATTATGAGGCACGTCGTAGTGGGGGACTCCGGAAAATTTCGACCACCTGAGGTTCTTTAACGTGCACCTAAATCGAAGTACACGGCTGTTTTCGCATTTCGCCCCCATCGAAATGCTGCCGCCGTGGCCGGGATTCGATCCCGCGACTTCGTGCTTAGCAGCCCAACACAAGCGCACATATTCAAGTGTGTGGCCATTCACTTATTCTTGATACGTCGGCGATAGAGTGGGCGTAAGTTTTCCTGCCATTTGGGACAGATGTGTATAGATAACGTGCGCGAAACTTACTATGACAGGAAGCAGCGCTACTTCCTTTGTGATTGTTTAACGAGTAGTACTCACTCTTGCCGACGAACTGGGGATGAACCCCTTTCTTTGAAGGTTAGCGATACAAGGCTGGTGGATGAGCAAATTTCTGTATCCTCGAGGAAAGCCGTACATCTCGAAGTGCCGGTAACACGTTCGGACAGTTGCAGCAGCGGTCCGCGAACTTCGCCACACAGATTCATTCCATTCCTTAACATGCCAGTCACTATTGTTGCAGCAAACTACTGCACACGTCTTCAATCCACATGATTCAATCTAGTATGATTGGAGCACAGTGTGTTAGCGAAAACTCAGGTGCATTTCCGACAGCTGATCGCACAGAAGCAAGGTAGAAGCGGTAATGGTTTCGTATTCGTGCGCGGTCGCTGAGGAGACGTATGGCGCGCCGCTGTGAGCGCCATCTCGTTTCTAAAACAAACTGCTCCGCGAAAAGGGTCAATATATACGATGCAACACTGGCTCCTCCCCTGTTGTTGCAACGCGGTTTCACCGGCTCCTCCTCTGACGTCATGCCAGATGGCGCGTCGAGCGGCTCTGCCAGCTGCGGCGGTTGCTAGCGGCGGTTGCTCTGCGGCGGTTTCGCTGCGGCCACCGGCCACAGCGAAACGGCGAGAATACGGCCAATGTAGCTCTCCCTACAAAGCTGCCATCCCTTCCAATGGGGTGGAGATGGAAGACCAGCGAAGCTGTAGTATAGCGGGAATTATGTATTTCCAATTATGACTATTAAGGTGTGATGGTGTAATTGGTTATGTGAGCTATTAAAGAATGAGAAATAAATGTGATCCGGTGGTATTCATTGATTTAGTGACCACAGGGACCATGGCCTTATGGTCGCTACGCTACACCGCCATAGGGTGTACGGCAAAGGTTGGCACGTTCTTCATAAACACGTCACCAACGCCGCGCGTGTACGGTGCGAACGCGGGCAAAAGGCCGCCACCGTCGACAACAGTTCTGCGCTTTGCTGGTGCTGCTACATGTCCAAGTTTATACAGCTCCTCAGAATTTTGAGAATGATAGCCCATAAACAAATGTCATGAAACAAAACACCAGCAGCGCATGCCTTTTATGTTGAATCTTCTTAGACTGAAATATTAAAAGTGCGAAACAAAACGGCCGGTCGCAAGATACGCATTTGGTGCCGCAGCTGAAAGTCGCCTCCCCTCCCTCCCTCCCTTCCGTCGCCCCGCGGCCTTTCGCGCGACGGAAGAAGTCGCGTTTGCTCTCCGCCATGCGTTCGCTCCCCCGTGAAAGCGCGCGTCCCTCGCGCGCTTTCATTTGCACATACAGCATACGGCCAGTGAGAGTTTTTTTCTACACGCAGAGACAACCATCGGAGACTGAGCCCTTAACAGCTTCGCTGATGGTCCCTGTAGTCACTAAATGAATGAAAACCACAAGATGATATATATTTCTCATTCTTTAATAGTTCAAATAATGAATTACACCATTACATCTTAATAGTCATAATTGGAAATACATAATTCCCACCGTACTACAGCTTCGCTGGTCTTCCGTCTCCACCCCAGTGGAGGGGCTGACAGTTTTTTTTTTAAAAATCCCGATCTCCTTAAACCGGCTGCGCGATCCGCCCTGCCACTCTATGAAAGCCCTACACATGTTCACTTTGCTACGCATGATATTCCCGAGCTTTCGATTGTGATCTACTGTTGAAATAACTAAGTTGTCCATTACTTGTGCCATTCCGTGAGCGCGTTCCATACTTGGACGAAGCAGGGTCCCTTTTTGAGCTCGTCGGAACAATGGCGGCGGCAAGACGTTTCTTCGCGCCGCCTTTGCTTTCCTGTTGCTGCAAACGTGCCAATGCAGTGGCATGCATCCTTGTCAAGCTGTTCATCCTAGAGCTTTTTCCTGCTGGCCTCCTGTACACTGTCGTGTACACCTTGGCATGATGCTTCTACAACCATATTATTAGTTGGGCTACAAAAGAACGAGAATGACGCAGTATCTACTTCATCTACAATTTCGATACACTCAAAGCCAGCCCACACTCATTGCCGCTCGACTGGCCGCTCGAAGCACTTTGCGTGTATTCGCGGGCTTCTTTTACGCTCGGAAAAAACACTTTTATGTAGATGGTATTGAGCAACGGAAAGCTGTAATCGGGAGTCTTTCATGTTGCTCTACAATCTTCTCATTTCCACTTTTTACGTAACTATAATATTGGAGAAGTTGAATAATTAATTAAGACTAATTATGTAATTAGGCGGAATGCAAGAAATCTGAGTATCTCCAAGCGACGGTAAACATTATCTTGGTTCTCTCCAGCTATGTCAAGCTGTTCATCTTAGAGCTTTTTCTGCTGGCCTCCTGTACACTGTCGTGTACACCTTTGCATGATGCTTCTACAACCATATTATTTGCATATACCATATTATTTGCATATTTTAACCCCAGAAAGGCTAATGTATAATTTTTGATACGCTGATTTTGGCACCTAAAACTCTGATTTAAGCGCGGAAAACCCTATGCAGGGCCCATACAAGTGTTTTTTTAATATACTGGAGGGAGTTCTCAGGTGTGGATAGTTCAGCAAATTAATCACTAAGTAATTAATTACCGTACTAATTAATGTCTTCACAATTATTGTGTAATTGCTTTCCTTGTACCAATATACCCCCTATAGCTGTAAATAAATGTGAATAAGCTGTTTTATTTTCTTTGATGTGGAATGGCATTCGGGCTTTGTGGGGTTAAAATCTTGGTGCATGATAGTGGGGACACCCTGTATATAAGCGTGCGTGTGCCCTGAACAAATATCAGCGTCCCTTCTACTCTGCGAAGATGGTCGAGCAGCGAAGCTGTGAACGGCGCTACTTGCGAGGGATGGGACGCGTCAGCGTCCATGGGCGACGGCGTTCCTAGCACGTTCCTCGCGCTTTTCTACGATGTTGCCAGACACGAGTCCTTGACCAAAGCTCCGTATATACAACCAACGCTAACGCGAACTCCTCTCACCCCAGACTCCTTCGTTGCCCTACTTTTTTTCGTACACGTTGGCGCGCCTCCCGCTCTCCCCCTCCAATGTGAGTATTGAACGGCGCGACTTACGTCCACTTCCCTCCCCGATCACCTTTTCATCTGCACCCTCTCACAGCATGCTCACAGGGTTGAGCTCTTCTTTTCCTCTCCTCTCCCGCTAGGTCACGTGGGCTTTAGCGAACGGACGTCGGCACAGAGTCCCCTGAAGCAGCGTCGCTGCAAAATTTCTACACACTCACAAGCGCAATAACCCCGTGGGCAGCCCATCGTGTGGTGTAATGGGCGCCAAAACAGAAGACGCAAGAGACACCACGACGAATTTGTCTAACAACTAGCCCAAATTTCCTTTCGTGCCCGCATAGGCATCTCTGCTCTTTCTTCAATGTATTATCCGAGAACTGTCAACACAAACTATACTATACAAACAGCGAAATGCTACGGGTCGCGTCAGCCAACCGTAAAGGAGAACCGGAACAATCAGGGCTCCCCCGATTGCCCGCCTGTAATCGCCCTTCTCGCGATTGCGAGTGAAACGCAGATTGACGGAATGATTATTGTAGTATGACACAAAATGGGTGGCCTCTCCTCCCTTTTTTGGAATACGCAGCTTTTTCCTGATTGGTTGATACGAGCCTTCGCTGCCCTCTATGAAATGAGATGGATTACGCACATGCGCTGGTCACTCAGATCGTCACAGGCCGCATCGCGTGAAGTCGTTTTGAAAACAGTGGCTATATGGTATAATTTATAGCGCGAAGTGGCAGACCGACACAAACGAAAAAAAAGGAAAAAAGACTATATAATTTAGAAGGATCGACTGACTGTTGGGCTTGTTGGTCTTGCATTTTGACTGTGGTAACTTGACTAATTGAATGAAATTCTGCGGTTCTACGTGCCAAAACCACGATCTCATTACGAGGCACGCCGTAGTGGCGGGGGCTCCGGATTAATCTTGACAACCTGGGGCTGTCTAATGCGAACCCAATGCACGTGATGCGCGAGCAGTTTTCTTGCATTCCGCCTGCATCGAAATGCGGCCACCGCAACCGAACCTGCGACCTAGAGCTCATAAGCGCAACTGTAGAGCCAATGTAGCGCAAAGTGGCACAGACACAAACAAAAAAAGACAGTTGGATCGTGGAGATGTCTAACCGCGCACGCGCCGAGTCCCCCTGCGTCACTAATCACTATGTGATGCGGCAAAGCTAATTATTATAGAAGCGTGAGCGCACCGATCGCACGTCTTCAGGGCGTTCTATATATTTTTTCCTCAGTCTCCACACTTTCCATATATATATATATATATATATATATATATATATATATATATTTGATTATACCTTTCTGGCTTCTTACTTCTTGACGCACTTACATCTTGTGCGTACGTGCCTTCACATTTTCTACCCTTTCGTCTATGTTTCCTCATAGGCGTTCCGACTACGCGTAGAAATTTAATTTTTGTTTACCTTTTTCTTTATACTTCGGGAAAGGTGTAGGTTACTGCTACCGAGTAAAATAAAGCTCCGGGCAAGGGCTATTGCTGCCCGCTACATGTCCCGGAAATGAGCGTCTGCTCTTTGTATACGATAATCGCTTTTCGTAGCATATCGATAGAAGCGTATACATCCGTGGAAGGTTTGTGAATCCTGCATCGACATACTGATCGCAATAATTCGCCAATAAATAAATAAAGGAAACAAACACAATAACCGGAGGCTTCCTAAGGCTATACTACCCTCCAGAATTTTTCGTATATTTTACGAATCCGGAGCCGTTTTAAGATTTGACGAAGGTTTCGTCAAGTTTTACGAAAAACAAATTGTGTTCGCGAGAAGCTTTCGCCCGTGGGTCTCCTGCGATGCTTTTGGAAGTGTTCGGATTGTGAAAGAAAATCAGAGGGGCACCTGCTTCGAGCAAGTTTATTCGGACAAGTTTCTTACGCAGGCAAAATAGGCAACCACAAAGTCGCATAAAATGTCGTGCTCAATTCCTGCGGTTCAAAGATGGCTGGTGCTCGTGTGCTGCGTCTAAAGGTAAGTCGGTGTAATTTATAAAGTTTATTTATTTTTTTTTCATTTATTTACATTACTGCCGCGTCATTAAGGCAAATAAAGGGGGATAACAAAATGTGCAAAAAATGTTGCAGTTTCACCCGAAAGGCGAAGCATCAATTGCGATGGTGCCTCTGGGGGCGGCTCGGAGGTTTTGAACGAGATCAGAACGGGGCACTCGTCGAGCAGCATTGGAAGTCTTTACCAACTTATCGCCTCGCAACGTTTTTATACAAATACGCATTTGGTACCGCAGCTAAACGTCGCCCCCCTCCCACCCTCCCGTCCCCCCACGGCCTTTCGCGCGACGGAAGAAGTCGCGTTTGCTCTCTATAAATGGTGATTGTAAAGGAGGAAAGAGACGCTTAATTCTGCAGCCCTTCAGGGAGCACGGCGCAGAACGCGTGTTTGCTCTCCGACGTGCGTTCGCTCCCCTAAAAGCGCGCGTCCCTCGCGCTCTTTCACTCGCACATACAGCGTCTTTAAATGCTTTAGTCACCCTGCAAAAAAATGCATTACGGTCTATTGAAGGTGTCTCTTATAATGCGCACACCCCTGAACTGTTTAAGAAATTCGGAATCTTGAGAGTTGATCATTGCTATGAATACCAGCTCTTGTCGGCTTTTAAATCTGAAATACGCAGAGGCAGTACGTACATACGTAATTTAGCTGCCTTGCAACCTAATACAGCCTGTCGTACAACTCGACATACGGAGATTTGGTATGTACCACGTACTCGAACTAACTATGGGGTTCAAACTCTTCGCTTCTGTCTTCCAAATGTACTAAATAGGTGGAAACTAACAATTGAGAACTTGAGTACTTTATCAAAAACAGAGTTATATAAATTGTGTTTATTTCAACAATTGTAGAGCATATGGTTTTCGTGTTATGTAAATGTTTTATACGCAATTTCCTGTGAAAGACCACATATGTATATGTATTTTTATATATCGTTGTTTTCTGCTGCCTGTGCTTGTTGTTTTTGTTTTGTTTTAGGGGTGATGGGGCTCGTCAAGCTGCTTCTATGCAGCTTTTTTCCCGTCAAACCCAACCACAAATGCACATTTCTCATGTACCATGTGGTTGAATAAACTCAAACTCAAACTCAAACTCATATGGCTAAGAAAAAATGGTGTTCTCAGCCATATGGCTAAGAAAGTGATGTTCTCAGCCATATGGCTAAGAAAAAGTGATGATCTCAGCCATACGGCGAAGAAAGTGCTGTTCTCAGCCATATGGCTAAGAAAAACTGATGATCTCAGACATATGGCTAAGAAAAAGTGGTGTTCTCAGCAATATGGCTAAGGAAGTGCTGTTCTCAGCCATAGTGCTAAGAAAAAGTGGTGTTCTCAGCCATATGGCTAAGAAAAAGTGCTGTTCTCAGCCATATGGCTAAGAAAAAGTGATGTTCTCAGCCATATGGCTAAGAAAGTGCTGTTATCAGCCATATGGCTAAGAAAGTGGTGTTCTCAGCCATATGAATAAGAATGTGCTGTTATCAGCCATATGGCTAAGAAAGTGCTGTTCTCAGCCATATGGCTAAGAAAGTGTTCTTAGCCATATGGCTAAGAAAGTGTTCTTAGTGTTCTTAGCCATATGGCTAAGAAAGTGTTCTTAGCCATATGGCTAAGAAAGTGTTCTTAGCCATATGGCTAAGAAAGTGTTCTTAGTGTTCTTAGCCATATGGCTAAGAAAGTGTTCTTAGTGTTCTTAGCCATATGGCTAAGAAAGTGTTCTTAGCCATATGGCTAAGAAAGTGTTCTTAGTGTTCTTAGCCATATGGCTAAGAAAGTGTTCTCAGCCATATGGCTAAGAAAGTGCTGTTCTCAGCCATATGGCTAAGAAAGTGCTGTTCTCAGCCATATGGCTAAGACAAGGTGCTGTTTTCAGCCATATGGCTAAGACAAGGTGCTGTTTTCAGCCATATGGCTAAGAAAAGGTGGTGTTCTCAGCCATATGGCTAAGAAAAGGTGATGTTCTCAGCCATATGGCTAAGAAGGTGATGTTCTCAGCCATATATGGCTAAGAAAAAGTGATGATCTCAGCCATATGGCTAAGAAAAAGTGGTGTTCTCAGCCATATGGCTAAGAAAAAGTGCTGTTCTCAGCCATATGGCTAAGAAAAAGTGCTGTTCTCAGCCATATGGCTAAGAAAAAGTGGTGTTCTCAGCAATATGGCTAAGGAAGTCGTGTTCTCAGTAATATGGCTAAGGAAGTGCTGTTCTCAGCCATATGGCTAAGAAAAAGTGGTGTTCTCAGCAATATGGCTAAGGAAGTGCTGTTCTCAGCCATATGGCTAAGAAAAAGTGCTGTTCTCAGCCATATGGCTAAGAAAAAGTGCTGTTCTCAGCCATATGGCTAAGAAAAAGTGATGTTCTCAGCCATATGGCTAAGAAAGTGCTGTTATCAGCCATATGGCTAAGAAAGTGGTGTTCTCAGCCATATGAATAAGAATGTGCTGTTATCAGCCATATGGCTAAGAAAGTGCTGTTCTCAGCCATATGGCTAAGAAAGTGTTCTTAGTGTTCTTAGCCATATGGCTAAGAAAGTGTTCTTAGCCATATGGCTAAGAAAGTGTTCTTAGTGTTCTTAGCCATATGGCTAAGAAAGTGTTCTCAGCCATATGGCTAAGAAAGTGCTGTTCTCAGCCATATGGCTAAGAAAGTGCTGTTCTCAGCCATATGGCTAAGAAAGTGCTGTTCTCAGCCATATGGCTAAGACAAGGTGCTGTTTTCAGCCATATGGCTAAGACAAGGTGCTGTTTTCAGCCATATGGCTAAGAAAAGGTGGTGTTCTCAGCCATGTGGCTAAGAAGGTGATGTTCTCAGCCATATATGGCTAAGAAAAAGTGATGATCTCAGCCATATGGCTAAGAAAAAGTGGTGTTCTCAGCCATATGGCTAAGAAAAAGTGCTGTTCTCAGCCATATGGCTAAGAAAAAGTGCTCTTCTCAGCCATATGGCTAAGAAAAAGTGGTGTTCTCAGCAATATGGCTAAGGAAGTCGTGTTCTCAGTAATATGGCTAAGGAAGTGCTGTTCTCAGCCATATGGCTAAGAAAAAGTGATGATCTCAGCCATATGGCTAAGAAAAAGTGGTGTTCTGAGCAATATGGCTAAGGAAGTGCTGTTCTCAGCCATAGGGCTAAGAAAAAGTGGTGTTCTCAGCCATATGGCTAAGAAAAAGTGCTGTTCTCAGCCATATGGCTAAGAAGAAGTGATGTTCTCAGCCATATGGCTAAGAAAGTGCTGTTATCAGCCATATGGCTAAGAAAGTGCTGTTCTCAGCCATATGAATAAGAATGTGCTGTTATCAGCCATATGGCTAAGAAAGTGCTGTTCTCAGCCATATGGCTAAGAAAGTGCTGTTCTCAGCCATATGGCTAAGAAAGTGTTCTCAGCCATATGGCTAAGAAAGTGTTCTCAGCCATATGGCTAAGAAAGTGTTCTCAGCCATATGGCTAAGAAAGTGTTCTCAGCCATATGGCTAAGAAAGTGTTCTCAGCCATATGGCTAAGAAAGTGTTCTCAGCCATATGGCTAAGAAAGTGCTGTTCTCAGCCATATGGCTAAGAAAAAGTGCTGTTCTCAGCCATATGGATAAGAAAGTGCTGTTCTCAGCCATATGGTTAAGAAAAGGTGGTGTTCTCAGCCATATGGCTAAGAAGGTGATGTTCTCAGCCAGATATGGCTAAGAAAAAGTGACGATCTCAGCCATATGGCTAAGAAAAAGTGGTGTTCTCAGCCATATGGCTAAGAAAAAGTGCTGTTCTCAGCCTTATGGCTAAGAAAAAGTGGCGTTCTCAGCCATATGGCTAAGAAATAGTGGTGTTCTCAGCCATATGGCTAAGAAAGTGGTGTTCTCAGCCATATGGCTAAGAAAGTGATGTTCTCAGCCATATGGCTAAGAAAAAGTGCTGTTCTCAGCCATATGACTAAGAAAGTGCTGTTCTCAGCCATATGGCTAAGAAAGTGCTGTTCTCAGCCATATGGCTAACAAAAAGTGGTGTTCTCAGCCATATGACTAAGAAAAAGTGGTGTTCTCAACCATATGGCTAAGAAAAAGGGGTGTTCTCAGCCATATGGCTAAGAAAAAGGGGTGTTCTCAGCCATATGGCTAAGAAAGTGGTGTTCTCATCCATGTGGCTCAGAGCGGTGGTGTTCTCAGCCATATGACTAAGAAAAAGGGGTGTTCTCAGCGATAGGGCTAAGAGTGGTGGTGTTCTCAGCCATACAGCTAAGAAAGCCATATGCTTGACTCACAACCAAGCGTACACAAACTGCCGCAACCAGACCGTGAACCCAGTAAAAGCCGCTGCCTCCAATAAGTTCAATGTCACCCACGAGAATCGGCCAGTAGGTACAACTAACCTCCTTCCCGATCTTGTGCTCTGCAGGGGTGAGGAAGCATTCATCATGGACGTGACTTGCCCGTTTGACAACCGACCTGCAACCCAGAACGAAGCCCGCCAGAAGAAGGAGAAGAAGGAGTACGAGCCTGTCCGGTAGTACCTGCTGCGGAAGTTCCAGAAGGTGTCCGTGGAGGCGATGGTCGTCGGACGCTTGGATGATGGGACCTCAAAGACGACGGTGTCATGCGCCGCTTCTGCAGCCGAAAGTACCTGTTGCTTTTCAAGAAACAAGCAACCAGCGAGACAATCGCAGTATCACGTGATGTGCACGTGCAGCACGTCGCAGCAAAGTGATGAAAACTCGCCAGGCAGACACACACTACACTAACACACCCTTCTATGGCAGCCCGAAAAGATCTAACAATACCCAACAAACACTGAACGAACACGCACCTTCATGTCCGCTCCAAAACTAACATCAAAATTTTATTACTAAATAGTCTTCATGTAAATGAGAGTCCTTCTTAGGAAAATTGTACAAAAATTGTACGAAACATAAAAAAAAATGTGGGCAGTTTGCACTATAGTCGGGTGCAATTTAGAAGGCAGCGGCATTTGCCCCTCAAAGGCGGATGCATACGAGCCTCCAACAATGGGTGCGTACTCTAGAATTCCGTCATGAGCCGGACGGCCGGTGTCCCCACCGACGAAGAACATGGCAGCCCGCGCTTCAAGCTGGGGCGAGTTGCCTATTTCTTTAGTCGCGGAGGCAATCGGCTGCTGCGCTTCGGTCATCTGGGCAGGGCCTCTCCTGTCTTCTTAAGTTGTACCCGACTATAGTGGTGCAAGCCTGGGTCACAGCAGAGCTAGTTCCGGCTTTTGGTAAGTGTTGCTAGGTTTTGCTAAGTTTTGCGAGGTAATGCGTGGCTTGGCTAGGTTCGCACTAAGTGTTGCTAGGTTTTGCTAAGTATTGGCATGTTATGCATGGCTTGGCTAGGCTAATACCAAGCGTTGCTAGGTTTTAGGAGGTCTTACGAGGTCTTACGAGGTTATGCATGGCTTAACTATGCTCATTCTAAATGTAGCCAAGATTTGCTAACTTTCGCCAAGTTCTTGTGAGGTCATACACGGCCAGGCCGGTAAGCCACGCACGCCCCAGCAAGTCACACGCATACTAGCCACTTTAGGCTCCATGTTAGCAGTGCACGCGTGTTCACTAGGCGAGAGAGGCGACACGTCTGTCGGCGCTCCGGTTGCTCAGAGCTTTATAGCATATCAGTGACGTCACGGCTAGGGGAACACTTGCTTCTCCTCGGATGGGGAGAGGGAAGACCAAGCGCACGCATGCCGCGGCCACCCTATGCACGTGTGTGATGCGAGGAGGTTGCTTGGTTCGACGACGCACACCTGGGCCCAGTTTTCTGTCGGCATGAAACGGACTTACGAAAAGCTTAACAGCTCCGCTGTAAAAAAAAAAAAAGAAAAAAAAAAAACGTCTTATCAGCTTAATATTTAATACGGGTCCTATTTGGACCCAACATATTCAACAGCCGATATTCTAGTTGACATTAAGCGGAAGAAATGGAGCTGGGCAGGCCATGTAATGCGTAGGATGGATAACCGGTGGACCATTAGGGTTACAGAATGGATACCACGAGAAGGGAAGCGCAGTCGAGGTCGGCAGAAAACCAGATGGGATGATGAAGTTAGGAAATTTACAGGCGCAAGTTGGAATACGCTAGCACAAGACAGGGGTAATTGGAGATCGCAGGGAGAGGCCTTCGTCCTGCAGTGGACATAAAAATATAGGCTGCTGCTGCTGCTGCTGCTGATGATGATGATATTCAACTTATTTTCGGAATGGGGCGGAGTGCTTGAAGCTTGCTTCACGTCCGCCGCGGGTTGGCCCGGTATTGCACTGACTCCGGGATCCGCCCACTCACCCTTACGGGGGTGAGAAAACTATCAGATTCCAATATTACGCACCTTACAAGCTACCAGCACTCTAATCTAGCTACAGCTTCCATTTTTGCGTGCAGCAACCTCCCCGGTAGACGTGGTTCTTGCACGCGCCCTATGTGGTAAAAGGGCTATTTGAAGGCGTTTATTTGAAGGAAAAACGTATACAGCACACGCACCAGGCATGCGCTTGTTATGAAAGCCCTCTTAAACCGTGACAACGCTATAACTAGAGATTTACCCCACAAATTGCCCCCCCCCCCCCCCCCTTGTACTTGTAAAGCTCAGCCACTGGGCGACAAAGTTCTGCGAGAAAGCCACTCTCAGGAGGCGTAGGCTATATTTCTACAAGTTACAGAAACAAAATTAACCGATTACAATTACTTCATTCAAAATTTTAATTGCATAATGACCCATTACTGTCCCAAACAGTAATTGAGCAATTAGTTAAAAGTAATCGGTCACGTTTACGTCATTTTCCTCCCAACTTCTTTTGACATTGCACAAATACAGTAAATAGAACAAGTTACGGCCTGTGTGCAACCCTTCTACACGTTGTTTATATTCACCTGTGTCGGCGTTGTTCGGTCGGCGGACGTCGCAATCATGACAAGCCATCCACCCAAGAAGGCTTTCGCCTTAGATGTTGTCTTCTCTGAGGGGACAAGTGTTGAAGACGTCGTTGACGCGATGGCTTCAATAGAAAGCCTGGAGGAGGTATACTGCGTACAACACTTCGGTGGACGCAGCTACCAAGTTACCATAAAGAGTGAAGCCACCATGGCTAAAATCGTTGACGCTGCCAGTTTCGTCATTGGGTAAGAACGCGTCTAAATCTTACCTCTGAGCCCGAAAGTCACCCAGGTGACCGTCATGTTTCTCCTGTGCCCTGTCTCCAGCGAAACCCTTGCTCACGCGATGTCGCCGTTCGGTAAGGTGCTTCACATCAGCCGAGGCCTGATGGGCTCGCGTCCACCCGCTTGCGGCCGTTGCCTGCTCTCTACGGCGTACCTACTCGGAGGCAGCGTCTAAGAAATTTCCGCCTTTGCAGTCAAGCACGCACCCACGTGACCACCCCAGCAACTCGCCTTCCACGTTGGCTTCCACTCAGGAAGATGTGGTAGAATTGCCACCAGCTGAAACGCCAGCAGGTCCGCCGCGAGCCCTGAACCTGAGAACCACGAGGGTGGACTGCAACTGGATGAAACACCGTGTCCCGTAGACATACCCGGTGAACCCTGCGTTGAGCCCGCTGCATCGGGGGAGCTCACAGAAGACAACGTTCCAGAAGCCGAACTATCGCCTTGCCTGCCCGTGTACTCTATAACGTGTCATCTCGGGATCGATGAGACTCCAAGCCATGAGGAAGACGCGGCGTCTCCGTTCAACGAGTCCACCAGCTCGTCGTGCGCGTCGTCGAGAAGGATCGAGGAGGACATTATAATCCTAGTGATTTGAGTGCAAGCAGGCCGGATTATTTTTGGGTCACCCTCCCCAAACGCTGGCACCAAAAGGTAGCATGGTTCCACCAGTGACTCGGACGTTCCCTCCCGTGACAGGAGCGCATTACAGGTTTCTACCCGACCCAGGAATCGCGCGCTTCCGACGGGTCGCCAGTGCGGAAAAAAATGAGACTAAAGAGTATAAACTTTTAAACAATCACTTTCTAACTAAATTAAGGAGCATGGTGTCACGCGCGCACAAGCAAACATGAACACATCCCACTCGATGATCACGGAAACTCGCTGGTGTGAGGAAGCGCTGCAGCAGCACCGAGCGAATTGAACTTCGTGCTGCCTCGCTTCAACGCGAACTAAGCGGCAAAAACAGTGCCCAAAAAGCTGTCAGCACTCGCACTCGCGATCGCAGGTTGTCCTTAAGATAGGGCCCGCGGGGCCACGCCATACACAGCAGCCGCCGGAGGAAAACGCCCTCCCCCCGGTACCATGTGCGCCACGAAAGACGGATCGTTTCCTCCCCGCTCTCCTCCCTTGCGCGCGCGAGATTGAGCTGCCGTCGTCGGCTTACCCTCTCACGCTTTCAGTCGCACGTACAGCGCACGGCGATGATGTTATCGACTCTGGACTTTATACGGAACATCACGGCGACGACGATGGCAGAAATACGCCTGGTGTGTCCATATAATTGCTGTCGCAGTAAATACAGATAGAAATAGTTTTACGTTATACCAGCCCAGGGTTGATTGCGGCTCTCTGGGTCTGCGTTGACATATGGTGACCCAGAAACTGTTACTGCATCGACATGACCGCATAATTTGAGACCATTTTCCGCTATCATCATGAGCATCGGCACGGGACTATATAGTTCGATCGTAGTGTCACCGATGTTTTTGGCTTTTCAGGAAAGCGCTGCCATATTCTATATTCCATTATTCCACCAAAATTAAGAATGGCCTGCTCCAAACTGCTTCAAAATGATATTTTATCTGCTCCAAATTGCTCCAAAATGAAATTTAGTCTGCTCCAAGCTGCTCCAAAATGAAAATTATATGCTCCAGGCTGCTCCAAAACGCAATTTTACTTGCTCTATAAATTGCTCCGAAATGGCTTTGGGCAGTCCCATCCCTGTGAAGAGCAGCACTGCCTTCGCAACAAGTGATTTAAGTGATTTAAGCATTGGCCTGTTTAGCCCACATAGAACTTGCCACAGCTTAGAGGTATATCATAGGCCACCGCGTAGCACAGTGCACAAAATAGTTGGCATGATTTTTCATACACCCTTGTCTCATGTTACGAGAACACATTTGGGCTAGTTTGACGGGCATAAAAAAAAAGAACTACTGGGACACCTTATCTAATAGGCACGTTCTGCAAGCTGTGGCTAAATTTGTGTACATATGGCAACGTCAGGTCTAGTGGCGTCTGTTCCTGTTACATCTTTTTGGCAAGTCCTTGTCAAGCTGCTCTTCAGCTTTCAAAGAATGGATTCGGCCATGGCATGCGTGATCTTAGGGTAAACTTGCTTTTAAAAGGCTGTCCATCTGATCTGCCTCATTTTGTCCATCAGTGATAAATTGACGGCTGTTACTGTAGCACCCACTTACAGATAGTTCAAGGTGATCCCTTTTTGTTCCCAAAACATGGATTCCGTCACCTTACCTGCAGAAATTTGGATTTGGAATTCCATAGGCAGAAGGAACAAATGTCTTCACTTTTCTTAGTTTTGAGATTGTACAAAAATAACCGTGTGTCAATTCATTAAGAGTAGCCTACAAAAAAATTTGCCTTCTTAATAGCATATAGTTTCCTGACACTGCCAAGGCAGCGCGTCGGAGCAAGAACTGTCAGTGCCCCGCGCGGCAAGTTGAGTCAACGGAGGGAAGGCACGGAGGGACCGGTCTGCCAGCGTTGTGCTAGCATCGAACCTGCATGCGCGCTCTTGCTTATAGGAGCAGAAATGGAGCGAATTTTGCTTTGTTACTTGAAGCCAATAGCAGAATTATTCGCTTTGACATATGGCAAATGTGGTATGCCGCTGCACACGTTCTCGGCGTGAAAGAACTGGTCTCTCTCTCTCTCTCTTTTTTGCTAAAGTATCCGATATTCGAAGCGATGGAAACACTCAAAAAGTGTTTTTTTTTCGGACGTTGCCACACCGTACGTGAAGTTATGCCTTGACATGGCAATTCAATAGAGTCTGCAAGCATGACTCAGCTTGGTGTTCGAGTAGCTCGCTGTTTCGTGGCACTGCTTCGATGCTTTAGCGAGCCCCCAATTTTCGCTAACTTTAGCATGCTCAAAATGATTAGCCGCTTCTCGAGCTAATCCACAGAGGTGATGATGAAGCTGGATCTGCTATTGGTGCCACACTTTGAAGAAAGCGAAATGGGCAACTAAGATTTAGGGGCGCGTTAGGGTAGACATGAATCCAGTTTTTTGTGATAGGGCCGCCTCACGGTGGACTTATGGCGCATTAGTATTATGCATTGCGGTGCTATCGCAAGTTGGGGACAGGAATCACGCTATCCAAACGTAATTGAAACATACAAATTGAATTAACTCGTCTCGAGTTTCACTTTGGAGTGAATGAGTCCGGTTATCCAGACACCGCCGAGGCGCACACAGTCACCGATGCTGAAGTAACAGGAGCGTGCCCTGGCCACCAGTGTGAGAGCAGAGCGGCAATGAAGCCTATATGAAGCATCGGCAGGGGAATTGAGCGAGGCATCAGATCGGGTCGAGCAACGATCTAAAGAAGACATGTATTTTATGCTAATCTCGATTTATTAAACAATTTTTTTTCGCCCTAACATGACGAAGAGGACATCTTAACCAAGCCTCTATACGGACAGGCAGAAGAATGACACAAATTACCAGTGATGTCATTAGGAATGTGAACATGCGAGCACCGAAAACACAGTCGCCGTTGATTCGAGGATTGACGACCTAACAACAACCACTACATGGAACGGAACGCGTAAGCGTCAGCTCCATTCTTTCAAAAAGGTTCATTCTTTTATTAAACACGCCAATACTATGTTCTGCCCCGGCCGTTTTCAAAGCCGCGAACTGCGCTGCCTGACAGGGTGCCTATTCGCCCATCCGTCCCATAGTTGCGCTTCTGCTGCGACATATGTCGCGATGCTCGCCGGCAAGCTCCACTCTCAGGACCGTATACTACATTGAGAAGTTACCATGTGTTTGCAATTATTATCAGCAACTGGGGCACACTTAGCTAAAACGTTCATGTTTAGTGCACTAGTGAGTATTTACCCTAGGTACTTTTACAACAAACCAAGTCTGTGCTATGCATTTAGCTGAAAACTTTCCATTTTTAAAAACTTATTCTGAACAGTATCCACAATTGTCCAGCAAGTCACTTCCTTCGGCCTCCTCAGGCGTTCTTATCTTCCAAGCTTAAGTAGCCCGTATCAAGCTGAGCCATCATTCTTTGGACCAGGTGATTAAAACAGACAATACACTCAAAGAAAGCATAGGATAAATTAATTGTGATTATTTGGAATTTAAAATTAATATGAAAAAGAGAAATGAAAGCGGACGAAAAGACAACTTCCTATTGGTGGGAGCTGAATCCACATGTTCTTTAGGCATGGGGTGCTTTACCAATTCAGCTACTGTGGCCCTCACCCCTCACCTCACTTTAAATATTTGTGTGTTGGTAGAACAACAGCCCTAAGCATAAGAGAAAGAGCATTAGGGAAAGTAATTGTGTTTAATTGTAATGTATAAATAATAAGAAAATTGAAGTGCCACAGCTTGGAGTCAGACCCACATCTTCGACATTATGCGTGCATGTGCTTTACCGTTAAGCTACCTTAGCAAGCGTCCTGTCAACTTTCTTGTATATTTGCATATGTGTACAAGATTAGCCCTGGGAGTATTAGCCAGAACTGCTTACAGCCATGTTGGCAAATGTGAAACATCCTTTTAACTAGTAATTTTAGGCTAGTAGGGTCCACCGGATGACATGAAAGACAATGGGCATCGTGATGCAGCCTGGCCGATTTATACACTACCTCAAAGGTATATTTCTGTAGTGTCAGAGCCCAGCGACCAAGGCGACCAGTTGGATGCTTGAGCGATGACAGTCAACAAAGAGCGTGGTTGTCGGTAAGAACCGAGAATGCGCGGCCGTACAAATACGGGCGAAATTTTGCGACAGCCCAAACCAACGCAAGGCACTCGCGCTCTGTGATCGAATAGTTCCGTTCAGATGTGGAGAGCAGGCGGCTGGCGTATGAAATAACACATTTGTGGCCATGCTGGTGCTGAGCGAGGACGGCGCCGATTCCATGCCCACTAGCATCTGTGCGAACCTCGGTAGGCGCGGATGGGTCAAAGTGAGCCAATATAGGCGGTGAAGTGTGCAAGTTGGTCAGCGCCGAGAATGTAGTCGCTTGGTCGGGGCCCCACGAGCAGGGCACGCCCTTCTTGAGAAGGTCGGTTAGGGGTCTGGCTATGATGGCGAAATTGTGTATAAAACGGCGGAAGTACGAGCATAATCCAACAAAACTCCAAACAGCTTTAGTAGACGAGGGAACAGGGAAGTTTTTGACAGCGCTAATCTTGGCAGTGTGAGGTTGGACACCTGTAGTACTTGCAAGATGACCAAACACAGTGATTTGTTGTGTGCCGAAATTACACTTTTTGGAGTTTAGCTAGAGTCCAGCTCGACGAAAGACAGCTAGAATGGTCACCAAAGGAGTAAGATGACTTTCAAACGTTGGGGAAAACACAATGACGTCGTCTAGGTAGCAGAGGCAGATAGATCATTTGTAGCCATGAAGGAGAGAGTCCATCATGCGTTCGAACGTTGCGGGGCCGTTGCACAGTCCAAAGGGCAAAACTTTGAACTGATAGAGGCCGTCCGGTGTGATAAAGGCAGTTTTTTCTCTATCCAAGTCATCAAGAGAAATCTGCCAGTAACCTGAGCGCAGGTCTATGGATGAGAAGTATCTCGCACCGTGAAGACAGTCCAGGGCGTCATCGATCCGTGGCAGCAGATATACGTCTTTGGGCGTTATTTTGTTTAAGGCACGATAGTCAACGCAAAATCTCCAGCTGCCATCCTTCTTTTTGACCAAGACCGCAGGTGACGCCCACGGACCTGAGGAAGCCTCTATGACGCCTTTGGAGAGCATCTTGTCGACTTCTCGTTGTATGACCTGGCGTTCGGAATGGGACACACGATATGGTAGCCGTCTGATAGGAATAGCATCTTCGTTACGTATTCGATGACTTACGAGAGACGTTTGTCCTAGAGGGCGGTCATCGAAATCGAAGATATCCCTATAGGTCGTTAGGTGGTGGTGGAGTTCCGCAGCTTGACAAGTCGGAAGATCAGGGGCAATCATCGTGATAATTTAGTCGGGGAGTGGACTTGCCGGGCCGGTTGCGAGTAAGGACGAACAAGTGTCGGCGTCTAGTGCCGCGATGTCACATTCATCAAGCGCTGACACGTTGGCCACTGAGGTGCCTTGCGGGAGAGCTTAGGTCGAGTTGCTGAAGTTGAGGAGCGGGAGCTGGACGTGGTTGTCGACAACAGTCACGAGAGTGTGGGGCACAGCAATATTTCGGGTCAACAGCACGTCAACTAGTGGATATACTATGTAGTTGCCGTTTGGAACTGGTGATGCCGTCGTCAAAGCAACACACTTAGCGGCTTGCGGTGACAACCGAACATAATCGACAGAACATAAGTGGTATGATGGTAAAGCTGGAACATCAGCGAGTTGAGGAAGCTCAAGTTGAAGGACACCGGTTGCACAGTGAATGAGAGTGACATGGGCCGACAAGAAATTGAGTCTGAGAATGACGTCGTTGGGGCATTGCTCGAGAACAGTAAACAAAACAGATATATGGTGACCGGCGATGGTAATGCGAGCTGTGCACATTGCGATGACTTCGGGACTTCTTCCATCAGCGACGCGAATAATACCAGTAGCGGCGGGTGTAAGTACTTTCTTGAGTTCGTCGCCACCTCTCCATGATTACTCAGCACGGAGATTTGTGCCCCAGTATCGACGAGTGCGGGAACAGTTAAGCCGTCAACGTCAAAGTCGACCAAGTTTCGTCGTGTCGGCAATACGAGGAGAGGATTTCAGGTGGAAGTCGAAGATGCAGCATCAGATCTAAGAGCTGCATCCCTTAGTTTCCCTGTCGGTGGTTGAGCGGCGATGTCGGACGTCGTCGTAGAGGTGAAGGAGACGACGGACGAGGCGCTGGCGGTGGACAAGACTGGTGACCTCGGGGCGACGGGGAACGGCTGTGCGGCGTAGGGGTAGCAACGACGTTGTTTGGCTCAAAAGGCTGGAAGCGGCGGTAGCTGTCACTGTTATATGGCTGGTATGGCTGAGTGGGCTAAAAATGGCGGTAGTTGTTGGTGCGGCTAGCAGTGTCATCCCGGTTTAACGGCGACACCCAATGGTTGTTGCAATGACGCGCCACGTGACCGATGTGGCGGCAGTGGAAGCAAATCGGCTGATTATCTGCCGTGCGCCATTCAGCCGGATTATGGGAGCGCGGATAGAATCGTTGTTCCTGGGGCGGCGATCTTGGGCGAGGCGGCGACCTAGGGCGAAAGTCAGTGGTCCGAGACTGAGCAACGGTGCAGATGGCGAAACCCAAGTTGCTGAGTTCCTCCCGCACAATGGACTGGGCCAGGGAAGCGGCCGGTACGTGAAAATCGCTGTGGTCACTGTTGGGGAACTAAAGTTTACATGAGAACTAAAGTTCGTGCTAGTTGGTGCTGTCTAGGCCAAATTCCAGTTTTCAATGTTGTATGTCATCTTGCTGTTGTGTTCTATTTGGCACTTAAGATACCCCAGTGGACATTTACACAGAAAGCATGCAACCATGTGTATTACAGGTTTTCAACCTTAAAATGCAATAAAATACTACTGTTGAAGACAGAAAATACGAAAATTTGGTAAGAAATACTGAAAATTGTTTTTTTGCGCAAGTCTTTTTGTTTTTGCGCAAAGCCAACAATTGGTTGGCTTTGGGCAAGGCCCTAAGAATGTGCTGCGTAATTCTGTTCACTGAAGTCAGTTTCCCTGCGCGACAGTCGTGTTACGCGGTGAAGCATATGAAAAGTCAAAAGGGGCCGTTGTCACAGGACGTGTGTGTTCCTTAACTGCACGCGCACACCTGCCGTCTCCTGTCGCGTTACGAATACCGAGACCTGTAATAACTGCCCTGGTAGCCATTCAAAGCTGTTTCTGTGGCGATTTAAGTGCCCATGTTCTGGGGTGAAAAGTGTGGCCCTAGCTGTAAGAAAGTTATATTTTGTTTATCAAGCTGAAGTTCATGCTCTTCATGTTTTTTTGCTGTGTTTATTATTTCTAGAATATTAGCTACACCCTTATAAGGTGGTCGAAACAAGTGCTCAAATCGTCACATCCACGTTCGAAGTAGCTCAGAAGGCCTGCTAGTAAACTTAATAGGTGTCTTGGTGATTTTACTGACAGGAGATGGTGGGTGTGCGCGTGTATAATTAAGGAACACATATCATGTGTCCTATGACAGTGGCCCCTTTTCACGCTTAATATACGTCACAGTTTAACACATGTGTATTGCAGCGAAGGTAACTTTAGGACACCGAATTATGCAATACTTTTTGAACCCTTACCTGAATTCAGTCTGTAGAGGCGCTATGAAAAGGCATGCTGCTCTATACTCACAGCAAACATAAGCTGCGTCACAGAAAAACAAATGTTTGTGGTATTTATTCGCAAAATATTCATGTACCGTCCGCCAAATTTCACCCGCCGCTTTACTTCTGGCACTGCTGCCAGCAAGTCCGAATAACCGAGCAGGTCTGAATAGTCCAGCTCTAAAAATTGCCCAATGACTATATTTGCATTCTGTTGAGATCAGTTTTGCCCATAATAGGATGGAATGAAAAAAAATCTTAAAATTATTTGTGTCAATACAACAATCGTAAGCAACCGCTATAAATCTGACATTTTGTGATAAAATTGCAAAATTTGGCAGGTATGTATTAAGAAATCAAAGCAGGAAACATTAATTTTGTAATGAAAAAAGTCATGTATGCATTTACTTCTTCACCTTTCGTGCTAGTCATTTTATTGGTCGAAATTGTGTAACAAGTAAAATAAAGAATTGAATAATAACTGAAGACAAAGAAAATCCTAGCTTGTTAACATACACCTACTCAGTACACCGTCGACACATCCTGATTTACATAAGTGTGCTCATCTGTCAAGTCAGGCACAGAAGCAGGTAACTAAAACTTCAGTTCTTGAGCTGCAACATATACAACCATGCTTACACAGGAAACAGCTTCTAGGAGGCTAATTGTTGGCGCACACATTGCAGATAGTATTATACGTCAAGCATGGAGCTGACCACAATGGCCTCAAACTCTTTACAACATACATCTACTGCCTGGCATCCTCGGCCAAACTTCAGGCTATGCTTCGAAGCTGATGTAAGGTTTTGAACCAAGCCCAATCACTTTCTTGCTTTGTTATCTCCTCCTCGTCTTGCCATTTTACCTTTCATTTATGTTTGTCATATTGACGGGAAAATGTCATGATTTTTCATTCGTGCGCAGTGTCGACAAAATCAATTTTAAAGAAGACAAGAGTCGTTAAGCGATTTTTTGTAACTCAATGTTTTCAACACATTGATTGTGCTGACCTTCCCGCACTGCTGCGACATCATCTGATAGAACCAATGTATATGGCAACTGAGTCTTTGACGAATGTTACGTGAATATTTCATTAATAAACTTCAACATTTCTGCCTGTCTACGGCACAGACCCATTGCTGCTGCGACTATATTGGGCTGCATGGCTGTTCACAGCACCATTACAGAACAAAATCTGCAAGTCTTTACTTAATAAACAGTGAGCATATTGAATAATCGAATAGTGTTTAGTGTTTTCACTAAATTTAAGTATTTTTAGCTTCCAGTCTCATGTTTTCCTAATTCTAAGGTTGGCAGGCCTAAAAATCTCAACAGATCATCTAACCATGTTGAGTGATTTTTTAACCAAGCACACGTTCACTGCTTATATGTGGTTTTCACATGGCTACCCATAATCAGTATCTGTGATGCAGGCTCTTTATATTTGGAATGGGTTACTTAAGCAAAACCTCAGAGCACCCAAAAGAAGATAAAGCCATTTGCATACGTGCAACAAAACATTTAGTGCACACATAGAAGGGACAGTAAATAGTAAAGACTTAAGAAGCTGAGAGTAAGATGGCATCTTGACCTGACGTGAACTAACAGTAGACTACAACAAATAAAGTAGTGGTACAAGACAAAGCAAATGAGAAAAAAACATGGTTCAGACAAAGAAAGCAGTTCACCGTTGCATGACTGGCACGGTGAGGTAATGAGGGAAGCAGCGATGTGCTCAACCCAGCAGCTACAGGCTTGACCGAAGGGTCCAAGACATCACAAACGTAATGTCCACACTTGGCCAAAGAAGCGGGGGCCATATCGGGAACCTTGAAGAGGAACATCAGGAGGAGGGGTCCTGGCCAGGAATCTGTCTAAGTTCACACCCAAAGCTTGCAAGCTTGTGTTCTGGCCACAGAAACGGGTGCTCACAGGCCTTGTCTTAGAACTCTGTGGCCTCGTGAAGTTGCAAAGCGTACTCTTGTAGCTTGTGTTGGCTAGGCTTTGGCTGTTGCCATGGTCCAGTGTTGCCATGGTCCAGTGAATTTCACGGGTGTAAACACCCCGTCAAAACGGTAGATGTGTAGTGCGGAAAAGACATTCCTATATACAGTGCATTTTGTATGTTTGGTACTGCGCTATTAAAGAACTGCGGCACAGAGATATCGTGAAGCTATTACAAAATCGGCTGTATTTATACAGCCTTCGCTCCGACCAAGAACATTACCAGAAAGCAGTTCCTGTCTTTTTCACATATAACCGAAGCCACATTCCAAATGCATGTTTAGCATGCATTTTTACCGCGCTATTACAGCACTATTTTACAACCCATCGTTAACCTGTACGACGCCTCGTATTACATTGTAAATAGAAAGGCGAAAAAAATGTAAATATTAAACACAAAAATGAGTAAATTATTGCGCATTGTCTAAGCTTTAACGGGAGACTGCAAACAGTAGACAGAATGAATTGCTGATTGGTAATGCACACCGAAATGCACGTAGTATGAGCACCGGTTTGCAGGGACGGTGAACTCACTATTACCACTGTGACTATGCAGTGGTAATAGTGAGTTTGCAAATTCTTCCCTGCAATGCATATAAAAAGAAATGAATGATTACTTGAATTCATTATCTAAGTGGCTGTACATAAACAAACTTCAATTGAATCTCCACAAGCTAAATATATCATATTTAAACCAATAAATATACCATTGCCCGCTAATATTAATGTTCTATTTCAAGCAAAGAGGACTGAACAAGTAACAACGTAAAAATTTTTGGGGGTATGGTTTCAGGAGAACCTCGCTTGGGATATTCATGTTAACAAGCTGAGCAATGACCTTAGTAAAGTAATAGGCTGTATGTACAAAATTGGTGATCTAATACCATTATGGCTAAAGAAAGCAATGTATTACGCCATTTTTTACTCGAAGCTAACTTATTGTGCCTTGATATGGGGAACAACGACAGCAAAAAACTATGAGAAGTTGCAAAAACGAGTAGTCCGTATTTTTTAAAACTACCATGGCGGGCTGCGAGACTTACCCACACACAACCTTTTTAACAAACATTCATTGATCCGAGCAAATCAAGTTTTCGATTATAGATTAATCTTACATATAAAAAACACAGGCTACATGTTGTCAGCCCACCCATTTCTCCTCATCGATACCCATTACGCAATCAAATCATAACAACACCACTCACGCGCACTAACTATGGACGGCAGGATCTAAACTATCAAATACCTAAGCTACTAAACATCGTTGAAAAACAAATTGATTTCTATGCACCTCATTTTAAAGAATGTATAAAAACCTATCTCTTACATTCTCAAATTCATTATAAATAAAATGCTATTGCACTAACATTTTGTTATGCTCTGTGAATGTATGTTTCTCTCTGCACTGTAAAAGTGAAAGAACATACCAAAAACTTTTTTCAAACATAGAATGTATATTCATGTAATAATTGTATAAATCTATCTTGTTTATTTGTATTTTCTACCTTGTACTCATTCTTCTTTGTGTTGTATTTTGCTTTGAATATATTTGCCGAACGTGCTTAGGAGCAAGAGCCTCTGTCAGGCCACATGGCCTTCAGCTCTTGTTCCTCTTTCTATAGCAAAGAAAGAAATAAACTTCAACTTCAACTATGTGCAACAGTTAATGGCGACAACCACTGATTTGTTAGTCATTGCGTAACTTTTAAAGAATGTGTCTGCACGTGACATGCAGCTTCTCCGCAGTACAAGGTGATAACGAACCTCACGCACAAAAATCTAGCAAGTTGAAAACATCTCACTCTCACGGAGACACTAAAACAGCGAAACTCAAGCTGAACAGTTCTTGCTTTAATTTTGCGCATGGTTTATCATAGTATCAGTACAGTCAGATATAAAGTACACGTCAATACATTCCTTCACTGCACTGCAATTTTATCGCGGTGGAGCCGATAGACGTTTGTGTAAAAGTTTATCGCATCCACCGAAAGTGATGACAACATATCGTAGGAAGTTGACTTGCAGATATACAGATATTACTGGCAACCTGCGAGACACCAGACATCGCGAATGCAATGTCTTTACCTGCGTTTAAAAGGTTTTCCGATAACGCTTCACTGAATATTAACTAATGTTGCTGTAAAGTCAATGTGCAGACAAAAATGATCTATTACAGCAAATAGCTGCGTTTATTAGTCGGTTTTATTGTTGTCCCCGAGTGGGTATGCCAAAAGGCCTGGGTGCCCGTTTTGCATACCCACTGCAAACAGAGCAATCACGAGGGTGAAGCAAGGGCTTGAAACACCACAACCACACAAGAAACACCTCTGAATGCCTGCCGGCACACTTATTAGATAGCTCAGTGCTCGCACTATGACCGGGGACGACGTGTACGCGCGTGTGTAATTAAGGAACTCTTACTATAGGCCCCGTGACAGTTGCGCCCTTTCAATCTCAGTATGCTTCACTGTAGAAGGGCACGCATTTGTGCTGGTTGGTTCATAATTACGAGAAGACAAAACAGCGCTGAACAAAAGGACGAAGGGAGAGCACAGACACGGGCACTGACTAACAGCCATATGCCACGGGCGCTTACATATAATTGTTAGTCAGCGCCCGTGTCTGTGCTCTCCCTTCGTCCTGTTGTTCAGCGCTGTTTCGTCTTCTCGTAATGCTTCACTGCACGGCGAATATGCTTCTTCGCATAACATGTTAGTATAGCGCTGAAGTTAATTAAAAAAAATTTGTCGGCAATTATGAAACGCGTAAAAGATCCTCGCCCACGCGTGGATGTATATGAGCTATGATTACGGTGGACTGTCGGTGACTGACATTTTTTACATTTAGCTCCACTACGTCTCTCGAGAGAGAGGAAGTTTAATTGCATCTGGAGAAGTCCCAGGCACAGGCTTCGCAAATTTGCAGCTCAATGTGAGATGGCAAGGAAGTGAAAAAAAAGAAACAGCACACCAACATACACATGTACGCGTGCGAAATGCACTACCACGAAAGTTATTTTCTCATTCGTTTGTGGAGCACAGCTCAGGTTTTTATGGTCCGAGAACAGGTATTTTTTAATTGAAACCCGAGTCATGTGTTGTGCGGCTACTGAATTCCCAAGGACAGCCCTCCCTGTAACAAAGCATCTGCAAATACAAATAAATGGTCTTTGTCCTGGTCAACACAACAGGGGGATATGGCATGCTGGACAAATAATTCTAAACAACACCATCTTGACCGCATGGCCATTAACGAGACATTTATCACTTTGAAAAGTGTGTTTTGCTGTAAAATCAATGCGTTTTGCTTTCAGTGAAATCACAAGAGTTGAAACACTATATACATGTGCTTGCACGGAGGCAGGAGACAGCTGCAATCAAAGTTTTAACTCTGAACTGGTTAAATTGGTGATTTAGCCAGCTCGAGGTAACATTTTCTTGAATTTACTGTGTGTGAAACACAATCACGATTGTTCACGGATAAATCGTCACAATTGCCATCGCCAAAGAGACCTAATCGCGACCTACATAGCTATGTATACTAATGTGCGTAGAGCACAGATTCGACATTCCACCATCTCGCTTGTCCACCATCTCATTTGCTTGCAAGAAGAGAGCTCTCAGACTACATTTTCAAGAACAATTGTTACTCACCAGCCCTCCCTTCAAAAAGATGTTTGCCACCTGCTGCAAGATCACCAACTCCCTTTCGTGGGGGTTTCTTTAGAGCTTTCTTTACGCCTTTTACACAAAGTGTATGCAGACCCCGTTCACATTTACACGGATGGTTTGGGGGCGTCCACTGATTTAACGGTCACTGTTGTTGTAGCCAGATCAGAGCTAAATTCGAAATGTTGCATTATGCATATAACCACGTCTACAAGGTCAGAACTTGCCGTCCTTCATGCCACTATTGAATATATTGAACGGGACCCCCGCCCCTATGTAAATGGACCGTGTTCAGTAATTTCAAAGCAGCTGTTGAAAGTCTGCAAAGTGGCACTGCACCATGGAAGTTATGAACAGTTTATTTCAAACTTACCAGAAATCTAGGATCACAATGTTGGAAAAGGATATGATATTATTATCGAGTAGATGCCTGTTAATTGCAGCGTTTTTGGCAAGCATCTTACTGGTGAAGCTGCCATATCATCCCACACGATTCCGCTATCTAGAATGGACGCAGTCAGGGAACATCAATGAACTGCTAATGACATTATGCTGGCTCTTTGAAGACTCCAGAGCATTCAACCATCATTTGTGCAGGCTTGATCGATCACTGCAGCAGCGATTGTGATGTCAAACTTCTGGTGTGCCAATACACTGCTGTGCCGCCTACGACTGGGTGTAGCCTTCACAAATTCACAGTCCTTTATTGAACGTGACCACGGTAACCGCGAAAAGACCATCGAGTACCTCCTCTGGCAGTGCACCCATTCTGACGTCGTGTCAGCCCTTCTGGAGTGTATCCAGCCAACTGTACAGTTGACCTTTTACAGAGGCTAAGATCCTGGGTGCTTAGCCATATCAACCAAGAAAGCTATACATGATCTAAAGACTCTAAAATAAACGAATCTGAAAAGACACTTACAGACACCCTCTGTCTTCTATCCGAGTGAACTCTCTTCTTGCCTCCTTTTTTCTTTTAACGACTCATACCCTCTCCCCCGTGCAAGGCACCCAACTGGAGGTCCGCCTTGTTAACCTCTTTAGCTTTCCATGTTTCTTTTTCTCTCTCTCAAAAGTAAGGCCCCATACAGGAAAACTAAAAACCACACAAAATATTGTCGGCCATACCTGTTGAAACTAAGATGCGACATGCTTAAACCATTGCAGGCATGTAAATGCGCCTAAGGTACAAGGACGAAATAAAGAACAAGACACACGTAGTGCACGCGCTACGTGTGTCTTGTATCTTAGGCGCATTTAGATGCCTGCAAATGAACCAAGTCACCTAACTAGCTACATTGCTTAAACCAATTCAATTAATCTTTGGTCAATGTATACTCAGGAGTTTGTGCGATGATTAGGCAGATTATTCTCTTGCAGAACTTCATCCGACCAAACGCCAGAGAAAGGAGTGATGCTGATATGGACAGAGAAGTTTTGTTGGGACTGGAATATGTTACCTAGGCAAACTACTGCAAGCGTTGTAAAACGGCATGCATTGAAGCTGGTGAGTAAGCTGTAGTGCATGAGCTGCAAATTCTGTGACGATTGCTTGCTTTGTCAAACATCTGTGACCAAAGTGAAGAAAGGACTGCTGGCCCCTGGACCAGGTTCTTGCCAAGTTCGCAGCACCAGCAACTGCTACTACTTTGTAGAACAAAATAAAGGAACCATTGTGCCACCTGAAGCAGTATTCTCACTTTTTGCCTAATGAAGGAGGGACAGAAAAAGAGTGGAGAATAGTGCCTTTCAAGCTTAACTACAAAGAATGTAAACGCAACCTTGGAAATCAAATCAACTGCATCATTCTGGGTAGAAATGGGAGAAGTAAAAACATAGTTGACGTGCAAGAGTTCAGAAATGTCTACAAATTGGCACAGCACATACTACCTTTATATTATTGCTGCAACTGAAGGGAGCTATGTAAAAAAAAAAGAGCAGCAAGACTTGGATCTGAAAAACTGCATCCCATAATCACAAGGACATCAGCTTTGCAGTCACTGGAATTATGTCAATATGTACAAGCGTCAATGACCAGCAAATTAAACTCCATCAAGAAGGAAAAGGACTAAACGAGACAACTGCTTCGGCTTTGACAAAGTGTTATCAGGCATTTCTGCTTTCCTGGCTTCCGCAATAAAATAAGATCACATAAGTAATACAATTTTGTTTATGCTGCGATGTGATTTTTATTGCGTATATTTGCATGCTTATGTTAGTACGTGATTTTTATGCAGTTTTATAGGTGCAACAAAGCACAAATTTTTTGTTATAGTTAGTATTGATAGATTTGAATAATGTGGGTGGTTACTCTTATCATGTTTTTATGCCAAACCAGTGGCCCAAGTTACATATTAGCTAGCTCATGCCACTAGACATGTGGCTGTGTTTGTGATGCCATCGTGGTCGTTGCATTGTCATTTAATTCTCACGCTATCTGCGCTCAAACCAGGTGGCTCGCATGAAAAGATCCGGGTGTCCCAGCAGCAGTACACCCACCGGTTGTTGGTCGCCTCCGTTTGAACAGGAGATTGAAAAGAAGGTTTCACACGAGTGTTGATTTCGAAACGCCCGACAGCAATACTCCACCTTCGCATAGCCAACTACCTGCAAAGTACCTTGCATAACATATATTCCAACGCTCCCTGGGATTTACACAATATTATCTCATAGTTTTCGTTTAGAGCCTTTTGGACCTTTATGTAGAGAATAATGAAATGACTTTTTATTTTTAGTTCCTCTGAAATATATGTAATTTGACAGCTTGTATGCTAAGATTAAATTCTTAAGTCTCAAACAAGCATCAAGAAAGCGAGCACCATAAAAAAAACTACTGGGCTGGACAAATCAGTTTCCAAAATTTTCTGTTGCCTTCTTGACCTGAGTTGCTGTAACAAGTTTGTGTTAAAGGACATTTCGAAAGCTAACATATGTACAGACCAAGCCGAGAAGCTTTATGTCACAAGAACGGCTTAGCTGGCTTGGTGGGAGCAATGAATTGTAGTAACATTAGTTTTGATGATATTGTACAAATAACAATAGGGCATGCAGACTTATGCTGCAGCTTTCTTTTCTGCCATGCAGCACCAAGAAAGCAAACGAGTGAATGCAAAATAATCTGCATAGTGTATCCTAGCTGTATTGTGTGTGCCTGTGATGATTATGTTGTGGGCGCAGGTCAGCCAGACGCACAAGAAAGCAACCAGAGACACAAAGAGACGTATTTATGACACGAACGGCACATGGGGCGAATACGGGAACACGAATTATACAGATAGGCTGGAAAAGTGTCACGCTCGAGCACTCACAATTCTACACAGGAGTCCGGCTCGTGGCGACGGCTCGGTGGACTTGGCTCTGACGGCGGTGGGTATACGGGCGGCGGTTGACGTTCAGGGTGGCACCAGGACGTAGCCCGGTTCAGGAGCGTTAGCTCTGGGTCATAGCCCGAGCTCGGCACCGTAGCGGTCGGATGAGAGCCGGGACGAAGCCCAGAACAGCAGTGGGGTGAAAGCCGGGTCGACGCCCGGTTCGGAGAACAGGACCAGGGCTCAGGGACGTAGCCCGAGCCTGGCAGCACGGCAGCGGTCGTGCGAGCCGGGACGAGGCCCAGCTCCGCAGGACCCGCGTCGATGGTAGAAGCCGGGGCGGCGCCCGGTTTGTGGAACAGGACCAGGGCTCTGGGTCGTGGCCCGAGCCCGGCAGCGGTCGTGCGAGCGGGGACGAGGCCCAGCTCAACTGGACCCGCGACGATGGTAGAAGCCGGGGCGGTGCTCGGTTCGCAGTGCAGGACCGGGATGCCGGGACGTGGGCCGGCGTTCGGTCCGCTCCATCTCGCTGCACTGCCCGTTCTGTCAGCCTGGCTGCCCCGTCGTTCCAGATGGTCTTTCCCAGCACGCGCACCGACCACGCGCACCAGCCACGCTCACTCCCGCGCTTTTCGGCCCCGCACGCCGAACACAAGCACAGAAAATCCCGCGCATTTCACCTCTCGGCCCCGCACACCGAGCACAAGCCTTAAGTTGTCGTCCTCCTACCACAGTGCCACAGTACCATGCAGTGAACCCTGACGACCTGTAATTCACCTTTCCAGTGCAACCTGTCTTTAAAAAGCCACTTCTTGACATTGTGTTAATATGTGTAGGTAGCCCTTTCCACCTTCATGTCAGCTCAGCTCTGTCAACAGCAGATGCACTAAAGCTGCACGCTCTTGCTACCGACTTTGCATTTCGCAACTGAAAAAACAAATGAACATATGTCCTGAGAAAAAATAATGTGTGTATTTAAATATTTGTGGAACCTTCTTTTCTGGAAGACCATGCGCTGATTACTGGTGTGAAGGTGTAGCTTGGGAAGCAACAACTGATGTGTTTTATCTAAAATAAGACCGATTGATGTTTTGTGGGACATGGTGCATCGTGTCTCAATGAGCACCCTTTATGGCTGCGAATATTTGTGCCATTGGATAAGCTTTGAACATACAGCAGAATCTTTAATCTTGGCACATTAGAAAACACCTTGAGACAAAATGAATGTAATCCTTGCCATTCAAAGAAAGGTGCTTAAAAATTCGGTACACACAGCAGAATGAAATTCAGGGACTTAGATGGGAAATCAGGTAAGAAATTTACTAACCACGTTAGGAATACAAGAGGCGGACAATTAATAGAATAAGAAAGCCTGGAGAAGGTCTCTGAGTTGCAGTGCAAGACCCCTGCATGCCTATGATGATATTGCGGTATTCATGCTGAGACAGGACCGTTCAACCTTGTACACTGTAAGATTCTGTGCATCTCTTTCAAATCTTCTTGTGCCAACAGGTGTAAACTGCATGCTGCAAACAGTAAAAGCGTTGTTATTTGACTACAAACAGTTTTCATGTTCATAGGATTCTCATTTTAACAGATGACTTTAAGGAAGGAAGGAAGGAAGGATGAATAGGTGTAAAAAACAGGGAGGTTAGCCAGTTCTCAGACCGGCTGGCTACCCTGTGCTGGGGAAAGGGGTATAAAAGATAATAGAAAAGAGATGTTACAAAAATAGGGGGCGGGGGGAAGAAAAGCACAGAAAGAAAGGAGAATATCGCACTGCTTAAAGTGTGTCTCTAAGACCAGTTCTCGTAAGAAGCAACAATGCTTTCAAAGCCTTGTGTGATGAGGACGGTCTCGGCCAGTGTCCCAGGATCCTTTCCTCCGACAAAAGGCGTTGTCAAGTCTATCTAACGCTCTTAGAGCTCTTTCCTGGGTGCACTGAAGCGAGCACACTCACAGAGAGAGGTGGACGATAGCTTCCTCGCAGCTACAGTTATCGCATGCAGTGCTGTTGGCCAATGTATCTCTTCTTGATGCGTGCACGCTCTGCCCGTTGCCGATCTGTCAAACATGTGTTGCGAATGTAATTGACAAAGCAAGCACTGTGCGAAAGGCCCTGTCATATATGTGCGTAAAATGCACGCAGCGCGTTCCCATTACGTCCATCTCCGACATGCAAGGATGTCCGAAGGACACGGAAAGTGCGGCCTAACTATCGTACGAAGAACC
>NC_051160.1:55085926-55181174 GCF_013339745.2 Dermacentor silvarum | reverse complement strand
TTGTTCTGCATTACACAACAGAAACTTTGACACAAGTTGGGCTTATACGATGTGTTTTTTTGGTTTTAGTGTTTTATTTCTATTTGCGGAGTGTGATTGCCATTAATGTTTTTCGCCTCTCTTTTTTTACCTTGTATATTGCTTTAAAGTTATCTTTCACGATGTGCATTCCTCCCTATGTAATATCCTCCAACTGAGGGCCTTTAGGGTATACTGAAATAAATAAAAAAAACTAGTGCCGCACTAAGACAATGGGACGGGTCCTGCATGAAGCTGGATACAGTGCTTTCGATACCGCCCTATATCGATCCCAGTCCACTACTCGGCACAGCCGGCGAAGGCTGCCTGTTCCGCCCGAAGGTAAGCCAAGGTGAATCGGATGGTGGTCACTTCCCCGCAGTCGGGTTCACATGACCACGAGACGGTCGTCCTTCCTAGCCACCAAGACAGGTCCGGCAAGTGGCGGCGCGCGAGGGTGGTCCCGCCGACGAGTAGGCACTGACACATTATTAGCAGCGTGAATTGGGCGTCCATAAATGTGCCCAGCACAAACGTACCACGCGCGCTGGAACTGGCGTAACGCGATGTGGTGTGGGGCGCGTTAAAACCCCTGCTACCCCCTAATGGGGCAACCAGGATGTTTCTGTCGTAGGTGCACCAACCAGCCGAGACACAACCGAGCCGCACGACCACTGTAGGGGCGTGCATAGTACGAAACGATGATAACGTCTGTGCGTTGGAGACGAACCAATACAGTGACGACTTCTTGCCATAAAGTGCACCACCGTGAAAGATCAACACGGGTCTGATAAAGGGTGAATCGTACATAAACGGCAGCCTTTCCTGGAGGACATCAGGCGTAGCACTCCTACGGTCCAGCATTGAAGGCGATGAGTATGCCACAAACCCTGAAATGGGTGGCAGGGGTTTAGTTTCTTGAAGCAGTAGAGCCCAAACACGCAGTTTCCCATCTGAGACGCTGGCGCAGGTCTCCGACCTTCCGGCGATGCCGGGGCAGTCCACTGTAAAATGCCTTCTGGCGCACTTGAAGACGTAGCAGCCATCACAGGTTGAGGTGGCCACTAGAATCGACGTGAGATGCTGGAGCTGTTGCGCAACGAAGCGCAAGAGTTCTTGGGGTGAAAAAGACTGTGACATAGATGCTGGGTTAACCACGTGAGCAGGAATGGACGTCAACGTCGATCGTGATGCCCGCGCTCCGTCATGACGACGCTGGAGCAGTGTACGGCGTTCCTTGAGACGCTGGATTACCTTTTCGAGAGTGGCGAGGCGAGCGTCGATCTGGAATTCTTCATTCGCCAAGGGAGGCGGCGTGTCTTCTATAGATTGTGATGCCCGTTGCCGTTGTGGTCGCGAAATGGACGCCCTAACGGCTGCGCCATATGTAGGTTTGGCCGCGTCACTTGTCGCTGTACTTGCTGCTGTCACCTGGCTAGCGTCTTCTTCCAGCGATGCTAGAATGGCGTAACGGTTGTACACAGGGACTTGTTTCATCGATGGACCTTGAGAGGTGCTTGGTTGCTGCCGAGAGCGGCGTTGTCGAGCTTTCTAAGTAGCTTTCAACTTCATAAGGCATGTCGGGGAAGTGATGTCATGATCATCTGTTTGGCATAGGCCGCATTGAAAGGATGCTGATGGGTCAGGCTCATGTTGTCGTACTTAGGTGGAAAGGGGCACGATGATTTCATGTGTCCCTGTTTAAAGCAGGAGTAGCAGTACACAACGGAGGGTTTGAATGGGCGCGGGCGCAATACCCAGCCGTAGTACAGGATACGTTCAGGTGGGGAATTAGGACCCTGAAGCGTGATTAGGCATCGTACGACCGCTACCTAGGTAGCGAGCAGCGACGACCCTGTGCGTAGGACATGATAGTTTCCTGCAGGAGCCTTTCAGGTTCTTCATGGTCAGCACCATTAACCACATAGCTCTCGAAAGTGTCCAAAACTTTGCCGTCCGTGTTTTTGTTACATACAATTACTCGCGTGTAGCCATTGCGTCTTCTATAAATCATCGCTTGGTTTATCTTGTCGCCGTATGCATCTCACTTGAGTTTGTTTATTAGGATTTATTTTATTACTCCCGCTGCTTAAAGGACATATTTTTCTACCTCCCACCTACGTTTCTTCTCGCAGCGACCACGTTTGAAGCTTTCTTGCTTATGAAAAGAAGAAGAAAAAAAAAAACTGCCCGCTTTTTTTATGTAATGCCTTCGGGCTTTTACACTATACTAACATAATTAGCAAATTAATATGGCGAACTTGAACGAGATCCTTGTACTCGCTTTTTGGACTTCACTTGTATGTTATGCGCCGCTTAAGGTATTGTCGCGAGGTTTCTTAGATACGGCTGCCGCTGCTTTGTGTCTATTCATTTCTTTTTCGAAGAGGGAGGTTGTATTATTTAACTAGAAGCAAGAAATGCATGGGGGCATGTTAGGAAGTGATGCTGTGCGCCGGACTACCCCCTTGCGCACACGTTGTCTTGTGCTATACCGTTCTCCTGGGATAAGCAGCGCAAAAAATAATGAAAAAAAAAAACATTCATCGATCACTTTGAGTTGTTCTACAGGCCCATTTGTCATGTTTACATTTTAGCTATAACATATATAAATCAGCGCAAGTGCTACTGCTCGTTCAGCCACAGCAGCTTCTGCAAAAAGAAAAAACAATAATAATAAAAAAAAAAAACGTGCGCGTCTCGTTCTTCACTACTATCAGGCGAAGTGACGTCTAAACACCAAGAATGCGTCTCACTCTCACCACGTTTTCCCTGCGTCCCCTCGCTTTGCAGTGTCGAAGGTATGCACGGTCTATTATGCGCACAGCCGAGCCTGCGCTGCTACTTTGAACCGGATGGGTGCACAAAGAAGCGTGAATGCCCTGTCAAATTTGTTGCTCCCTGCGCGGACCTCGCCCACTGCCAAAAAAAAAAAACATGGTGACTCTCGGTCTCTCGGAGGACGAGGGACCCGTACACATTCTGCTTCTGCCTGTTAGCTGTCGTTGCCCACATTGCTTGCACCATGTTTTGCTTTCGAAGCATGCATCAACTTGACCAGCAACGTGTTCAGTACCAGCGGCTTGACCTTCGCCACTGCAAGCTTGGTTCCACACTGCTGTCGGGTGAAACATGAACAACTAGGCAAATGTCGGAAAACTGCATTTACTGCGAAATAAACTCTATTATCGCAAGGTAAGTACAATTGTCTTATTTTTATTCTCAAGTATAGTGCTTGAACTCAGTGCATTGCCTAATACGTGTCTTTTCTTTTTTTTTTTTTTTTTACAGAGATAATGTACGGCCACTTTTTACTACGTACGTAGACGGTAATGCACCGCTTCAGCGTCAGCTGAAACGCACTGTCTGTTTGAAAACACGCAGCACGGCACATTTCGGCTAGTACACTCAAGAAGACCAAAGTTGGATTGTCGTAATTCCTTACTCAGGAAGTACATTCTGCGAGCTGACTGGTATTCAGAAGTTCCTGCAAAACTATAATATGTTGTATTTTACCTTGCTTATGCCTTTATCATGAAATAATGCACCCTTTCGTTGCTACCTCTGTTCTAAAAGCTTACGCATTGCCAAAGGCTAAGCACAGCTACCCACAATCACTTACGAGAAGTCTTGTGATGAAGGCATTATTCATCATAATTGGCTAGTTAAACAAAAATCGCATATTTTGATGCAGCGGCATTTCCGAACTAATTTTTACGTATTTCTGCTTCTTTTTTTCAGCTTCAACAACTTGTTTGAATGGTGGAATCATGTCTGTGGGAGGTTGCCTTCAATATAATGAACGCCATCATGGACCATGCAATTCAACTGTTGTACAGCCTGCATGGGAAGAAAAGCAAGAGACTGTTTAACATGCGGCTGTGCAGAGTGGGAACAGGTGATACGCATTTAATTTCTCAGTTTTGTGCCTCTTGCTTATATTATGCACTGCTGGCAGTGTTGGGATAATAAAGGTATATGTGTTGTATGCAGATGGTGCTGAGAGACGCAGAGATCGACATCAATCAAGCGCAAGACTTCATAAGAATGTGGCTGCCAGGCGCCGGACTGTGCTAATAGCAGAAGGCGGCGTTACGCCGAAGCGGCTCAACCCATTCAGCATCTTCCAAGTACGCCTTTTGCGAGCCCAGCCTCAACCCCCCGTAGCGTCATAAACAAAGCTTTCGTAGGTGGCCCGCAGGATTGGAGATACGAGCGACAATCTGTATCAACCTATTTTAAGACCAATAAAGAAATTATGTATCATTATTTGGTGATTTTATAGTAGATCATGGCATGTTGCATCGAGCTACCGTGCAGCATTTGCACAATTTAAAATCGTAGGAAATAACGGCATTGCCCACATAGATCACAATCTGCCAATATGGCCATGCCAGTGGCTCATGCGGCACAATAAATTGACTAAAAGCGGCTGAGTCGGCTATTGACTAATACCGGCGCTGCCAGTAGGCAAGGTGGGACGCTAGAATGGCAATGAACGGCAGAGCCGGCTATCTGCCTGTATTGGCGCTGCCACACGATGACCGACATAGGCCCTTTAGTGGCGGGGCCACACTGCGCCATTCCTGACGCGGGTAGCGCTGCCGGTTTCGGGCCTATATTTGTGCCGGTGTTTGCCGTGATATTGCCGTGCTGGGGCCAGCCTGGTTGTGCTGCCTGGGAGCTATTATGGACGTGCCCAGGTCTTCACCTAAGCCGTCTCCGCCAAATACGGGCAACAGGCCTTCGGCCTGGCCGCCCACCCGACCTTGAACGTTGGATTCATGGACCGTATTATCGTTCACTTCTAGATTTTTTGCATGAGTCAAGTCTGTTCGTGTATTTTCGTAATGCTTTGTATTATGCCTAAGGACAAGCTTTCGAAAAAAAAAAAACAGTGTCGACAACGTCGTTTAGCCGTTCTATTACATAGTCAGCGTTTTGACAGTGGTTGTGTGCGATCACACAAACAACGCGCACAACTTGATATACTTTGTATTATACTTTGTATTATGCCTAAGGGCAAGCTTTCGAAATAATTAAAAAACAGAATACTGTTGTCGACGGCGGCGGCGTTTTTCCCGCGTTCGCACCGAACGCGCGCGGCGTTTGGTGAGGTGTTTAAGAAGAACGTGCCAACCTTTGCCGTACACCATATGGCGGTGTACCGTAGCGACCATAAGGCCATGGTCCCTGTGGTCATTAAATAAATGAAAACCACCGGATAATATATATTTCGCATTCTTTAATAGTTCAAATAACCAATTACAACACATCTTAGTAGTCATAATTGGCAATCCATAATTCCCACCCTAGTACAGCTTCGCTGGTTTTCCCTCTTCACCCCAGTGGAATCGCTGACAGTTTTGTTTTTATTTTCTTCTAAATTCTTGGACGTTTCAATATCACTATTCTTCAACTGTCGTCGTGTTGTATGTTTACCGGTCTTTTCAGCGAGCAATTTCCTGCTGCTTCGTTTTCTAAATCCAGTACATTCATTGTTTGGTGCTAGGACAAGCATGATGCCATGCCTTTTTTAATGTGCTTCTTACCGTTCCCTTTCCATTCCAGTAACTTGCCAGTATCCAGCATCAGCAAGCTCACAGAGCAAATCTTCATGACACTAGCCGGGCTGCGCGTGCGGACGAGCGTCTCAGTGCGCGCTTTCTACGGCTCATGTAACATCGCAACCCCGACGCCGTAGCAGAAATCTTCCTTGCGGAAGCGCTTGCTGCACACTCGAGTTGTAGCCGATGGCTGCTTGCCAGTTCTAAGTTTCGCGATACAAGCTTCGTGCAGCTTCTTGCCCTGCGGGTACGAGCGAAGGCTGCCACCGGGCTCCGTTGCGTACGCGTACGGCACTGCGGCACCGAGCAGCAGCCTACCATGTTACACGCCTTCAAAGGCAGCCACTACCCACATATGGTGCTTTCAAATGTTGTCAAGCAGACACCCGGAGCGCAGGCGGGGCTTTCGACTTTCGTTTTCAGCTGTGTCCACGTGGTCCCTCATACCGCCTCACATGGGGGTCATTCCACGCCAAACGTCCCAAACACTGAGCTTGACCCTCTCCGACTCCATTCTAAAAAAATGTGGGCGATCTTTTTAGTGCACTATTTGTCCTCGTAAAGTATTTTTTGCAAGAAAAAGTTTTTTCTGTCTCTTACAGTGATTTTAATGTTGCTGTAGTGGGTCAAACCTAGGTTGCCGAAAAAATACTCTAAAAATACGATACTACACAGAACGCCTTAAATATCTGCGATTTGCTAGAAAAGGAATGGCGCTTTCTTATTCTCTCGCACTGGCGGCCACTACTATGTCTCACAAAGTGCTTTGTGGGGAAGCATTATGGCTATTCTGCGTCAATTTTGATTATTTTTTAAAAATTATACAAAGTCTACAGGCACAATACAACTATATAACCTGATTGGATAGTTGTCAGTAAGTGCGAAAAAAAAGTATTGAAGTCGATGACCGAGTAGTTTCGAAGTGGAAGGGGCGCAAACATTGGAAAATGTGTGAAATTCCCCATGTTCAGGCACATGCAGATTGGTGATGCGGTTCAAGTAAAAATGCACGCTTGCACTAATTTGGAAGATTAAAGAAAGCAGATTTATTTGTGAAAGTTTTATCAGAGTGATTTTTCTTTTAAGCGAGAAACAAAATTTTATGTTGAGCATTCGCCGCGTCCCAGGGCGCCGGCCCGCAAGTCCGCTTCACTGCGCCGCCACGCCTCCTTGGGGTCACGGAAACATGCGGCGACCACGCAGGTGGCAAGATGAACGACTGATTTTGCTGAATTTGCGAGAACTTTACGAGGAATGGAAAAAAAAAGTTGCAATCGCAAATGCGGATTCTCTTCATTCGCAAGTTTGCGTCCACCTCACTGCGTTTTGGCCGGAGGAAGTGGCACCCACACAGTTTGCGTGTGCATGGCGCACCAGAACTTCAAAGTGGTGCTCAATGCCGCAGGCTTCACGCAAACAACAGAAGAATTGTTGTCAACAATTGTATGCCAGACTGAAAATGAAGACTGCATGTGTGGCTGCTGTTTTGTGTGCCCAGGCAGCGACGCAACTCAAGAACATGCTGGAGAACGCACCATCCCTAGATACAGATAAGGGGGACTACCTCCATGTTCAGCAATGGATCAGTGGTGTCCGCTGCAGGCTCGAAACAATTATCTTAAGCCCAGCAGAATTTTCTGAGCATGCTAGAAGAACTAAAAGAAAAATCATTCTGATGAAACTTTCACAAATCTATTCTTTAATCTTCCAAATTAGTGCAAGCGTGCATTTTTACTTGAACCGCATCACAAATCTACATGTGCCTGAACATGGGGAATTTCACACATTTCCCAATGTTTGCGCCGCTTCCACTTCGAAACAACTCGGTCATCGACTTCAATACTTTTTTTTCGCACTTACTGACAACTATTCAGTCGGGTGATATAGTTGTATTGTGCCTGTAGACTTTTAATAATTTTTTTAAATAATCAAAATGGACGCAGAATCGCCGTATTGCTTCCCCACAAAGCACTTTGTGAGACATAGTAGTGGTCGCCAATGGGACAGATTAAGAAAGCGCCATTCCTTTTCTAGCAAATCGCAGATATTTAACGCGTTCCGTGTAGTATTGTATTTTTGAGAGTATTTTTCGGCAACGTAGGTTTGACCCACTACAGCAACATTAAAATCACTAAGAGACAGAAAAACTTTTTTCTTCCAAAAATGGTTTACGAGGACAAATAGTGCACTAAAAAGATCGCCCAAAATGTTTTAGAATAGAATCGGAGAGGGTCGAGCTCAATGTTTGGGAGGTTTGGCGTGGAATGACCCATGGAGGAAGAAGTTCTTTCTTCTTTTCAGCTTTTCCAGTGGTGGAGCTCGCCCCCAATAATGGCCCGTTCCTTCCGGCGAACGTCGGCGGCAACCGAGCGAGCGAGCACAACAGCGAAAGATGAAAGACGCGAGCCGCGAACGACGGAGTGACGTGGGCGCCGGAAACCGGTTTCATGCGGACACGCCCGACCGCTCGGTGCGTACTCGTATTTGGTCTCAGCCGGACCGCTGGTTTCGCACTATCGTCTGCTCGCGCTTCTTTGATTTGCTTGGTTTGGTCTCGTTCGTGCTTGTTTCGATTGTCACGGTTTGCGCTTGCTTGTTAATGTGGTTGTATGCGCGACTTGCGTAGTACTTTCTGGAAGCCAAGCGGCACTAGCGATTACCCTGGAACCTATGACGAGCCGATGCGCTTGGCCCGCAGATCAGATATACGACGATTGCCGACTCTGCTACGTGTCCCTCTCAAATTCTTTGACTCCATATCTCGCGAAATGAAAACACGTATAGAGCTGCGCTTAAATTTCGCATTAGGGAGTACCGTAATCGTTGGTGAATTTTTTAAATCTGTCTGATACGTGACTCATATACACCTCTTTCTGCAATTATAGCACACTAACATTATTTTTAGGGCTGAATAATATGCAGCTTTATTTTAAATTACATTACGAATTAAATTCCCGTGCCTCCAGCGCGCACATCGAGCGAGATTTTAGTGTCGTTGCTGATGCTTTCACACGAAAACGACGGTAGGTAACAATTTTTAAATGCAATTGCTGGTGAAGGTAAACAAATTGTGAAGGGTAACAGCCAGGCCAGCTTGTTCTTTTTACTGTATTTGTGCAGTATCAATAAACCTTGGGAGGAAAGTAACGTATAAGTAAGGGATTACTTTTGGGGGCTTTTTTTTTCTGTAACGTGTACAAGTATAGCCTACGCCTCCTGAAAGTAGCTTTCCCGCAGAGCTTCGTCGTCCAGTGGCAGAGCTTTGCAAGAATTACGTGGGGGTAATTTTATAGGGAAAATCTACAGTTGTAATATAGCGTTGTTATATATAGCGTGCGCGTGCTGCTGTTGTATGCGTTTCGCATTGAACAGCCGTTTGATCATACGCACACGCGTGCGAGCACCGCGTCTACCGGGGCGGTGGAGCAGGCAAGATCGCGGCACCAAAATACGAAGCCATGCTACAATTCTATAGAGCTCTGGCTCCTTTTCTGAGCTGACGTATTCATATTTAGGTCTGATTTTTGATTAAGATTTTACCCACCCCGTGGGGTGAGTGGGCCGATCCCGGAGGCAGTGCAATACCAGGCCAACCCGTGGCGGAGGTGAAGCAAGCTTCAAGCACTCCGCCCCATTCCAAAAATAAGTTTAATATCTTGGGTCCAAATAGGACCCGTATCAGATATTAAGCTGATAAGAACAGATACTGTTTAGAAAAATTTTATTTACACTATGTACATGGGTTTACTAAAGTCGTCATATGTACGAGCTTGTGTACACATATTATACATAACTAGACACTATAACGCTATACTACACTTTGATCTTAGCCAAAAGGCCGAGAAGCGATAAATAAATCTCGGACCGCGGTCTCAACCCACTTTTTAAAACCACAAAAGAAGCCCAAGAGCCCGCATCAGCCTGTACCAGCGAAATACCGCTATTACGGCACAAAATCTGAGGGTCTCGCTCTGAGAACTGCTGGGTTTATCTGGATGCAGTACTTTTAGTTTGAAATGTTCCAATAATACCTAATTTATTAATAAATTGGTATAAGAGACGCGAGATTCCACAAAATGCACGTAGAGGTACTCTCGACTTCTCGGTGGCGTCAGACAGAATAACGGTCGATAGTGTCAAATTTCATACAGAGTGGGCAAAGAGCAAGCACTTTTTTTTCTCCCAAATTATAATTTGGTTGACAAAAAGTTAGAGACGCCCAAGCCGACAAAACCGACTAAAACCATTATCGATCGCAACGAGCGACGACGTCACAGTCAACATGGCTTCTCCCATGGCTTCTCCGTTCATGACCTTCCTCTGTGCGCGTCGGCCGTCAACGCGACAAGTTCGTATCGTTAACTTTATATCGGGGATATTTATCTCATCTAGCCGAGCCAGTTCCGAATGGGCGCACACGTTATCACCAAAGTCAACGATTGCAGTCAAGAAAAAACTCCTTGCGAGACAAGCGAGCGCCCTGAATCCGTGCGACACTTCGCCAGTGTATTCCCATAATCGCCGATTGGAGTGATACAACGCTAATAAGGCTTTCCACTGCGTCAAACATCAAGGCAATTTTTATTTTTTTCGCTCCCATCATGAGCACAAACGTTTGCGTTAAGCAGGTTAAGCTGCGATGAAACGAAGTTCTTTAGAGGCGAGCGCCGACGCCGTGCAGCGTTTCACTTGCGTTGCTCATTGTGTGTGTGTGTGTGTGTGTGTGTGTGTGTGTGTGTGTGTGTGTGTGTGCGTGCAGCTCATTCTATGTAGAGAGCCTACATGCAACGCTGTCCAATTCTATGGACCGCACCTAACACGGAGAAACGCATTCTTTTTCAAAAAAAACCATGTCGTTTGCAAGTGAAAATGGAAACGTCGCTACGAATCCATGCGTGGAATTCTAGGTGAGCGACGGAGCCGAGCAGTCACGCCCATTGCAGGGTAAGTCCCGTAGTGCCGCAGCTGCGGAACCGGTGCGAGCGCAGTTTGCTGAGACCGAAAGTGAAAATCAAATTGTAGTGAAGTATAGAGTCGCATAACTTTTGATTTTAGACCAAAGGTTTTAGACCAGACACGGCAGCGCAGCAGATGCGGCGTTGTGCAGGTATTCCCTAGTGTGCCGTCTCTGCCCGCCTCTGCGGCCGGCTGTCGCTCGCTGCGAGCACTCGCTCGTGGCGCTGCGAGCGTAACGGCGTTGCATGTAGGTTCCCTATCGTAGCGCCCGTCGCGGTCGCGCTGAAGCGACAGAATGCGGCCGGCTCGGGCTGGTTCGTCCGCTGTAAATTGCGCACTATCGGGCTTTCTGCGCGAGACAGAAAGGCCGGTTCTCCTTAGAAAAACCGTTACAGCCGAGTACTCAGTGTTCGTGTTCGCGGGTGCCGATGAAACAGCGAACAAGTGATACACGTTCACTTTGTTGGGACGCAAGTGCGCGCGGAGGAGAAAGAGAGAGAAGTTTCGACGGCGTGAGTCACAACTGTCAACTGGTTTCCTTTTTACTTTGCTTCAGCCGCCCTTGGGGCTGCACGCCCTTTCCACTCAGTAACATTGGTGGAGAGTGGAGGACAGAGGCGCGGGTTGCAACCGGTTCGGAGGAGCGCTCGCTGCTCGCCCTTGCCTGCACGTTGTGGCCCTCTCGCAGCCGCTACAACTTGAACAACTCTTCCGCAAAAGGGAACGACCATGGTATATCCTGCTTAAATCATTTGTCGTGTGTATTTGTTGATTAACGCTCAAAATATAGAAGGAAACGTTCGCATATGCCACATTTTTTCGCCTTTTAGTTCTGACAGATAGAAAAAAATCTCGCCCGCGACAGCGCTGGTACGCCTCTGCAGGTGTATTTATGGAAGAGGCGGACGTTACTTAGGCGAGAAAGTACTATGTCCACGTAGCTGATTAAGAAGATTCACTAATTAACTATCTTTAGCTTAAGGGCATATATACTAGAATTCGTATCATACATACGCATAAAATTCGTATCAGCAGCCAAGGTACTTAATTGCGAATAATTGTAGGTTTCGATCGCACATAGAGAAAATTTCTGCCTAGATATCCTCAACTTATGAGATTTATTGAAATAAACATATTGTTACGGATGAGGCGTGTTTATTTACAGGTGATGGATGAGAGTCCAGGAAAAACAGTCCAGCACCGGTTTCGTTCTGCGCTCCGCACCCAAAAAGATCCGTCGTCCTCCTCTTCTTCCTTTCGTCTCAACCAAGGCGTTACATTACCCGTTTCGCAGACGAAGCCCATCATGCGAGTTAGGGCTGAGTTATAGTGTGATATCGCTTGAGGCGCGTAACATGCGCAAGTTGAGTAGCGCTAGAGCGGCGTCCTGGTGACCTTACACGGGCGACCACATACGTTAAATCACTAATGCGGTCAATGATGGTGAAGGGACCGGTATACTGAGCCAAGAACTTTTGGCATAACCCGCGTTTGCGCTTAGGGGTCCACAGCCACACCAAGTCACCTTTTTCGAATGAAACTGAGTCGTGGCGGCGGTCATACCGCTCCTTGGAGCGATCTTGTGATGCCAGTGTACGCAGACGAGCAAGTTGTCGGGCTTCCTCAGCACGGCACAAAGTTTCGGCAACTGAATCCTCTGCAAGGAAGGGTAAAGGGGAAATGGTGTCGAGACAGCTGCGCGGTGCCCGAGCATAGAGTAGGTAGAAAGGTGTGAAGTCCGTAGTTTCGTGCTTCGCTGTATTGTAGGCATAAGTAATAAAAGGCAAGATGTCATCCCAGTTATTGTGATTGGATGATACATACATAGCCAGCATGTTGGTCAGGGTGCGGTTCGTACGTTCGACAAGGTCATTCGTCTGGGGATGATATGGTGTTGAGTGGCGGAACTGCGAAGTGCAGAGTCTAAGCAATTCTTCCACGGCATCGGCGATGAATTGGCGACCACGGTCGCTGATGATTACGCGAGGCGGACCGTGGCGAAGAATTACGTAGCGTAACAAGAAGGCAGCGACGCAGGTAGCGGTGGAGGAAGCTATCGCAGCGGTTTCCGCGTATCTAGTAAGGTGATCGACACAGACGATGACCCAACGGTTGTTGTTCGAAGACCGTGGAAACGGTCCTAACAGGTCGATACCAACTTGCTCGAAAGGTGTAGTAGGCGGCGCTACAGGATGAAGAAGGCCTTGTGGAGCACTCGTCGGTCGCTTGTGACGCTGGCACTTGTCACAGCTCGAGACGTATTGCTTAGTGGAATGTCGCATCTTAGGCCAGTAAAACCGCTCCTGTATTCGATGTAGGGTGCGAATGAATCCAAGATGGCCTGATGTCGGATCATCGTGCATGACACGGAGAACATAGCAATGCAGACTTTCGGGAACAACCAGTAAATACCGCGCGCCACTTGCTGAGTAATTTGTCTTATATAGCAGTCCATCGCGAAGACAAAAGCGACCACTGGCCTTGGGACTGCAGGCATCGGCGAACAAGGGGTCCATACATAAGTCATTGCGCTGTTCCCGCTGGAAGACGGTGGCGTCAGGAAACGAGATAGAGACAGCAGCAAAGCATGTGTCGAGACTGTCCGTGTTATCCTCCGTTGTGGACAGAGGAAGGCGAGAAAGGCAATCAGCGTCGGCATGACGTCTTCCACTTTTGTACGAAACATTGAAGTCAAATTCTTGGAGCCGTAAAGCCCAGCGTGCTAGACGACCGGAGGGATCACGGAGGGTAACAAGCCAACATAAGGAATGGTGGTCAGTCACAATTGTAAATGGACGCCCGTAGAGGTAGCAACGGAACTTCTGAACAGCAAATACAGCCGCTAAGCATTCTTGCTCTGTCACAGTGTAGTTTCGTTCAGCCTTGCTGAAAGAACGGCTCGCATAGGCCACCACATACTCTTCATTATTATGGCGCTGAACAAGCACTCCACCAATGCCGATTCCGCTGGCGTCACTGTGCACTTCAGTAGGAGCAGACGCATCGAAGTGACGAAGAATGGGTTCTGATGTTAGGAGAAACTTGAGTTGAGAGAATGCCGCGTCGCATTCAGGTGTCCACTCGTACGGGCTGTCTTTTCGCAAGAGACTTGTCAATGGATAAACAATGTCCGCGAACTTGGGCACGAACCGTCGAAAGTAGGAGCATAATCCCAAGAAGCTGCGGAGTTCTTTTAGTGACTGAGGTGGCTTAAAGGCACTGACTACTTCTATTTTCCGGGGGTCTGGCCTGACACCATCTTTGTCAACCAGGTGACCAAGAACTAACGCTTGTCGTTCGCCAAACCGGCACTTCTTAGAATTCAAAACCAAGCTGGCCTTTTCGACGCAGTCTAAAACGAGGTTTAAACGGGCGTTATGCTCTTCAAAAGTACGTCCGAAAATGACAACGTCATCTAGATAGCATAAACATACCTCCCATTTTAGACCGCGCAGAATCGAGTCCATAAATCTTTCGAAAGTAGCGGGGGCATTGCAAAGCCCAAACGGCATAACATTAAATTGAAAGAGTCCATCGGGTGTCACGAATGCAGTCTTCTCCTTGTCAGCAGGGTGCATAGGGATCTGCCAATACCCTGATCGTAGATCTAGTGAAGAAAAGTAGGAAGCCGAATGTAGACAGTCGATAACATCGTCGATCCGAGGTAGTGGATATACATCTTTTTTGGTGAGGGCGTTTAATCGTCTATAATCAACGCAAAACCTCCAAGAACCGTCTTTCTTCTTAACCAAAATGACAGGTGCTGCCCAAGGGCTGCACGATTCCTCAATAACGCCCTTCTGCAGCATATCCTGAACTTGTTCGGCAATAACTTTCCGCTCCGATGACGACACTCGGTAAGGTTTTTGCCGGACCGGATGAGCAGAGCTTGTATCAATTCTGTGCTGAGCTCGAGAACATGGTAAAGATGGTAGCTTCTCCTTTTTGCAGAAGTCAAACACAGAAGCATGTCTTTCCAATAGCTCAACCAATCTTTGTCGCTCGTGTGAGCGTAAGTTTTTACTAATCATGCTCAGAATCTGCCACTCGTAGGAGCAACTGCATTCGCCAACGGCCAAGCGTTTTTGATCTTCGTCGTCAACGGCAGCGATAGAATTCCCGTTGGCACCATCAAAGATTTTTTATTTTATTTTTTTATTTATGAGTACCTTACAGCGCCCTCGTGGGACATTGTGTAAGGGGGGCAATACAGCATGTACAGAATAGAGAAATACACATAGGTGAAATATTGATTATTACAGATGTAAGTGAACACACGAACAGAGAAACGCAAAATATACTAAACAGCAAAGTGTAGTGTCTGAAGGCGTTACACAAAAGATAATATAAAGCAACTATTTAAATACCAACAGTTTAACAAGATATGATAACTGCCGAAAAAGTATTACGCAAATAACTGTACACAGACGATAAAATAAAAACAGGTGAAAAAAGCATCGCCAAAACTATAAAAGCAAATAAAAAGAAAAAAAAAAGCATACCGGTAACAGCATTGTAGGCACGGGTGAACGCGAAAACGCCATGCATCAAATTTCGGTGCATAAATATTTTTTTAGGTTGTTTAAGAACTTTGCGTGATCCCGCTCTGATGCGAGATCATCTGGTAGGTCATTCCACAAACGAATCGCTCGTGGAAGGGCCGAAAGGTTGAAAGCGTCGGTTTCACCGTACATGCGTGATAAGCTAAAGTTGTTATTTAGTCGGCGTGAAGTTCGATGAGCTAGATTAAGGTGAACAGATGGCATCATGCTGGTGTGGATGAGTTTGTGGAAAAGTGATAAAAGGGAAATGTCACGACGAATTTTTAGTGGCTCGAGTGCAAGGCCTTGTGTAATCTGTGTTATGCTAGATGGGTAGCTGTAATTACGCGTAATGAATCGACTGGCTCTGTTCTGGATAGATTCTAACTTGTTAATTAGGTATTTTTGGTGCGGTGACCAAATGGAGGGGGCGAACTCGAGTTGCGGACGGATTAAAGCAAGATACGCGAGTTTACGTACATCGGAAGGAGAATTGTATAAATTACGGCGTAGAAAACCTAATGATTTTGATGCGTTAGCTCAGATAGAAGTGATATGTGTGGACCAGGAAAGATTAGGAGTTAGGTATATACCTAGGTACTTATAATGCTGAGCGCGTTCCACAATGCTGTTACCAATTTTGTATAGGCCACTAAAGTTATGATGTTTTCGACTAAAAGTGATTAGTTTGCACTTGGAAACGTTTAATGTCATCTGCCAGGTATTGCACCACTCACCAATACGCTCTAGGTCTTGTTGAAGGGCAAGATGATCAGTACTGCTGCGGATGGGACGGTAAATAATGCTGTCATCAGCGAATATGCGCATACAAGATGATAAATTGTCCGGCAGGTCATTAATGTAGATGAGGAAAAGTAAGGGGCCGAGAACACTTCCTTGCGGAACACCAGAGGAAACGTAACAAAGTGATGAAGAGTAATTGTTTGCGATAGTAAATTGCTGCCGGTTCGTTAGGAAGTTACGGAGCCATGTTAGCGTAAGCGAATCTAGTTTTAGCGATGATAGTTTTAAAATCAAGCGGCAGTGAGCAACACGATCGAAGGCCTTTGCAAAGTCAAGGAATATGCAGTCTGTCTGTAGATTACTATTCATGTTAGAATGCAAGTCGGTAGTAAATTCGAAAAGTTGAGTCTCACATGAAAGACCCTTTCGAAACCCATGCTGGTTAGAAAAGAAGAATTTGTTAGATTCTAAATGAGTGTAAATGTTAGAAGCTAAGATATGCTCAAGCATCTTACAAGAGATGCATGTTAAGGAAATGGGGCGATAATTCCCAGGTGAACTTTCATTCCCACTTTTATGGACTGGCACTACTTTCGCTATCTTCCAGTCAGTAGGCAACAATCCTGTATTTAGTGACTGCCGAAAAATGTGGAATAGGATTTTACTATAGGCAGATATAGTGTTCTTTAAAATTTTAGAATTTATATCGTCAATACCAGAAGACGAAGACATTTTCAGATTTTGTATGATTTTAGAAATGCCTTCAATTGTGATATCGATGGGTGCCATGTATGAGTAATCTCGTTCGAGAATTTCGGGAAGATGGTCGTTTTCACTAGTAAAGACAGATGAAAAGAATGAGTTAAAAACATATGGACAATCAGTGTCGGCAAAAGGAGTGTTATTTTCATCATGCAAGGAAATGAAGTTATCGTCGTAATCAGGGCTTATTACTCTCCAGAACTTCTTCGGATTAGATTTAAGGAGTGATGGTAAGTCCTGGGAATAGTATCCTGGGAATAGTCCTGGAATAGTAAGTCCTGGCAATAGATGGCGAGCTTCATTCCGCGAGGAAGTATAACAGGCACTGGCGAACAGTTAAGTGCCCACAAAGACGTGGCTCGGTTGCTAATCGACACAATACAGCGAGGCACTAAGATGTTTTTCTTAGCACACTGACCGGTCAGAGGTTGAACGATCGCATCAAAGGGAGATGCGGCAGAGACGGAAGCGAACACAGCAACTGACCGCATGGACCATGGTGGCACTGTCAGTTCATCGGAAACAACCAGTGTGTCTTCCGCGGGTGGCAGCTCGTCACAGAGGGCATGAACGACTTCACTGCTGACTGAAAGTTCACCGGTGCCACAGTTGACGAAAGCGCCACACTCTTGGAGAAAGTCAATACCGAGAATAACTTCGTGTGTACACCGTTGCAGAACCAGGAATTCAGTTGGGAACACCTTTCCGGCCAACAAGACGTGAACGACGCAAACTCCCAGAGGATGAAGTATTTCTCCGCCGACACCACGAAATCTTGTAGATTCGTGCCAAGAAAACATAACTTTGCGGCCAATGCGATCTTTGAAAGAACGACTCATAACAGAAATGGTTGCACCAGTGTCCACTAAAGCCGTAGCACATACTCCATCTATTAACACCTTTATCTTGTTCTTAAGCATCGTAACTGGCGGAGGCATCTGAGGTAAGTCATTTTGTGCGACCTCACCTCCATCGGTCGCGCCGGCTAGTTTCCCGGCGGTGGCGGTGGTGATAGCCGCCGTCGCGGTGAAGGCGAGCGGCGCAGTCTGGCGGACGGAGGTGTAAAACTACGGTCAGAAGCGGGAGAACTATTGCGCCGATTCTCTTGTCGTGAGGTTCTCCTGGAATAGGCGGACCAGGGATCGTTGTTGTGACCATTGCCGGCGCGAAGAAACGTTGATGGCGGATCGTATCGGGCTGTTTCCCTGCGCCGACGACAGAACCGAGCTATGTGTCCGTTAGCACCACAACAATAACACACAGGAGGTTGGCGATATGCGTTGTTGTCCTGAAAAGCATTGTCGCGACGCTGTGGGACAAATGCATCTTCACGCGGCTCCTGGTGTGTAGCGGCCGGCTGACGAGGATAGCTGAAGCGGCGTTCGTAGCGCGACTCTGGGTAGTGATTGGGCTGCGGCCTCGGTGGCGAGCGAGAACTGTAGTTGTAGTCCTCTACGCCCGTTGCAGCGATAGAAACATGATGAGCGGGTGCTGGGATTGGCGCAGCATCATAAGTTGTCGAGTGCACGTGTCGGGTGAGCTCTTCCCGTACTATCTCTCGTATTGTAGACGCGAGATCAAGGGACGTGTAGTCGTCAACACTCGCAACGGTTGTCACATTCGGTAACCGACCGAATTTTGCCATGATACGTCGCATCTTCAAGGCCTCGAGTGTACGACAATGCCGTATGACGTCAGCTACTGCACCAAGGTTCTCTTTGCTGATGAGGAAGTGGTATACATCCTCGGCAATTCCTTTTAAGAGGTGGCCGACCTTGTCCTCCTCTGACATGCGAGGGTTGACGTTCCTGCAGAGCTTCAATATCGCCTCAATATAAGTCGTGCACGTCTCGCCTGGCACTTGGGCTCTTTGCAGCAGCGTTTGTTCAGCCTGCTTCCTCTTCGCGACTGAGTCCCCAAAACACTCAGTTATTTCCGACACGAATCGATCCCAGGTCGTGAGGGCGTCCTCATGGTTGTCAAACCACACAAGTGCCGTGCCCGTTAAGAAAAACACGACGTTGGACAGCTGAGTTGCCGCATCCCAATGGTAATAGTTGCTCACCCGTTTGCAGTGAGTGAGCCACTCATCCACGTCCTCGCCAGACTTGCCTCCAAATGTGCGAGGCTCTATCAGGTGCTGACGCTGCCAGGGACCAGCCGCGGCTGAAGCAGTTACCGAAGGGGCCGCTGTAACCAGGGCAGGGGCTGCAGCTGTAGGAACTGGCACAGTCCGGGTTCCGTCTTCACCGCGAGACATCTCGACCACCAGCGGCAAGGGCGGCAGTCCAGCAAGGCGGCGGCTTCGGCGCAGATCAGGTGGTTGCAGAACCGTGTTGCGTCGCGTGGTTGAGTACCCAGCACCTTCCACCACAAAACTGTTACGGATGAGGCGTGTTTATTTACAGGTGATGGATGAGAGTCCAGGAAAAACAGTCCAGCACCGGTTTCGTTCTGCGCTCCGCACCCAAAAAGATCCGTCGTCCTCCTCTTCTTCCTTTCGTCTCAACCAAGGCGTTACAATATGCAAGTACCTCAAGAACGCTGTCAAATGTAAGCACATCATACATGAGTGTAAGCGGATGCATTTCCTTGTGCGTTTCGTGAGCGAACATTGTCAATGATAACATTGTCAATAAGAATAAGCTTAAAGCATAGCTTGCACCGGGTGCCGAGAACGATTCGCTACGTTTTTTGTTTGTTTGTTTACTTGCTTGTTTGTTTTTGTTTTTGCGCTACACCGTTGACAGTGCTTTTGACGGCCAAAGCAGTTGTTACAGCCGCGGCGATAAAAAAGGATAAAAATACAATGCCGGCGCATCATTGGCGCCGCGCATGCTTAGATGTGGCCTATTTCAAACTGCAGATGTCGCTCGTGCAGTCTCGAGCGCGACGTTCCGTCGTTGTCGACATGAGTGTTGACCTGTGTACATGCTGAGCACTAAAGCGACTCTTCTTTCTGAAAAGACACCTTCGTCTTGCGCCCCCAGATAAAATTTGCTGGCCTACAGAATGCTTGTTCGAACAGTGCTGGAGCACGCCAATATTGTTTGGTTTACGTACACAAAACTCATTGCAAGAATGGAAGAGGTGCAGAGGAAGGCAATAAGGTTCTGTTTTAATAAATACAAGTTAACGGATTCATTGACTGAATTAATAAAGGGAGCTGGTTTGTTAACACTGCAAAGTAGAGCAAAACTAGCACGACCAAAGTTTTCGTTTCAATTTGTTCATGGTGACATAAACATTGACGTCAGCCCCAACCTCTCTCTGTCCATCTCTCTGTCATTGACAGTAGACGTGTGCATGCTTGCCGCCCATGCCCGCTAAGCTCCCCTTCGGTCGGATCGAGCCAAGAGACCAGGAAATAGAGGGAGAGATTGACTGTCCGTATACTTAGTCAACCACTTAACGCCGAAACAAACACAAAAGGGAGAACAAAGCGGTATCTATCATTGCATCTTCGCTTTTTCTTCATGTATGTGAGCGTGCGTGTCTGTTACTCTGTGCTAACTTGGCTAGTCCCTCTTCCGCTCTGCCTGTTTATATAAGGAGCCTGTACGTGCACGTTTAAGAGGGAAGCAGGAAGAAAATGAGGAGCCATTCCACCCTCTGAAGGCGGATGACCAGCGAAGCTGTAGCAAATCGCACGGTATTAAGCGTCTTCACTCAATGGAAGTCATGGAAAATTTTGCCGGTCATGATTTGGATATGTCGGCCATCAGTGCTCCAGCCCATACATATTCCCTGGCGTATTAAAGAAAATGTCGCAGTTTCGCCCGTAAGGCGAAGCTTCGATTGCGATAGCAAATTAGTAGAGAGCTATACGAAGCAAGGATAGTAGTTTAATGGGTCGTATAAACTTGTAAACATTCGCCTACTAACTCAATAGACAAGCAGGGTGTCACGCGCGCACAGATTAACATGAACGCATCTCGCTCGATGACCACGGAAACTCGCTGTCAGAACGCTGGAGTAAGGAGGTGCAGCTATAGCCGCGAGCGAATGGACCTTCGTGCCGCCTCTCGCTTCAAAGCGAACGAAACGTCGAAAACACAGCGCATACGAAGTTACTGGCTCTAGTTGAACATTTTTTACGTCGCACATCGCTTTGAAGAGGAGCCCCGCGCGGGCGCGTACTTTTTCCACGTCGCAGATCGCTTTCGAGGTAGGACACCCACGCGGCCGCCGCCGGAGCAGGACGACCCCCCCCCCCCCCCCCCCCCCCCCCCCCGTTCATGTGCCTGACGCGTGAAAGAAGCAGCGCGCTCCGCCCCGCCTTTTCCCTCGCGCGCGCGAGATTGAGCAGCCAGTGTCGGCTGACCCTCGCAAGCCTGCACTCGCACACGCAGCGTACCGCCAGCACACGGCGACGATTTTACCGTGTTTGGACTTTATACGGAACCTCACGACGACGTCCACGACCACGGCAGAAGTTCGCTTGGAGTGTCCATATAATTGATATCGCAATATAATATATCCGCTCATTTCATTATACATTGTCTCACTCATGCCTGAACCTTGGATTATTACGACCTTAGTGAGTGGTTTCTATCTTGGCGTGCACAATCTGCTAGCGCGATAAGGCATCACTGCAAGTGAGCTTGTACACACAACGTGCCCCCATTTTGCCGCAAGCAAGGTGAACCGATATCACCTCTGCTTATCGTTCAAGCACTCACCACGTTCACACTCACTTCCACTCACAAGCACTCACTCGTGTTCACACTCACCTGCACTCACACTCACGTTCACTCACCCCTATACACCCAGAAGCACTCGCCACGTTCACACCCAGCTCCACTCATACATCACTCAGTGACGTTCACACTCATCTCCACTCACACTCACAGGCACTCACCACGTTCACACTCCCACTCACACTCACTGGCACACACCTCCACTCACGCTCACTGGCACTCACTCACACTGACCTCCACTCACCTACACTCACTGGCACTCACCTACACACACTGGCACTCACCTCCACTCACACTCACCGGCACTCACTCGCACTCACACTCACTGGCACTCACTCTCACTCGCACTCACTTCGACTCACACTCGCTGGCACTCACGCGCATAGGTCGGAAGTGTGGGAGAATACTCACTCACACTCACTCACCATAACTTTTTCCAGGCCCCGCACTCACTCACGTTCACACTCACCTCCATTCACACTCACAGCACTCACTCGCACTCGCGCTCACTTCCACTTACACTCACTGGCGCTCACTCGCACTCACCTCCACTCACACTCACAGACAGTTACTCGCACTCATCTCCACTCACACTCACAGGCGCTCACTCGCACTCGCACTCACCTGCACTCACACTCACTGGCACTCACTCGCACTCGCACTCACCTGCACTCACACTCACTGATACTCACTCGCACTCGCACTCACCTCCACTCACACTCACTGGCGCCCACTCGCACTCGCACTCACCTCCACTCACACTCACTGGCACTCACTCGCACTCACCTCCACTCACACTCACAGACACTCACTCACACTCGCACTCACCTGCACTGGCACTCACTCACACTCATCCCTTTGAAATGAGTGCGAGTGTGAGTGAGTGCACTCATGAGTCAGTGTGCAGATCTATACCGGTCACAATTCGTGTATATTAATAACGAAGCTTCCAATTTAGCACTTGTTGCATCGGGAGTGCGCCAAGGCAGTGTTTTGGACCCAGTTTTATTTTTAATATACATAAAAGATTGGCCTTCCAGATTACATGGTAACATCTGTCTATTCGCTGACTATTGTATTTCGTGCCGCGAAATTAATCGCAGTAATAATCACCATATACAAAATTCTACCTTTTCTTGGTGTCAGGAGTGGCAGATGACTCTAAATGCCCAAAAATCTGTAACGCTAACAGTAAAAAAGAAACAGATATCTGAGTTTACTTACATTATTAATGACACACCTCTCACTTGTGCATTTCAGCGTAAATATTTAGGTGTCACTTTAACATACGCTCTCTGATGGGAAAGCCATGTTACAAAATAACCTCTTCTTCTTCTTCTTCTTTCTGGGGTTTTACGTGCCAAAACCAGTTCTGATTATGAGGCACGCCGTAGTGGAGGGCTCCGGATTAATTTTGACCACCTGGGGTTCTTTAACGTGCACTACAACGCAAGCACACGGGCGTTTTTGCATTTCGCCTCCATCGAAATGCGGCCGCCGCGGCCGGGATTCGATCCCGCGATCTCGTGCTCAGGAGCGCAACGCCTTAGCTGACAGAGCCACCCCGGCGGGTACAAAATAACCTCAAGTGGAAATAAATGTACACGCTGAGCACTAAAGCGACTCTTCTTTCTGAGAAGACACATTCGTCTTGCGCCCCCAGATAAAATTTGCTGGCCTACAAAATGCTTGTTTGAACAGTGCTGGAGTATGCCAATATTTTTGGTTTCCGTACACAAAGGAACTCATTGCAAGAATGGAAGGGGTGCAGAGGAAGGCAATAAGGTTCTGTTTTAATAAGTACAACTTAACGGATTCGTTGACTGAATTATTAAACAGAGCTGGTTTATTAACACTGCAAAGCAGAGCAAAACTAGCGCGACTAAAGTTTTCGTTTCAATTTATTCACGGTGACATAAACATTGACGTCAGCCCCTCTCCCTGTCGATCACTCTGTCATTGACATAAGACGTGGGCATGCTTCCGCCCATGCTCGCTAAGCTCCCCTTCGGTAGGATTGAGCCAAGAGACCGGGAAATAGAGGGAGAGATTGACATTCCGTATACTTAGTCAACCACTTAATCTTGAAACAAACACAAAAGGGAGAACAAAGCGGTATCTATCATTGCATCTTCGCTTTTTCTCCATGTATGCGAGCGTGCGTGTCTGTTACTCTGTGCTAACTTGGCTAGTCCCTCTTCCGCTCTGCCTGTTTATATAAGGAGCCTGTACGTGCACGTTTAAGAGGGAAGCAGGAAGAAAATGAGGAGCCATTCCACCCTCTGAAGGCGGATGACCAGCGAAGCTGTAGCAAATCACATGGTATTAAGCGTCTTCACTCAATGGAAGTCATGGAAAATTTTGCCGGTCATGATTTGGATATGTCGGCCATCAGTGCTCCAGCCCATACATATTCCCTGGCGTATTAAAGAAAATGTCGCAGTTTCGCCCGTAAGGCGAAGCTTCGATTGCGATAGCAAATTACTAGAGAGCTATACGAAGCAAGGATAGTAGTTTAATGGGTCGTATAAACTTGTAAACATTCGCCTACTAACTCAATAGACAAGCACGGTGTCACGCGCGCACAGGTTAACATGAACGCATCTCGCTCGATGACCACGGAAACTCGCTGTCAGAACGCTGGAGTAAGGAGGTGCAGCTATAGCCGCGAGCGAATGGACCTTCGTGCCGCCTCTCGCTTCAAAGCGAACGAAACGTCGAAAACACAGCGCATACGAAGTTACTGGCTCTAGTTGAACATTGTTCACGTCGCAAATCGCTTTGTAGAGGAGGCCCGCGCGCGCGCGCACTTTTTCCACGTCGCAGATCGCTTTCGAGATACGACACCCACGCGAGATACGACACCCACGCCATGTTAACAGAATAACCTCAACTGGAAATCAATGTACAGGCTGAGCACTAAACCGACTCTTCTTCTTGAGAAGACACTTTCTTCTTGCGCCCCCAGATAAAATTTGCTGGCCTACAAAATGCTTGTTCGAACAGTGCTGGAGCACGCGAATATTGTTTGGTTTCCGTACAGAAAATAACTCATTGCAAGAATGGAAGGGGTGCAGAGGAAGGCAATAAGGTTGTTTTAATAAGTACAACTTAACGGATTCATTGACTAAATTATTAAAGAGAGGTGGTTTATTAACACTGCAGAGTAGAGCAAAAGTAGCACGACTTAAGTTTTCGTTTCAATTTATTCATGGTGACATAAACATTGACGTCAGCCCCAAACTCTCTCTGTCCATCTCTCTGTCCTTGACATTAAACGTGTGCATGCTTGCCGCCCATGCTCGCTAAGCTCCCCTTCGGTCGAATTGAGCCAAGCGAGCGGGAAATAGAGGGAGCGATTGACTGTCCGTATTCATAGTCAACCACTCAATCAATCAATCAATCAAAGTTTATTTCACCAGAAAATTATGGATGGTCTTCAGGGTTAAAAGCTGCTCTAGGCAGCTTGACTGAGTCCCTGAAGACCCTTACATCGGCAGCATACAACGTTCACAGCACATATATGCATATAGGATCACAATTGTAACATGCCTACAAATGTACAGTGTACAAAGTTTACGTAAGGATCACTTGGAGTTAACATACACAGTTAAAGTAGGATTTGCATCAAATGTTTAATACAGGATAAACATAATCGTATAAGAACTTTTGACAGCAAAAAATCTAAATAAAATCCTGTTAATTTAACAGGTTTCACAAAAAAAGGGAGCACTCAAAAAAAGGGAGCACTGGCACTCACTCGCACTCGCACTCACGCCTTTGAAACGAGTGCGAGTGAGAGTGAGTGAGTGCACTCATGAGTGAGGGCGCCGACCTATGACTGGCACTCACTCGCACTCGCACTCACCTGCATTCACACACACTCGCACTCACTTGCACTCGCACTCACTGGCATTCAGCGGCTTGTCACGTTTCTGACCCAGTAAGGTTCCTCGGTGCGGTCACTATCTAATCGCTAGTGGCTGTGCTCAGTTCCGTTACATTTGTTCTTGCTGCGCACAAGGCTTGAAACGTAGCTGTTTCCTACATTGTAATACCTTGTAGCACACACACACACACACACACACACACACACACACACACACACACACACACACACACACACACATATATATATATATATATATATATATATATATTGTAGTGGGGAATAGAGTCCGCAGCCATTGAGAGAGGATGACGAAGCCCAGCCGCCCGGAGAGCGCGAGACAGTGACCGACGCTCTTGGACCAAGGCTGTTGTTACGTATAGCCCCTGCTTGTAAATAAACCCCCTTACAGTTTGGTGGAAAGGTGCTGGGTATCTCCTAGTCTCCCAACCTGGAACTACGTAGCCGTACCCTGTCTCCAGCGCCAGCGATGGCTGAAGAAACCACCACCCAAGGTCCTTCTCAGACTCAACCCACCGTCTGTCCCGGCGTGCTGCCTCAGCGTCACCCGCCGATATTCAGCGGGACTGACGACCAAGACGTCGAGGACTGGTTGGCAACTTACCAGAGGGTGAGCGCAGTCAACAAATGGGACGATGCGACTAGGCTGACCAATGTCATATTTTACTTGACTGGCGTCGCCAGTCTCTGGTTCCGCAATCACGAAGCGGAGATTCATAACTGGGCCTCGTTCAAGACCACTTTTTCGGAAATCTTGGGCCGCCCCGCAGTATGCAAGCTCCGCGCAGAACAGCGACTTCGTGAACGCGCTCAACAACCCGGTGAGAACTTCACCAGTTATATTGAAGACGTCGTCGACTTGTGTAAGCGTATCAACCCGTCGATGCACGAGTCGGATAAGATCAAGCAAATCCTGAAAGGAATAGCCGATGACGCGTTTCAAATGTTATTGGCCAAAGACCCCCAAACCGTCGCAGATGTTGTCAGCTTGTGCCAGAGTTTCGACGAATTGCGCAAGCAACGCGCCCAAACTCGACGCCCTCTGGAACAGAACGACTCGATCGCGGCCTTGACTCTGGGTGACCAGAATGCACTGTTGATTCAGATAAAGCAGTTCGTGCGTGAGGAGGTCGCCAGACAACTCTCTATTTTATCGAGCACGCCCGAGCCAGCACAGGCACAACATCTGGCCCCAGTCATACGCCAAGCTATCCAGGAAGAGGTCACTGACGCTTTGCCTTTCGCTCGTCCGCTACCTCCGGAGCCTGCGCCCTTGTCGTATGCGCAAGTCGTCGCTGCCGGGCCGCCTCGTCAACCGACCTATTCTCCGCGTCGGCACCCGTTCGGCCCCCACCAGTTCCGTTCAGCCGACCAGTCCCCACAAATTCATGGCGCACTGCGGACAATCGCCCTATCTGTTATTCTTGCGGCTATGCAGGACATGTGGCGCGCTTCTGTCGCCGTCGCCCTCCTGTTCAAATAGATGTCATGCGACCGTCTGCTTACGATCCTGGGCGCTTTGACGGCAGAGCGCGGCTACAACAATCCTCTTCGCCCGAGCGCATGCCCTCAGCTACCCGCCGATCTCCATCCCCCGACGTCGCTCTCTGTCACCTATGCGCCGTCGACCCTGCCCTTCTGACGCGGAAAACTAAACGTCGCAGTTCCCGAGGCAGAACTGCGTCGTCGTCGAAAAATTCAAGTCCTCGAATTTCTCCAGCGAACCTCATTCACGTTATTGTGCATGGTTTTCGTACCCTTGCGCTTGTAGACACTGGTGCTGCCGTTTCAGTGATTGATGTAAAACTTTGCCGCTTGCTTCGGAAGGTTACGACGACGTCAACGGGATTATCCCTCCGTACCGCGGCCGCACACCATATTCAGCCGTTAGCCGCCTGCACAGCCCGCGTCATAATTCAAGATGTTGTTTATCCCATGAGTTTCTTGTGCTACCAGCCTGTTCGCATGATGTCATCCTTGGTTGGGATTTTCTTTCTCGCCATCATGCTGTTATTGACTGTGCTCGTGCCGAAGGTGGCGTTCTCTGCGTTGTGTTCCGCGTCGCCTGCACCTACAATGGAAAAGTTGCTTGTCGCTGAGGATACGAACATACCACCCAGTAGTACAGTCCTTGTCCCCGTGTCCTGTGCCACTTTTCGTGATTCTGCAGTTCTCTTTTCACCCTCCGAGACCGTTCAACACCGCAGGAATCTCACGTTGCCTTTTGCCGTTCTCGACATGACCAACGGTGCCGCATCCTTATTTGTTACGAATCCGTTGCCGGTTCCCTCAACCTTACTCCATGGAGAGTGTATCGGCACAATTCAGGCGTTCGACGTATCCTCTATCTTCTGCCTTGACGACGTGGACAACTTCCACCTTAGTGCCTTGACGCCTTCTGCTAGTACGCCTGATCGACCGCCTTTAAGTGTGTTCGGCTCCGCCATCGACGACGAACTTGCAGAGGTGCACCGCGAGAAACTTCTTGCACTCCTCAACCAGTTTCGAGGCTCGTTTGATTGCCAGAAGACGTCATTAGGCCGCACGCATACTGTTCTCCATCCGATTGACACCGGCTCACAAGCGCCTCTGCGCCAGCGCCCTTACCGCGTATCCCCTGCTGAGCGTCATGTGATCGCCGAACAAGTCGACGACATGCTTCAGCGCGGCATCATTCAGCCGTCCTGCAGCCCCTGGTCGTCGCCTGTTGTTCTTGTGAAGAAAAAAGATGGCTCAATCCGCTTCTGCGTCGACTACCGCCGATTGAACAAAGTTACGCGAAAAGATGTGTATCCCCTGCCACGCATCGATGATGCCCTCGACTGCTTGCAAGGAGCCGAATTCTTTTCATCACTAGACTTACGGTCCGGTTATTGGCAGGTCCCTATGGCATCATCCGATCGCCCGAAAACTGCCTTCGTAACTCCCGATGGACTGTACGAATTCAATGTTATGCCCTTCGGCCTATGTAATGCCCCAGGCTACATTCGAAAGGATGATGGACAGTGTCTTGCGTGGGTTGAAATGGAAGACGTGCCTGTGCTACCTGGACGACGTCGTCGTTTTCTCCCCTGATTTCGACAGTCACCTCCGTCGACTTCACGAGGTACTGAGCTGTTTGACGCGCGCAGGCCTTCAGCTTAACATCAAGAAGTGCCGATTCGGAGCTCGCAAACTCACCATCCTGGGCCACGTAGTCTCTAAGGACGGCGTCCTTCCCGATCCGTAGAAACTTCATGCTGTTGCTGAATTCCCGAAGCCTACCACCGTGAAAGCGCTTCGCAGCTTCCTTGGTCTATGCTCATACTTTCGCCGCTTTGTGCAGAACTTCGCTTCTATAATAGCACCACTGACGAAGCTGCTCACCGGCGATAGCTATCTGTCTGGTTGGTCGCCGGCGTGTGATGAGGCTTTCGCAACATTACGCCGTCTCTTGACTTCACCGCCCATCCTACGTCACTTCGACCCTGCCGCTCCGACCGAGGTACACACGGATGCTAGTGGGATCGGCCTTGGCGCTGTCCTTGCCCAACGTAAGCCGGGCTTCTCTGAGTACGTTGTTGCCTATGCGAGTCGTGCCCTTACCAAGGCAGAGCGCAAGTACTCGGTTACCGAGAAGGAATGTTTGGCAATTGTTTGGGCGTTGCAGAAATTTCGCCCTTACTTGTATGGCAATTCGTTTGATGTCGTCACCGATCATCATTCGCTCTGTTGGCTGGCTTCACTGAAGGATCCGTCGGGTCGACTTGGACGCTGGGCGCTTCGTTTGCAAGAATTCGATATTCGCGTTCTTTACCGCTCCGGACGCAAGCATGCCGACGCCGACGCACTTTCCCGCTCGCCGGTGTCTTCTGACGTTGCGCCTGTTTCCCTTTCCGCAACTTCCTTAGCCAGCATCAATATCACTGACATGCCTTCCGAACAGCGCAAGGATCCCTGGATCGCCTCGCTGATCGACGTTCTCTCTATGCCTTCGACGACACCAGCCCCACAGCTCTCTCGTGCCCTTCGTCGCCAAGTACCTCATTATGCGCTCCGGGACGACATGTTGTACCGCCGCAACTACCAGCCCGATGGTCGAAAGTGGCTTCCTGTTATACCTCGCCATTTGCGCTCCGATCTGTGCACGGACTTTCACGCAGACCCACAAAACGCGCATGCTGGCGTTTTGAAAACGTATGATAGACTTCGCCAGCGATTCTACTGGCGTGAATGTACACATACGTCCGCAAGTACATTCGTTCCTGCATTGAGTGTCAACGCCGGAAAACAACTTGTCACACACCTGGCCCATTACAACCTTTGCCGTGTCCCGCTCGCCCGTTTGATAGAATCGGCATAGACCTGTACGGACCCCTTCCTTCCACCCCTGCGGGCAATCGGTGGATTATTGTGGCCGTCGACCATCTTACTCGATATGCTGAAACCGCCGCTCTTGCAACAGCTTCAGCTCGCGATGTTGCCTTGTTCGTCTTGCGCCGCTTCGTTCTTCGCCATGGTGCGCCACGCGAGCTGCTTAGTGACCGAGGGCGTGTGTTTCTTTCTCAAGTCATCCAAGAGCTTCTCAGTGAGTGCAATATCATTCATCGCACCACTACAAGTTATCATCCGCAAACTAATGGCTTGACGGAGCGCTTTAACCGAACACTCGGTGATATGCTATCCATGTACATAGCCTCCGACCATTCTAATTGGGACTTGGTGCTTCCTTTTGTGACATATGCATACAACACTGCCACGCAAGCCACCACTGGATTTTCGCCTTTCTTTTTACTATACGGACGTGAGCCATCTTCCACACTGGACACTATACTTCCGTACCGCCCGGATGCATCCGAATACCGCCCAGTCTCAGAACTTGCTCAATGTGCCGAAGAGTGCCGCCAACTCGCACGCTCATTTACATCCGTGACCCAAGGTCTTCAAAAAGAGCGCCTTGACCCGGCTGAACCTACCCCTACCTTCCCTGTTGGCTCGTTCGTGTGGCTTTCAATTCCGTGCCCCACCCTGGTCTCTCCCGCAAGTTTGCAGCGAAGTATCACGGTCCCTACCGGATCGTTGAATGCACATCGCCGGTGAACTACGTCGTCGAGCCTGTGACACCTCCCACCGACAGACGCTGCCGTGGTCGTGAAACAGTCCACGTGGGCCGCTTAAAGCCCTACTACGACCCTCTGGTGCTTGCCTCACCTTGAGTCGCCAGGATGGCTCCTCTTCGTCGCCGGGGCCAATGTAGTGGGGAAGAGAGTCGCAGCCATTGAGAGAGGATGACGAAGCCCAGCCGCCCGGAGAGCGCGATGACAGTGACCGACGCTCTTGGACCAAGGCTGTTGTTACGTATAGCCCCTGCTTGTAAATAAACCCACTTACAATATATATATATATATATATATATATATATATATTACAGCTAGTAACTCGCTTACTCTTGTGGACCGTCACGAAACATTGAGCTTCGACCATTCGTGCGCCATCGGTGTAGTCCGTCATTTATTGTGCGTATACAGTAAAGCACATATTCCAAATCAAATTATGGGTTTTACGTGCCAAAACCACGATCTGATTATGAGGCACGTCGTAGTGGGGGACTCCGGAAAATTTCGACCACCTGAGGTTCTTTAACGTGCACCTAAATCGAAGTACACGGCTGTTTTCGCATTTCGCCCCCATCGAAATGCTGCCGCCGTGGCCGGGATTCGATCCCGCGACTTCGTGCTTAGCAGCCCAACACAAGCGCACATATTCAAGTGTGTGGCCATTCACTTATTCTTGATACGTCGGCGATAGAGTGGGCGTAAGTTTTCCTGCCATTTGGGACAGATGTGTATAGATAACGTGCGCGAAACTTACTATGACAGGAAGCAGCGCTACTTCCTTTGTGATTGTTTAACGAGTAGTACTCACTCTTGCCGACGAACTGGGGATGAATCCCTTTCTTTGAAGGTTAGCGATACAAGGCTGGTGGATGAGCAAATTTCTGTATCCTCGAGGAAAGCCGTACATCTCGAAGTGCCGGTAACACGTTCGGACAGTTTCAGCAGCGGTCCGCGAACTTCGCCACACAGATTCATTCCATTCCTTAACATGCCAGTCACTATTTTTGCAGCAAACTACTGCACACGTCTTCAATCCACATGATTCAATCTAGTATGATTGGAGCACAGTGTGTTAGCGAAAACTCAGGTGCATTTGCGACAGCTGATTGCACAGAAGCAAGGTAGAAGCGGTAATGGTTTCGTATTCGTGCGCGGTCGCTGAGGAGACGTATGGCGCGCCGCTGTGAGCGCCATCTCGTTTCTAAAACAAACTGCTCCGCGAAAAGGGTCAATATATACGATGCAACAATGGCTCCTCCCCTGTTGTTGCAACGCGGTTTCACCGGCTCCTCCTCTGACGTCATGCCAGATGGCGCGGTGAGCGGCTTTGCCAGCTGTGGCGGTTCCTAGGCGACGGCTCAGCTCGCGCTGCGGCCACCGGCCACAGCGAAACGGCGAGAATACGGCCAATGTAGCTCTCGCTACAAAGCTGCCAGCCCTTCCACTGGGGTGGAGATGGAAGACCAGCGAAGCTGTAGTATAGCGGAATTATGTATTTCCAATTATGACTATTAAGGTGTGATGGTGTAATTGGTTATGTGAGCTATTAAAGAATGAGAAATAAATGTGATCCGGTGGTATTCATTGATTTAGTGACCACAGGGACCATGGCCTTATGGTCGCTACGCTACACCGCCATAGGGTGTACGGCAAAGGTTGGCACGTTCTTCATAAACACGTCACCAACGCCGCGCGTGTTCGGTGCGAACGCGGGCAAAAGGCCGCCACCGTCGACAACAGTTCTGCGCTTTGCTGGTGCTGCTACATGTCCAAGTTTATACAGCTCCTCAGAATTTTGAGAATGATAGCCCATAAACAAATGTCATGAAACAAACACCAGCAGCGCATGCCTTTTATGTTGAATCTTCTTAGACTGAAATATTAAAAGTGCGAAACAAAACGGCCGGTCGCAAGATACGCATTTGGTGCCGCAGCTGAAAGTCGCCTCCCCTCCCTCCCTCCCGTCGCCCCACGGCCTTTCGCGCGACGGAAAAAGTCGCGTTTGCTCTCCGCCGTGCGTTCGCTCCCCGTGAAAGCGCGCGTCCCTCGCGCGCTTTCATTTGCACATACAGCATACGGCCAGTGAGAGTTTTTTTCTACACGCAGAGACAACCATCGGAGACTGAGCCCTTAACAGCTTCGCTGATGGTCCCTGTAGTCACTAAATGAATGAAAACCACAAGATGATATATATTTCTCATTCTTTAATAGTTCAAATAATGAATTACACCATCACATCTTAATAGTCATAATTGGAAATACATAATTCCCACCATACTACAGCTTCGCTGGTCTTCCGTCTCCACCCCAGTGGAGGGGCTGACAGTTTAAAAAAAAAATCCCGATCTCCTTAAACCAGCTGCGCGAGCCGCCCTGCCACTCTATGAAAGCCCTACACATGTTCACTTAGCTACGCATGATATTCCCGAGCTTTCGATTGTGATCTACTGTTGAAATAACTAAGTTGTCCATTACTTGTGCCATTCCGTGAGCGCGTTCCATACTTGGACGAAGCAGGGTCCCTTTTTGAGCTCGTCGGAACAATGGCGGCGGCAAGACGTTTCTTCGCGCCGCCTTTGCTTTCCTGTTGCTGCAAAGGTGCCAATGCAGTGGCATGCATCCTTGTCAAGCTGTTCATCTTAGAGCTTTTTCTGCTGGCCTCCTGTACACTGTCGTGTACACCTTGGCATGATGCTTCTACAACCATATTATTAGTTGGGCTACAAAAGAACGAGAATGACGCAGTATCTACTTCATCTACAATTTCGATACACTCAAAGCCAGCCCACACTCATTGCCGCTCGACTGGCCGCTCGAAGCACTTTGCGTGTATTCGCGGGCTTCTTTTACGCTCGGAAAAAAACACTTTTATGTAGATGGTATTGAGCAACGGAAAGCTGTAATCGGGAGTCTTTCATGTTGCTCTACAATCTTCTCATTGCCACTTTTTACGTAACTATAATATTTGAGAAGTTGAATAATTAATTAAGACTAATTATGTAATTAGGCGGAATGCAAGAAATCTGAGTATCTCCAAGCGACGGTAAACATTATCTTGGTTCTCTCCAGCTTTGTCAAGCTGTTCATCTTAGAGCTTTTTCTGCTGGCCTCCTGTACACTGTCGTGTACACCTTTGCATGATGCTTCTACAACCATATTATTTGCATATACCATATTATTTGCATATTTTAACCCCAGAAAGGCTAATGTATAATTTTTGATACGCTGATTTTGGCACCTAAAACTCTGATTTAAGCGCTGAAAACCCTATGCAGGGCCCATACAAGTGTTTTTTTAATATACTGGAGGGAGTTCTCAGGTGTGGATAGTTCAGCAAATTAATTACTAAGTAATTAATTACCGTACTAATTAATGTCTTCACAATTATTGTGTAATTGCTTTCTTTGTACCAATATACCCCCTATAGCTGTAAATAAATGTGAATAAGCTGTTTTATTTTCTTTGATGTGGAATGGCATTCGGGCTTTGTGGGGTTAAAATCTTGGTGCATGATAGTGGGGACACCCTGTATATAAGCGTGCGTGTGCCCTGAACAAATATCACCGTCCCTTCTACCCTGCGAAAAAGGTCGAGCAGCGAAGCTGTGAACGGCGCTACTTGCGAGGGATGGGACGCGTCAGCGTCCATGGGCGACGGCGTTCCTAGCACGTTCCTCGCGCTTTTCTACGATGTTGCCAGACACGAGTCCTTGACCAAAGCTCCGTATATACAACCAACGCTAACGCGAACTCCTCACACCCCAGACTCCTTCGTTGCCCTACTTTTTTTCGTACACGTTGGCGCGCCTCCCGCTCTCCCCCTCCAATGCGAGTATTGAACGGCGCGACTTACGTCCACTTCCCTCCCCGATCACCTTTTCATCTGCACCCTCTCACAGCATGCTCACAGGGTTGAGCTCTTCTTTTCCTCTCCTCTCCCGCTAGGTCACGTGGGTTTTAGCGAACGGACGTCGGCACAGAGTCCCCTGAAGCAGCGTCGCTGCAAAATTTCTACACACTCACAAGCGCAATAACCCAATGGGCAGCCCATCGTGTGGTGTAATGGGCGCCAAAACAGAAGACGCAAGAGACACCACGACGAATTTGTCTAACAACTAGCCCAAATTTCCTTTCGTGCCCGCATAGGCATCTCTGCTCTTTCTTCAATGTATTATCCGAGAACTGTCAACACAAACCATACTATACAAACAGCGAAATGCTACGGGTCGCGTCAGCCAACCCGTAAAGGAGAACCGGAACAATCAGGGCTCCCCCGATTGCCCGCCTGTAATCGCCCTTCTCGCGATTGCGAGTGAAACGCAGATTGACGGAATGATTATTGTAGTATGACACAAAATGGGTGGCCTCTCCTCCCTTTTTTGGAATACGCAGCTTTTTCCTGATTGGTTGATACGAGCCTTCGCTGCCCTCTATGTAATGAGATGGATTACGCACATGCGCTGGTCACTCAGATCGTCACAGGCCGCATCGCGTGAAGTCGTTTTGAAAACAGTGGCTATATGGTATAATTTATAGCGCGAAGTGGCAGACCGACACAAACGAAAAAAAAAAGGAAAAAAGACTATATAATTTAGAAGGATCGACTGACTGTTGGGCTTGTTGGTCTTGCATTTTGACTGTGGTAACTTGACTAATTGAATGAAATTCTGCGGTTCTACGTGCCAAAACCACGATCTCATTACGAGGCACGCCGTAGTGGCGGGGGCTCCGGATTAATCTTGACAACCTGGGGCTGTCTAATGCGAACCCAATGCACGTGATGCGCGAGCAGTTTTCTTGCATTCCGCCTGCATCGAAATGCGGCCACCGTAACCGAACCTGCGACCTAGAGCTCATAAGCGCAACTGTAGAGCCAATGTAGCGCAAAGTGGCACAGACACAAACAAAAAAAGACAGTTGGATCGTGGAGATGTCTAACCGCGCACGCGCCGAGTCCCCCTGCGTCACTAATCACTATGTGATGCGGCAAAGCTAATTATTACAGAAGCGTGAGCGCACCGATCGCACGTCTTCAGGGCGTTCTATATATTTTTTCCTCAGTCTCCACACTTTCCATATATATATATATATATATATATATATATATATATATATATTTGATTATACCTTTCTGGCTTCTTACTTCTTGACGCACTTACATCTTGTGCGTACGTGCCTTCACATTTTCTACCCTTTTCTCTATGTTTCCTCATAGGCGTTCCGACTACGCGTAGAAATTTAATTTTTGTTTACCTTTTTCTTTATACTTCGGGAAAGGTGTAGGTTACTGCTACCGAGTACAATAAAGCTCCGGGCAAGGGCTATTGCTGCCCGCTACATGTCCCGGAAATGAGCGTCTGCTCTTTGTATACGATAATCGCTTTTCGTAGCATATCGATAGAAGCGTATACATCCGTGGAAGGTTTGTGAAACCTGCATCGACATACTGATCGCAATAATTCGCCAATAAATAAATAAAGGAAACACACACAATAACCGGAGGCTTCCTAAGGCTATACTACCCTCCAGAATTTTTCGTATATTTTACGAATCCGGAGCCGTTTTAAGATTTGACGAAGGTTTCGTCAAGTTTTACGAAAAACAAATTGTGTTCGCGAGAAGCTTTCGCCCGTGGGTCTCCTGCGATGCTTTTGGAAGTGTTCGGATTGTGAAAGAAAATCAGAGGGGCACCTGCTTCGAGCAAGTTTATTCGGACAAGTTTCTTACGCAGGCAAAATAGGCAACCACAAAGTCGCATAAAATGTCGTGCTCAATTCCTGCGGTTCAAAGATGGCTGGTGCTCGTGTGCTGCGTCTAAAGGTAAGTCGGTGTAATTTATAAAGTTTATTTATTATTTTTCATTTATTTACACTATCTGCCGCGTCATTAAGGCAAATAAAGATAACAAATAAAGATAACAAAATGTACAAAAAATGTTGCAGTTTCACCCGAAAGGCGAAGCATCAATTGCGATGGTGCCTCTGGGGGCGGCTCGGAGGTTTTGAACGAGATCAGAACGGGGCACTCGTCGAGCAGCATTGGAAGTCTTTACCAACTTATCGCCTCGCAACGTTTTTATACAAATACGCATTTGGTACCGCAGCAAAACGTCGCCCCCCTCCCACCCTCCCGTCCCCCCACGGCCTTTCGCGCGACGGAAGAAGTCGCGTTTGCTCTCTATATATGGTGATTGTAAAGGAGGAAAGAGACGCTTAATTCTGCAGCCCTTCAGGGAGCACGGCGCAGAACGCGTGTTTGCTCTCCGACGTGCGTTCGCTCCCCGTAAAAGCGCGCGTCCCTCGCGCTCTTTCACTCGCACATACAGCGTCCGAAGCGCGGCGATGATTTCATCGCCGTTGACGTCATACGGAACCTCACGGCGACGGCGACGACGACGGCAGAAATGCGCTTGGGAGTGTCCATATAATTGCTATCGCAATAAAATTTGGAGGACGCTTAAGTTTTGCTTTTAAGAGTGGAACCCGATTTCATTCGAGATTCCCTGACTGCTTGTCACGCTTCCCTGCAACTGCAGCTTATGTAACCGTAATGTTTGCTGCAGAACGCTGGCAGCGAACGCTATGCATGAAGGCGAACTTTCTGGTAGAAACGCGGCCTCTTGCGTGGGCCGATCCCAGAGGTCCTTCTCAGCCGCGCCAAAAAAAATTACATAGTTTTCAGGTTTCTGGTATAGTTTCGCACTTTGAATATTCATTCTGAGAAGATTTAACATAAAATCCATGCGCTGTTGGTGTTTTGTTTCATGACAATGGTTTGTGGGCTGTTATTCTCAAAATTCCAAGGAATAACTTTGTGAAGAATATAAGGCAGTATGAGCAACTTTAGTGATAGGCTGCTGTATATACCCGCATATACCGCATGTCATATAGGAAGGCGCATGTCATATAGATGGCTCCGCGCGTTTCTGAGTGCGCTCCGAGTGCGCTCCGAGCTTCTTCGCTCCGAGCGCTCAACAAGATCACGCGCAAAGATGTGTACGCCATGCCTCGCATTGACGATGCTCTCGCCTCCAATCTGGTTCTGCGTTCAGGTTACTGGCAAATTCCGATGCACGAAGCCGAAAAAGAAAAAAAAAACAGCGTTTGGAACCTCAGATGATCTTTACGAGTTCAACCTCATGCTCTTCTGCCTCTGCAATGGACCCGCAACTTTTGAGCGCATGATTGACACCGTTCTGCGTGGCCTGAAGTGGAAGACCTGCTTTTGCTATCTGGATGATATACTTATTTTCTCGTCGACATTTACCCAGCACCTCCACCACTTGTGACGTAACAGCAAGGGCGGACCTTCTATTGAGCCCGAGAGACGACACGGCGAAGGAGGGCGGCGTCCACAACCGGCATGAACAACCTTCGGCACAGTCCACGCTGATGATGCGCCCGCATGCGCGATGAAGATGAAGGGCACACGCATGATGATGATGTACAGATGATGAAGTGCACAATAAATGCCCACACTAAACCTAATTATATACGGTAATTTTAGCTCACGAGACGTCAACGCCGGCGACGACGCCGTATTCCAGAAGTGGATTTTCTGCGACACGGGGCCGTTAACGTTATCGCTTTAAAATTAAAAGTCAGAAAGTGGTGTTCTCAGCCATATGGCTCAGAGCGGTGGTTCTCTCAGCCATATGATTATGTTATTTATGCAGATGACACTGCTTTATTTTTTTTCTGGGGAAACCATTGACAACCATGTTGTGTCTGCTAATGAAGTACTAAAGAAAATATACGTATGGACTGTTAAAAACTCGCTACACATAAATTGCTCTAAGACTAAAGCTGTACTGTTCCGAGCGAAATCAAAACATTGTAAACAATCTGAGTAACTATTTCTCAACGGTAATGAAATCGAACTTTCCCCATCCGTAAAAACACTTGGTGTTATCTTTAGCGAATACTTGTTATGGGATTACCATACAGAGCACATCAGTCATAAACTTTCCAGAGTGTTAGGCATATTGCGAAGTTGTCAACATATACTACCTGTCCCTCAAAAGCTTTAGTGTACAATGCCTTTTTTCTTCTCATCTACATTATTGCTATCTAGTTTGGTCAACAGGCTCTAAAAAATCTTTAAATGCTTTAGTCACCCTGCAAAAAAATGCATTACGGTCTATTGAAGGTGTCTCTTATAATGCGCACACCCCTGAACTGTTTAAGAAATTCGGAATCTTGAGAGTTGATCATTGCTATGAATACCAGCTCTTGTCGGCTTTTAAATCTGAAATACGCAGAGGCAGTACGTACATACGTAATTTAGCTGCCTTGCAACCTAATACAGCCTGTCGTACAACTCGACATACGGAGATTTGGTATGTACCACGTACTCAAACTAACTATGGGGTTCAATCTCTTCGCTTCTGTCTTCCAAATGTACTAAATAGGTGGAAACTAACAATTGAGAACTTGAGTACTTTATCAAAAACAGAGTTATATAAATTGTGTTTATTTCAACAATTGTAGAGCATATGGTTTTCGTGTTATGTAAATGTTTTATACGCAATTTCCTGTGAAAGACCACATATGTATATGTATTTTTATATATCGTTGTTTTCTGCTGCCTGTGCTTGTTTTTGTTTTGTTTTAGGGGTGATGGGGCTCGTCAAGCTGCTTCTACGCAGCTTTTTTCCCGTCAAACCCAACCACAAATGCACATTTCTCATGTACCATGTGGTTGAATAAACTCAAACTCAAACTCATATGGCTAAGAAAAAATGGTGTTCTCAGCCATATGGCTAAGAAAGTGATGTTCTCAGCCATATGGCGAAGAAAGTGCTGTTCTCAGCCATATGGCTAAGAAAAACTGATGATCTCAGACATATGGCTAAGAAAAACTGATGATCTCAGACATATGGCTAAGAAAAAGTGGTGTTCTCAGCAATATGGCTAAGGAAGTGCTGTTCTCAGCCATAGGGCCTAAGAAAAACTGATGATCTCAGACATATGGCTAAGAAAAACTGATGATCTCAGACATATGGCTAAGAAAAAGTGGTGTTCTCAGCAATATGGCTAAGGAAGTGCTGTTCTCAGCCATAGGGCTAAGAAAAACTGATGATCTCAGACATATGGCTAAGAAAAAGTGGTGTTCTCAGCAATATGGCGAAGGAAGTGCGGGTTCTCAGCCTAGGGCTAAAGAAAAACTGATGATCTGCAGACATATGGCTAAGCAAAAAGTGGTGTTCTCAGCAATATGGCCTAAGGAAAGTGCTAGTTCTCAGCCATAGGGCTAAGACAAAACTGGGTTGGAAATTGATCTCAGACATATGGCTAAGAAAAGTGGTGTTCTCAGCAATAGGGCTAAGGAAGTGCTGTTCTCAGCCATAATGGCTAAGAAAAAACTGATGAGTCTCAGACATATGGCCTAAGAAAGAACTGATGATCTCAGACAGTATCGCTAAGAAAAGAGTGGGTTCTCAGCAATAAAAAAAAAAAAAAAAAAAAAATGGCTAAGGAAGTGCTTAGGCTTAGAACGCTGATCTCAGCTAAGAAAAAGTGATCTCAGCCTATGGCTAAGAAAAGTGCTGTTCTCAGTGTTCCATATGGCTAAGAAAGTGCTTCTCAGCCATAGGCTAAGAAAAAGTGGTGTTCTGATGATCTTATGGCTAAGAAAGTGCTGTTCTCAGCCATATGGCTAAGAAAGTGCTGTTCTCAGCCATATGGCTAAGAAAGTGGTCTCAGCCATATGGCTAAGAAAAGTGTTTCTTATGCCATATGGCTAAGAAAGTGTGTTCTCAGCCATATGGCTAAGAAAGTGTGTTCTCAGCCATATGGCTAAGAAAGTGTTCTCAGCCATATGGCTAAGAAAGTGCTGTTCTCAGCCATATGGCTAAGAAAAAGTGCTGTTCTCAGCCATATGGCTAAGAAAAAGTGCTGTTCTCAGCCATATGGCTAAGAAAAAGTGCTGTTCTCAGCCATATGGCTAAGAAAGTGGTGTTCTCAGCCATATGGCTAAGAAAGGTGCTGTTCTCAGCCATATGGCTAAGAAAAAGTGCTGTTCTCAGCCATATGGCTAAGAAGTGCTGTTCTCAGCCATATGGCTAAGAAAGTGCTGTTCTCAGCCATATGGCTAAGAAAAGTGCTGTTCTCAGCCATATGGCTAAGAAAAGTGGTGTTCTCAGCCATATGGCTAAGAAAGTGCTGTTCTCAGCCATATGGCTAAGAAAAAGTGCTGTTCTCAGCCATATGGCTAAGAAAGTGCTGTTCTCAGCCATATGGCTAAGAAAGTGCTGTGTCTCAGCCATATGGCTAAGAAAAAGTGTGTTCTCAGCCATATGGCTAAGAAAGTGCTGTTCTCAGCCATATGGCTAAGAAAGTGCTGTTCTCAGCCATATGGCTAAGAAAAGCCATATGGCTAAGAAAGTGTTGTTCTCAGCCATATGGCTAAGAAAGTGGTGTTCTCAGCCATATGGCTAAGAAAAGGTGATGTTCTCAGCCATATGGCTAAGAAAAAGTGGTGTTCTCAGCCATATGGCTAAGAAGGTGATGTTCTCAGCCATATGGCTAAGAAAGTGATGTTCTCAGCCATATGGCTAAGAAAAAGTGGTGTTCTCAGCCATATGGCTAAGAGAAGTGCTGTTCTCAGCCATATGGCTAAGAAAAGTGCTGTTCTCAGCCATAGGCTAAGAAAGTGGTGTTCTCAGCCATATGGCTAAGAAAAGTGCTGTTCTCAGCCATATGGCTAAGAAAAAGTGCTGTCTCAGCCATATGGCTAAGAAAAAGTGTGTTCTCAGCCATATGGCTAAGAAAGTGCTGTGTCAGCCATATGGCTAAGAAAGTGCTGTTCTCAGCCATATGGCTAAGAAAGTGCTGTTCTCAGCCTATGGCTAAGAAAGTGCTGTTCTTAGTGTTCAGCCATATGGCTAAGAAAGTGTTCTAGCCATATGGCTAAGAAAGTGTTCTAGCCATATGGCTAAGAAAGTGTTCTTAGCAGCCATATGGCTAAGAAAGTGCTGTTCTCAGCCATATGGCTAAGAAAGTGCTGTTCTCAGCCATATGGCTAAGAAAGTGCTGTTTCAGCCATATGGCTAAGACAAGTGCTGTTTCAGCCATATGGCTAAGAAAAGGTGGTGTTCTCAGCCATATGGCTAAGAAAAAGTGTGTTCTCAGCCATATGGCTAAGAAAGTGGCTGTTTCTCAGCCATATGGCTAAGAAAAAGTGGTGTTCTCAGCATATGGCTAAGGAAGTGCTGTTCTCAGCCATATGGCTAAGAAGTGCTGTTCTCAGCCATATGGCTAAGAAGTGGTTCTCAGCCATATGGCTAAGAAAAAGTGCTGTTCTCAGCCATATGGCTAAGAAAAAGTGGTTCTCAGCCATATGGCTAAGAAAATGTGCTGTTCTCAGCCATATGGCTAAGAAAAAGTGGTGTTCTCAGCCATATGGCTAAGAAAGTGCTGTTCTCAGCATATGGCTAAGAAAAAGTGTGATCTCAGCCATATGGCTAAGAAAAAGTGAGCCATATGGCTAAGAAAGTGTGTTCTCAGCCATATGGCTAAGAAAGTGGTGTTCTCAGCCATATGGCTAAGAAAAAGTGTGTTCTCAGCCATATGGCTAAGAAAAGTGAGCTCAGCCATATGGCTAAGAAAGTGTCGCAGCCATATGGCTAAGAAAGTGCTGTTCTCAGCCATATGGCTAAGAAAAAGTGCTGTTCTCAGCCATATGGCTAAGAAAGTGCTGTTCTCAGCCATATGGTTAAGAAAAGGTGGTGTTCTCAGCCATATGGCTAAGAAGGTGATGTTCTCAGCCATATATGGCTAAGAAAAAGTGACGATTCTCAGCCATATGGCTAAGAAAAAGTGGTGTTCTCAGCCATATGGCTAAGAAAAGTGCTGTTCTCAGCCTATGGCTAAGAAAAAGTGCTGCGTTCTCAGCCATATGGCTAAGAAAGTGGTGTTCTCAGGCATATGGCTAAGAAAGTGATGTTCTCAGCCATATGGCTAAGAAAAAGTGCTCTCAGCCATATGGCTAAGAAAGTGCTGTTCTCAGCCATATGACTAAGAAAAAGTGCTGTTCTCAGCCATATGGCTAAGAAAGTGGTGTTCTCAGCCATATGGCTAAGAAAAAGTGGTGTTCTCAGCCATATGGCTAAGAAAAAGTGGTGTTCTGAGCCATATGGCTAAGAAAAAGTGGTGTTCTCAGCCATATGGCTAAGAAAAAGTGGTGTTCTCAGCCATATGGCACAGAGTTGTGGTGTTCTTAGATTATGGCTAAGAAAGTGATGTTCTCAGCTATATGACTAAGATAGTGATGTTCTCAGCTATATGGCTAAGAAAGTGGTGTTCTCAGCCATATGGCTAAGAAAGTGGTGTTCTCATCCATGTGGCTCAGAGCGGTGGTGTTCTCAGCCATATGACTAAGAAAAAGGGGTGTTCTCAGCGATAGGGCTAAGAGTGGTGGTGTTCTCAGCCATACAGCTAAGAAAGCCATATGCTTGACTCACAACCAAGCGTACACAAACTGCCGCAACCAGACCGTGAACCCAGTAAAAGCCGCTGCCTCCAATAAGTTCAATGTCACCCACGAGAATCGGCCAGTAGGTACAACTAACCTCCTTCCCGATCTTGTGCTCTGCAGGGGTGAGGAAGCATTCATCATGGACGTGACTTGCCCGTTTGACAACCGACCTGCAACCCAGAACGAAGCCCGCCAGAAGAAGGAGAAGACGGAGTACGAGCCTGTCCGGTAGTACCTGCTGCGGAAGTTCCAGAAGGTGTCCGTGGAGGCGATGGTCGTCGGACGCTTGGATGATGGGACCTCAAAGACGACGGTGTCATGCGCCGCTTCTGCAGCCGAAAGTACCTGTTGCTTTTCAAGAAACAAGCAACCAGCGAGACAATCGCAGTATCACGTGATGTGCACGTGCAGCACGTCGCAGCAAAGTGATGAAAACTCGCCAGGCAGACACACACTACACTAACACACCCTTCTATGGCAGCCCGAAAAGATCTAACAATACCCAACAAACACTGAACGAACACGCACCTTCATGTCCGCTCCAAAACTAACATCAAAATTTTATTACTAAATAGTCTTCATGTAAATGACAGTCCTTCTTAGGAAAATTGTACAAAAATTGTACGAAACATAAAAAAAAATGTGGGCAGTTTGCACTATAGTCGGGTGCAATTTAGAAGGCAGCGGCATTTGCCCCTCAAAGGCGGATGCATACGAGCCTCCAACAATGGGTGCGTACTCTAGAATTCCGTCATGAGCCGGACGGCCGGTGTCCCCACCGACGGAGAACATGGCAGCCCGCGCTTCAAGCTGGGGCGAGTTGCCTATTTCTTTAGTCGCGGAGGCAATCGGCTGCTGCGCTTCGGTCATCTGGGCAGGGCCTCTCCTGTCTTCTTAAGTTGTACCCGACTATAGTGGTGCAAGCCTGGGTCACAGCAGAGCTAGTTCCGGCTTTTGGTAAGTGTTGCTAGGTTTTGCTAAGTTTTGCGAGGTAATGCGTGGCTTGGCTAGGTTCGCACTAAGTGTTGCTAGGTTTTGCTAAGTATTGGCATGTTATGCATGGCTTGGCTAGGCTAATACCAAGCGTTGCTAGGTTTTAGGAGGTCTTACGAGGTCTTACGAGGTTATGCATGGCTTAACTATGCTCATTCTAAATGTAGCCAAGATTTGCTAACTTTCGCCAAGTTCTTGTGAGGTCATACACGGCCAGGCCGGTAAGCCACGCACGCCCCAGCAAGTCACACGCATACTAGCCACTTTAGGCTCCATGTTAGCAGTGCACGCGTGTTCACTAGGCGAGAGAGGCGACACGTCTGTCGGCGCTCCGGTTGCTCAGAGCTTTATAGCATATCAGTGACGTCACGGCTAGGGGAACACTTGCTTCTCCTCGGATGGGGAGAGGGAAGACCAAGCGCACGCATGCCGCGGCCACCCTATGCACGTGTGTGATGCGAGGAGGTTGCTTGGTTCGGCGACGCACACCTGGGCCCAGTTTTCTGTCGGCATGAAACGGACTTACGAAAAGCTTAACAGCTCCGCTGTAAAAAAAAAAAGAAAGAAAAAACGTCTTATCAGCTTAATATTTAATACGGGTCCTATTTGGACCCAACATATTCAACAGCCGATATTCTAGTTGACATTAAGCGGAAGAAATGGAGCTGGGCAGGCCATGTAATGCGTAGGATGGATAACCGGTGGACCATTAGGGTTACAGAATGGATACCACGAGAAGGGAAGCGCAGTCGAGGTCGGCAGAAAACCAGATGGGATGATGAAGTTAGGAAATTTACAGGCGCAAGTTGGAATACGCTAGCACAAGACAGGGGTAATTGGAGATCGCAGGGAGAGGCCTTCGTCCTGCAGTGGACATAAAAATATAGGCTGCTGCTGCTGCTGCTGATGATGATGATATTCAACTTATTTTCGGAATGGGGCGGAGTGCTTGAAGCTTGCTTCACGTCCGCCGCGGGTTGGCCCGGTATTGCACTGACTCCGGGATCCGCCCACTCACCCTTACGGGGGTGAGAAAACTATCAGATTCCAATATTACGCACCTTACAAGCTACCAGCACTCTAATCTAGCTACAGCTTCCATTTTTGCGTGCAGCAACCTCCCCGGTAGACGTGGTTCTTGCACGCGCCCGTGTGGTAAAAGGGCTATTTGAAGGCGTTTATTTGAAGGCAAAACGTATACAGCACACGCACCAGGCATGCGCTTGTTATGAAAGCCCTCTTAAACCGTGACAACGCTATAACTAGAGATTTACCCCACAAATTTGCCCCCCCCCCTTGTACTTGTAAAGCTCAGCCACTGGGCGACAAAGTTCTGCGGGAAAGCCACTCTCAGGAGGCGTAGGCTATATTTCTACAAGTTACAGAAACAAAATTAACCGATTACAATTACTTCATTCAAAATTTTAATTGCATAATGACCCATTACTGTCCCAAACAGTAATTCAGCAATTAGTTAAAAGTAATCGGTCACGTTTACGTCATTTTCCTCCCAACTTCTTTTGACATTGCACAAATACAGTAAATAGAACAAGTTACGGCCTGGGTGCAACCCTTCTACACGTTGTTTATATTCACCTGTGTCGGCGTTGTTCGGTCGGCGGACGTCGCAATCATGACAAGCCATCCACCCAAGAAGGCTTTCGCCTTCGATGTTGTCTTCTCTGAGGGGACAAGTGTTGAAGACGTCGTTGACGCGATGGCTTCAATAGAAAGCCTGGAGGAGGTATACTGCGTACAACACTTCGGTGGACGCAGCTACCAAGTTACCATAAAGAGTGAAGCCACCATGGCTAAAATAGTTGACGCTGCCAGTTTCGTCATTGGGTAAGAACGCGTCTAAATCTTACCTCTGAGCCCGAAAGTCACCCAGGTGACCGTCATGTTTCTCCTGTGCCCTGTCTCCAGCGAAACCCTTGCTCACGCGATGTCGCCGTTCGGTAAGGTGCTTCACATCAGCCGAGGCCTGATGGGCTCGCGTCCACCCGCTTGCGGCCGTTGCCTGCTCTCTACGGCGTACCTACTCGGAGGCAGCGTCTAAGAAATTTCCGCCTTTGCAGTCAAGCACGCACCCACGTGACCATCCCAGCAACTCGCCTTCCACGTTGGCTTCCACTCAGGAAGATGTGGTAGAATTGCCACCAGCTGAAACGCCAGCAGGTCCGCCGCGAGCCCTGAACCTGAGAACCACGAGGGTGGACTGCAACTGGATGAAACACCGTGTCCCGTAGACATACCCGGTGAACCCTGCGTTGAGCCCGCTGCATCGGGGGAGCTCACAGAAGACAACGTTCCAGAAGCCGAACTATCGCCTTGCCTGCCCGTGTACTCTATAACGTGTCATCTCGGGATCGATGAGACTCCAAGCCATGAGGAAGACGCGGCGTCTCCGTTCAACGAGTCCACCAGCTCGTCGTGCGCGTCGTCGAGAAGGATCGAGGAGGACATTATAATCCTAGTGATTTGAGTGCAAGCAGGCCGGATTATTTTTGGGTCACCCTCCCCAAACGCTGGCACCAAAAGGTAGCATGGTTCCACCAGTGACTCGGACGTTCCCTCCCGTGACAGGAGCGCATTACAGGTTTCTACCCGACCCAGGAATCGCGCGCTTCCGACGGGTCGCCAGTGCGGAAAAAAATGAGACTAAAGAGTATAAACTTTTAAACAATCACTTTCTAACTAAATTAAGGAGCATGGTGTCACGCGCGCACAAGCAAACATGAACACATCCCACTCGATGATCACGGAAACTCGCTGGTGTGAGGAAGCGCTGCAGCAGCACCGAGCGAATTGAACTTCGTGCTGCCTCGCTTCAACGCGAACTAAGCGGCAAAAACAGTGCCCAAAAAGCTGTCAGCACTCGCACTCGCGATCGCAGGTTGTCCTTAAGGTAGGGCCCGCGGGGCCACGCCATACACAGCAGCCGCCGGAGGAAAACGCCCTCCCCCCGGTACCATGTGCGCCACGAAAGACGGATCGCTTCCTCCCCGCTCTCCTCCCTTGCGCGCGCGAGATTGAGCTGCCGTCGTCGGCTTACCCTCTCACGCTTTCAGTCGCACGTACAGCGCATGGCGATGATGTTATCGACTCTGGACTTTATACGGAACATCACGGTGACGACGATGGCAGAAATACGCCTGGTGTGTCCATATAATTGCTGTCGCAGTAAATACAGATAGAAATAGCTTTACGTTATACCAGCCCAGGGTTGATTGCGGCTCTCTGGGTCTGCGTTGACATATGGTGACCCAGAAACTGTTACTGCATCGACATGACCGCATAATTTGAGACCATTTTCCGCTATCATCATGAGCATCGGCACGGGACTATATAGTTCGATCGTAGTGTCACCGATGTTTTTGGCTTTTCAGGAAAGCGCTGCCATATTCTATATTCCATTATTCCACCAAAATTAAGAATGGCCTGCTCCAAACTGCTTCAAAATGATATTTTATCTGCTCCAAATTGCTCCAAAATGAAATTTAGTCTGCTCCAAGCTGCTCCAAAATGAAAATTATATGCTCCAGGCTGCTCCAAAACGCAATTTTACTTGCTCTATAAATTGCTCCGAAATGGCTTTGGGCAGTCCCATCCCTGTGAAGAGCAGCACTGCCTTCGCAACAAGTGATTTAAGTGATTTAAGCATTGGCCTGTTTAGCCCACATAGAACTTGCCACAGCTTAGAGGTATATCATAGGCCACCGCGTAGCACAGTGCACAAAATAGTTGGCATGATTTTTCATACACCCATGTCTCATGTTACGAGAACACATTTGGGCTAGTTTGACGGGCATAAAAAAAAAGAACTACTGGGACACCTTATCTAATAGGCACGTTCTGCAAGCTGTGGCTAAATTTGTGTACATATGGCAACGTCAGGTCTAGTGGCGTCTGTTCCTGTTACATCTTTTTGGCAAGTCCTTGTCAAGCTGCTCTTCAGCTTTCAAAGAATGGATTCGGCCATGGCATGCGTGATCTTAGGGTAAACTTGCTTTTAAAAGGCTGTCCATCTGATCTGCCTCATTTTGTCCATCAGTGATAAATTGACGGCTGTTACTGTAGCACCCACTTACAGATAGTTCAAGGTGATCCCTTTTTGTTCCCAAAACATGGATTCCGTCACCTTACCTGCAGAAATTTGGATTTGGAATTCCATAGGCAGAAGGAACAAATGTCTTCACTTTTCTTAGTTTTGAGATTGTACAAAAATAACCGTGTGTCAATTCATTAAGAGTAGCCTACAAAAAAATTTGCCTTCTTAATAGCATATAGTTTCCTGACACTGCCAAGGCAGCGCGTCGGAGCAAGAACTGTCAGTGCCCCGCGCGGCAAGTTGAGTCAACACTGGCACGGAGGGACCGGTCTGCCAGCGTTGTGCTAGCATCGAACCTGCATGCGCGCTCTTGCTTATAGGAGCAGAAATGGAGCGAATTTTGCTTTCTTACTTGAAGCCAATAGCAAAATTATTCGCTTTGACATATGACAAATGTGGTATGCCGCTGCACACGTTCTCGGCGTGAAAGAACTGGTCTCTCTCTCTCTCTCTTTTTTGCTAAAGTATCCGATATTCGAAGCGATGGAAACACTCAAAAAGTGTTTTTTTTTCGGACGTTGCCACACCGTACGTGAAGTTATGCCTTGACATGGCAATTCAATAGAGTCTGCAAGCATGACTCAGCTTGGTGTTCGAGTAGCTCGCTCTTTCGTGGCACTGCTTCGATGCTTTAGCGAGCCCCCAATTTTCGCTAACTTTAGCATGCTCGAAATGATTAGCCGCTTCTCGAGCTAATCCACAGAGGTGATGATGAAGCTGGATCTGCTATTGGTGCCACACTTTGAAGAAAGCGAAATGGGCAACTAAGATTTAGGGGCGCGTTAGGGTAGACATGAATCCAGTTTTTTGTGATAGGGCCGCCTCACGGTGGACTTATGGCGCATTAGTATTATGCATTGCGGTGCTATCGCAAGTTGGGGACAGGAATCACAATATCCAAACGTAATTGAAACATACAAATTGAATTAACTCGTCTCGAGTTTCAATTTGGAGTGAATGAGTCCGGTTATCCAGACACCGCCGAGGCGCACACCGTCACCGGATGCTGAAGTAACAGGAGCGTGCCCTGGCCACCAGTGTGAGAGCAGAGCGGCAATGAAGCCTATATGAAGCATCGGCAGGGGAATTGAGCGACGCATCAGATCAGGTCGAGCAACGATCTAAAGAAGACATGTATTTTATGTTAATCTCGATTTATTAAACAATTTTTTTTCGCCCTAACATGACGAAGAGGACATCTTAACCAAGCCTCTATACGGACAGGCAGAAGAATGACACAAATTACCAGTGATGTTATTAGGAATGTGAACATGCGAGCACCGAAAACACAGTCGCCGTTGATTCGAGGATTGACGACCTAACAACAACCACTACATGGAACGGAACGCGTAAGCGTCAGCTCCATTCTTTCAAAAAGGTTCATTCTTTTATTAAACACGCCAATACTATGTTCTGCCCCGGCCGTTTTCAAAGCCGCGAACTGCGCTGCCTGACAGGGTGCCTATTCGCCATCCGTCCCATAGTTGCGCTTCTGCTGCGACATATGTCGCGATGCTCGCCGGCAAGCTCTACTCTCAGGACCGTATACTACATTGAGAAGTTACCATGTGTTTGCAATTATTATCAGCAACTGGGGCACACTTAGCTAAAACGTTCATGTTTAGTGCACTAGTGAGTATTTACCCTAGGTACTTTTACAACAAACCAAGTCTGTGCTATGCATTTAGCTGAAAACTTTCCATTTTTAAAAACTTATTCTGAACAGTATCCACAATTGTCCAGCAAGTCACTTCCTTCGGCCTCCTCAGGCGTTCATATCTTCCAAGCTTAAGTAGCCCATATCAAGCTGAGCCATCATTCTTTGGACCAGGTGATTAAAACAGACAATACACTCAAAGAAAGCATAGGATAAATTAATTGGGATTATTTGGAATTTAAAATTAATATGAAAAAGAGAAATGAAAGTGGACGAAAAGACAACTTCCTATTGGTGGGAGCTGAATCCACATGTTCTTTAGGCATGGGGTGCTTTACCAATTCAGCTACTGTGGCCCTCACCCCTCACCTCACTTTAAATATTTGTGTGTTGGTAGAACAACAGCCCTAAGCATAAGAGAAAGAGCATTAGGGAAAGTAATTGTGTTTAATTGTAATGTATAAATAATAAGGAAAATTGAAGTGCCACAGCTTGGAGTCAGACCCACATCTTCGACATTATGCGTGCATGTGCTTTACCGTTAAGCTACCTTAGCAAGCGTCCTGTCAACTTTCTTGTATATTTGCATATGTGTACAAGATTAGCCCTGGGAGTATTAGCCAGAACTGCTTACAGCCATGTTGGCAAATGTGAAACATCCTTTTAACTAGTAATTTTAGGCTAGTAGGGTCCACCGGATGACATGAAAGACAATGGGCATCGTGATGCAGCCTGCCCGATTTATACACTACCTCAAAGGTATATTTCTGTAGTGTCAGAGCCCAGCGACCAAGGCGACCAGTTGGATGCTTGAGCGATGACAGTCAACAAAGAGCGTGGTTGTCGGTAAGAACCGAGAATGCGCGGCCGTACAAATACGGGCGAAATTTTGCGACAGTCCAAACCAACGCAAGGCACTCGCGCTCTGTGATCGAATAGTTCCGTTCAGATGTGGAGAGCAGGCGGCTGGCGTATGAAATAACACATTTGTGGCCATGCTGGTGCTGAGCGAGGACGGCGCCGATTCCATGCCCACTAGCATCTGTGCGAACCTCGGTAGGCGCGGATGGGTCAAAGTGAGCCAATATAGGCGGTGAAGTGTGCAAGTTGGTCAGCGCCGAGAATGTAGTCGCTTGGTCGGGGCCCCACGAGCAGGGCACGCCCTTCTTGAGAAGGTCGGTTAGGGGTCTGGCTATGATGGCGAAATTGTGTATAAAACGACGGAAGTACGAGCATAATCCAACAAAACTCCAAACAGCTTTAGTAGACGAGGGAACAGGGAAGTTCTTGACAGCGCTAATCTTGGCAGTGTGAGGTTGGACACCTGTAGTACTTGCAAGATGACCAAACACGGTGATTTGTTGTGTGCTGAAATTACACTTTTTGGAGTTTAGCTAGAGTCCAGCTCGACGAAAGACAGCTAGAATGGTCACCAAAGGAGTAAGATGACTTTCAAACGTTGGGGAAAACACAATGACGTCGTCTAGGTAACAGAGGCAGATAGATCATTTGTAGCCATGAAGGAGAGAGTCCATCATGCGTTCGAACGTTGCGGGGCCGTTGCACAGTCCAAAGGGCAAAACTTTGAACTGATAGAGGCCGTCCGGTGTGATAAAGGCAGTTTTTTCTCTATCCAAGTCATCAAGAGAAATCTGCCAGTAACCCGAGCGCAGGTCTATGGATGAGAAGTATCTCGCACCGTGAAGACAGTCCAGGGCGTCATCGATGCGTGGCAGCAGATATACGTCTTTGGGCGTTATTTTGTTTAAGGCACGATAGTCAACGCAAAATCTCCAGCTGCCATCCTTCTTTTTGACCAAGACCGCAGGTGACGCCCACGGACCTGAGGAAGCCTCTATGACGCCTTTGGAGAGCATCTTGTCGACTTCTCGTTGTATGACCTGGCGTTCGGAATGGGACACACGATATGGTAGCCGTCTGATAGGAATAGCATCTTCGTTACGTATTCGATGACTTACGAGAGACGTTTGTCCTAGAGGGCGGTCATCGAAATCGAAGATATCCCTATAGATCGTTAGGTGGTGGTGGAGTTCCGCAGCTTGACAAGTCGGAAGATCAGGGGCAATCATCGTGATAATTTAGTCGGGGAGTGGACTTGCCGGGCCGGTTGCGAGTAAGGACGAACAAGTGTCGGCGTCTAGTGCCGCGATGTCACATTCATCAAGCGCTGACACGTTGGCCACTGAGGTGCCTTGCGGGAGAGCTTAGGTCGAGTTGCTGAAGTTGAGGAGCGGGAGCTGGACGTGGTTGTCGACAACAGTCACGAGGGTGTGGGGCACAGCAATATTTCGGGTCAACAGCACGCCAACTAGTGGATATACTTTGTAGTTGCCGTTTGGAACTGGTGATGCCGTCGTCAAAGCAACACACTTGGCGGCTTGCGGTGACAACCGAACATAATCGACAGAACATAAGTGGTATGATGGTAAAGCTGGAACATCAGCGAGTTGAGGAAGCTCAAGTTGAAGGACACCGGTTGCACAGTGAATGAGAGTGACATGGGCCGACAAGAAATTGAGTCTGAGAATGACGTCGTTGGGGCATTGCTCGAGAACATTAAACAAAACAGATATATGGTGACCGGCGATGGTAATGCGAGCTGTGCACATTGCGATGACTTCGGGACTTCTTCCATCAGCGACGCGAATAATACCAGTAGCGGCGGGTGTAAGTACTTTCTTGAGTTCGTCGCCACCTCTCCGTGATTACTCAGCACGGAGATTTGTGCCCCAGTATCGACGAGTGCGGGAACAGTTAAGCCGTCAACGTCAAAGTCGACCAAGTTTCGTCGTGTCGGCAATACGAGGAGAGGATTTCAGGTGGAAGTCGAAGATGCAGCATCAGCTCTAAGAGCTGCATCCCTTAGTTTCCCTGTCGGTGGTTGAGCGGCGATGTCGGACGTCGTCGTAGAGGTGAAGGAGACGACGGACGAGGCGCTGGCGGTGAACAAGAGTGGTGACCTCGGGGCGACGGGGAACGGCTGTGCGGCGTAGGGGTAGCAACGACGTTGTTTGGCTCAAAAGGCTGGAAGCGGCGGTAGCTGTCACTGTTATATGGCTGGTATGGCTGAGTGGGCTGAAAATGGCGGTAGTTGTTGGTGCGGCTAGCAGTGTCATCCCGGTTTAACGGCGACACCCAATGGTTGTTGCAATGACGCGCCACGTGACCGATGTGGCGGCAGTGGAAGCAAATCGGCCGATTATCTGCCGTGCGCCATTCAGCCGGATTATGGGAGCGCGGATAGAACCGTTGTTCCTGGGGCGGCGATCTTGGGCGAGGCGGCGACCTAGGGCGAAAGTCAGTGGTCCGAGACTGAGCAACGGTGCAGATGGCGAAACCCAAGTTGCTGAGTTCCTCCCGCACAATGGACTGGGCCAGGGAAGCGGCCGGTACGTGAAAATCGCTGTGGTCACTGTTGGGGAACTAAAGTTTACATGAGAACTAAAGTTCGTGCTAGTTGGTGCTGTCTAGGCCAAATTCCAGTTTTTCAATGTTGTATGTCATCTTGCTGTTGTGTTCTATTTGGCACTTAAGATACCCCAGTGGACATTTACACAGAAAGCCATGCAACCATGTGTATTACAGGTTTTCAACCTTAAAATGCAATAAAATACTACTGTTGAAGACAGAAAATACGAAAATTTGGTAAGAAATACTGAAAATTGTTTTTTTTGCGCAAGTCTTTTTGTTTTTGCGCAAAGCCAACAATTGGTTGGCTTTGGGCAAGGCCCTAAGAATGTGCTGCGTAATTCTGTTCACTGAAGTCAGTTTCCCTGCGCGACAGTCGTGTTACGCGGTGAAGCATATGAAAAGTCAAAAGGGGCCGTTGTCACAGGACGTGTGTGTTACTTAAGTGCACGCGCACACCTGCCGTCTCCTGTCGCGTTACGAATACCGAGACCTGTAATAACTGCCCTGGTAGCCATTCAAAGCTGTTTCTGTGGCAATTTAAGTGCCCATGTTCTGGGGTGAAAAGTGTGGCCCTAGCTGTAAGAAAGTTATATTTTGTTTATCAAGCTGAAGTTCATGCTCTTCATGTTTTTTTTGCTGTGTTTATTATTTCTAGAATATTAGCTACATCCTTATAAGGTGGTCGAAACAAGTGCTCAAATCGTCACATCCACGTTCGAAGTAGCTCAGAAGGCCTTCTAGTAAACTTAATAGGTGTCTTGGTGATTTTACTGACAGGAGATGGTGGGCGTGCGCGTGTATAATTAAGGAACGCATATCATGTGTCCTATGACAGTGGCCCCTTTTCACGCTTAATATACGTCACAGTTTAACACATGTGTATTGCAGCGAAGCTAACTTTAGGACACCGAATTATGCAATACTTTTTGAACCCTTACCTGAATTCAGTCTGTAGAGGCGCTATGAAAAGACATGCTGCTCTATACTCAAAGCAAACATAAGCTGCGTCACAGAAAAACAAATGTTTGTGGTATTTATTCGCAAAATATTCATGTTCCGTCCGCCAAATTTCACCCGCCGCTTTACTTCTGGCACTGCTGCCAGCAAGTCCGAATAACCGAGCAAGTCTGAATAGTCCAGCTCTAAAAATTGCCCAATGACTATATTTGCATTCTGTTGAGATCAGTTTTGCCCATAATAGGATGGAATGAAAAAAAAATCTTAAAATTATTTGTGTCAATACAACAATCGTAAGCAACCGCTATAAATCTGACATTTTGTGATAAAATTGAAAAATTTGGCAGGTATGTATTAAGACATCAAAGCAGGAAACATTAATTTTGTAATGAAAAAAAGTCATGTATGCATTTACTTCTTCACCTTTCGTGCTAGTCATTTTATTGGTCGAAATTGTGTAACAAGTAAAATAAAGAATTGAATAATAACTGAAGACAAAGAAAATCCTAGCTTGTTAACATACACCTACTCAGTACACTGTCGACACATCCTGATTTACATAAGTGTGCTCATCTGTCAAGTCAGGCACAGAAGCAGGTAACTAAAACTTCAGTTCTTGAGCTGCAACATATACAACCATGCTTACACAGGAAACAGCTTCTAGGAGGCTAATTGTTGGCGCACACATTGCAGATAGTATTATACGTCAAGCATGGAGCTGACCACAATGGCCTCAAACTCTTTACAACATACATCTACTGCCTGGCATCCTCGGCCAAACTTCAGGCTATGCTTCGAAGCTGATGTAAGGTTTTGAACCAAGCCCAATCACTTTCTTGCTTTGTTATCTCCTCCTCGTCTTGCCATTTTACCTTTCATTTATGTTTGTCATATTGACGGGAAAATGTCATGATTTTTCATTCGTGCGCAGTGTCGACAAAATCAATTTTAAAGAAGACAAGAGTCGTTAAGCGATTTTTTGTAACTCAATGTTTTCAACACATTGATTGTGCGGACCTTCCCGCACTGCTGCGACATCAGCTGATAGAACCAATGTATATGGCAACTGAGTCTTTGACGAATGTTACGTGAATATTTCATTAATAAACTTCAACATTTCTGCCTGTCTACGGCACAGACCCATTGCTGCTGCGACTATATTGGGCTGCATGGCTGTTCACAGCACCATTACAGAACAAAATCTGCAAGTCTTTACTTAATAAACAGTGAGCATATTGAATAATCGAATAGTGTTTAGTGTTTTCACTAAATTTAAGTATTTTTAGCTTCCAGTCTCATGTTTTCTTAATTCTAAGGTTGGCAGGCCTAAAAATCTCAACAGATCATCTAACCATGTTGAGTGATTTTTTAACCAAGCACACGTTCACTGCTTATATGTGGTTTTCACATGGCTACCCATAATCAGTATCTGTGATGCAGGCTCTTTATATTTGGAATGGGTTACTTAAGCAAAACCTCAGAGCACCCAAAAGAAGATAAAGCCATTTGCATACGTGCAACAAAACATTTAGTGCACACATAGAAGGGACAGTAAATAGTAAATACTTAAGAAGCTGAGAGTAAGATGGCATCTTGACCTGACGTGAACTAACAGTAGACTACAACAAATAAAGTAGTGGTACAAGACAAAGCAAATGAGAAAAAACATGGTTCAGACAAAGAAAGCAGTTCACCGTTGCATGACTGGCACGGTGAGGTAATGAGGGAAGCAGCGATGTGCTCAACCCAGCAGCTACAGGCTTGACCGAAGGGTCCAAGACATCAGAAACGTAATGTCAACACTTGGCCAAAGAAGCGGGGGCCATATCGGGAACCTTGAACAGGAACATCAGGAGGAGGGGTCCCGGCCAGGAATCTGTCTAACTTCACACCCAAAGCTTGCAAACTTGTGTTCTGGCCACAGAAACGGGTGCTCACAGGCCTTGTCTTAGAACTCTGTGGCCTGGTGAAGTTTCAAAGCGTACTCTTGTAGCTTGTGTTGGCCAGGCCTTGACTGTTGCCATGGTCCAGTGAAGTCTCGGCGGCTTGGTTCCAAAAACTGACGAAATGTCTTCAGCACAATCCGCTGGGTGACCTTCTTCCTACGTGGCTTTCCTCATTTTCCAACTATCCCCTTAATCTCTTCCGGGACTTCGTGGTCCCCAGCGATCAGACCCTTCTGAGATTCATGGTCCACAGTGATTGGTCCCTTGCTTAAAGGTACATAATAGCTAGGTCCTTTAATTTTCGAGTTTTCTTGCCTTGCATGCCCTTGTACCTGTTGCAAACAGAACAAGGTAACATCTCTCACCTATCATCATGGTTCTCAATAAAATTCCATTAAATGAGGACGATTGGGGTAGCCATAGCATCTGTCTCGATTTCTTACATTTGGTGACGTAATACCCAGGACTCCTACTGCAGCTGCAGGCGTCATCTTCAGCTTCGTGAGGCGGGAGCACCTTCTGCTTGCTTCAGCTCCTGTCTGACCTTGTCCTTCAGCATGACGAGCTCGCAAGGCTGGGATGCCCCCGGAAATGAATGACACAACCTGTCGGCCCAGCCCTCAGAGGAGCTCATGGCCTGCCTATCGATGCCAAGGACAACGGAAATGACAATTTCGAAGCTTGCAAGGCTTGGACTATGATTTCGCTCATTGACATTCATTCTGCAGGCCTAGCCCTCAAAGTGAACAGTTCATATAATGCAGACTTATCTTGCCACCACAATGATGACTGCTCCATAGCTCAAAAGGCAGGGATAGCGATTCTCCTCCGAAGCCTGGTCGTGTAGGCCTAGCCCTTGAAATCACCATCTGCGTGCCTGCCGATATTCTAGGTCTTCAGCATGACGGCCACTCCAAGGCTTGCGAGGCTGGAACGCTGCGCTTAGGTGTTCCCATCTGAATTTCGGAAGCTTTGCCCTTCGAGCCAGTGCTGTCACAGTAGTATTAAAGACGAGAGAAACCATGACGATTGCTGATGTTTACAAATCAATTATGTAGCATCCGTGGCTGTGGACTCACGAGTGCCCTAACGTCAGAAAAGACTGAAATGCAGGACATTGAGCAGCTGAGAGTTATGCGAATGTTCGTGCATGCTGACATCAAAGAAGTCACGAAGAAAAGTGATAGGGAACTTTTATTTATGTCACTAATTGTTGGTAAGTTTAATGGAGTTTGCTTACATATTGAATTGATGCGACCAGAGTTGAAGAAACTAGACCACCAGATTCATAACACTATTTATCTGGATCAACTAGAGTGACGTAGAGGCTTGTGAATACTTTGCATTTGACATCTGCTGCGCTTAAGCGAAGGTTGAGGTTTGATTGGCCCAATTAGACAAGAAACCATTGTATATATGTGCTATGCCAACAGAAATTTTACTAAGTAGGTCACTGAGCAGGGCTTATTCACATGATGAGTGGATGCCAGTTTATAATGACGAAGCTAAGAAATTCAGTCTAAAAAACGCTGCAAGAAATTCTTAGTTGAGTAGTGATATTGTCACAGCAAACAGATGCATGGCAGAAGCAACAGTACTAGCTCTAAAAGCACCGAAATCAAGAGGCAAGTCTAAATAATTGTGCCACAAGAACGCTTTCACAATGAGGAATTCTCTGCCAGTTGGTATGCTGTGCTGTGTCAGTCAATGGATGCTGTCTCTGCCCTGAAGACACCCACAGCTGTCATTTAACTGGCACTGATAATCCATCTATCTGACACCACTGCTAAAAAAAGTGTTACACATGCGTCATGAAGACAAAAAAAGGGAAACGAAGCTGGAAAAAATGAAGTTTGCGGAAAAACGAGACAAGGATTGTTTGAGATAAGGTGCAGCATTCAGGATCAGCCACCAGAAGCAGAACAATAATGTCAAAGGAGAATTTGCATTTTAGTGTGCGATCAAACAGATAGACATCATACCGAATGCGTCAAGAAGGGCACAAGGACGCAGCGAAGTCCCCTGCAGCTTGGAAAGACAGAATCACGCACTCGAATGCAGAAAGATGGCGGGAAACAATTCAAACTCCCTGAATGGAAGAAAAGAGCGAAAGTTATGTTTTGTGCCAGAAAAGAAGGATTTCTTTTTAACACAAGGTTAAAATAAAACTACCAAACCGCACAATACTCAAAGCATTATAAACAGCTCCAAAATTGCATAACTGTGTGATCTCGACCTTAAAGCCTGAAATAAGTGGAACAAAATTTGTTCCTTGTGAACAAATCAGGATGTGTGGCTTGGATAAGCTGAACATGTGCAGTTTTGGCTTTGCAGAAAGGTTAATTAGTTAAACTTCTATAGCGGTGACCCAAACAGGTGTTTGGCAATGGGGAAAGAGCAACTTTTGAGTGCAGTAGTGTGATAGTTAATGTGGGCAGAAGTGCAATCTGTAAACGGGGGGTATTTTGGGCACAAACACCAGGATATAAATTCCATTGGTATTGCACCGAGTCAGGTTATTTTGACAAAAAGCAATAGCCTCTCCCTTTATTTGCTTAGATTTTGTCATACTGTTTATTTTTTAATTCTTTATTTAGAAAAACCCCACAGACCTACGAAGAGGCATAGGGTGAGACGGGCGTATGTTACAATGCAACACAATCGGTTAAAATATATCGATGCTAAAAGGAATCAAACATTGGCACAAAACGAAAAAATTTGCATATAACAAAAAACCAGACAGATCTTAAAATAAAGAAGGAAAAAATGGACAGATAAGCATTGTATAAAAACAGCAAGTGAAAAAAAGTTACATTATACGTTACATAGTTACAAAGGACTTAATACATTGTGTAATATTGAAAAAGTGAAAGAGAAGAAAAAGTGAATAAAAAGTACAAAAATAACACAGGCACAACGCGTGACAATGCATTGAAAACGTTATCGGTTTGATAATTAACCATGCACTAACTAACTGCGATCAGTGTGAAGAAAAATGTTTCGTCAAATTACAGCAAAAGACGTCATGATTTGTGAGTGACGCAGTGCTATCCGAAAGGCTGTTCCAGAGACGGATAGCGCGAGGCAGTGGTGAAAAGTTAAATGCTTGCGCCACGGCCATATACGCGGGCATAGCTGAAATTATTGTGCAATCTGCGTGATGTGAAGACGTGGTGTTTCAAGCATGGTAGGGATATTCCGTCAGAGTGAATGAGTTTATGGAATAATCACAGCAATGCAATATCACGGCAAGTACTCAACGACTGCAATGATATTTCGACTTTGATATGCGTTATGCTAGACGGGGAACTGCAATTGTGAGTAATGAAACCCTATTCTGGAATTATTTTCAATGCGTCAATTAGGTATTTCTGATGTGGTGACCAAATGGGAGACACATACTCAAGCTGGGGTTGCACGAATGTTAAATAAGCCAGGGGCAGTATAACGTAAAATTATTCCAAACTGTTTTGATTCCAAACTCCTGACGTCAAATTTACGTAACCACCGACGCAAGCATCGGGGGGTGACTCGCAGTATTGTCTGAACTGAATCAAATACTCTCCTCGTTTATAGGAGGTCACCTATGTTCGCTTTCAAAACCAATAACATTGTCTACACTCAGTGGTTTTTCTTTTCTAATTGGCTGATAAGAGGCGAGGAGCACGCTCTAGTGGAGAGGGTTCCGATGGGGCCGAGCCAGCACAGTGAAAATAGATAACCGCATGAAGAGGGTGGCGCCGGCTTCTCCGATTGGTCCGCTTCGCCTTACTTAGCTTGCGGTGGCTGGTCGAAAATCGTGGCGGCGTGCAACGGAAGGATAAGATTCCCGCTAAAACGGATCCTCAGCAAGGAAGAGTTGGCAGAGCGATGTCGTATGCATGCCGAAAGGACTCGATAACGTTTTACGGCCACGCAAAAATGTTTATCATGCGCAAATAAATACATGCTCACCGGCAGGTGCGAGTAGCGAGGGCCGGAGCGATCAGCGGGCAGCCATCTTCTATTCCTTTTGGAACGGGGAGTCTTTGGCTATTCAGAAAAATTTTCAGTTTTGTTCGGTATATTAATGCATTTTTTTCGTGTACATGTCACTTTGACGTGGTGTGTTTTCGCGGTTTTGTGACGTCGCGTGACAGACAGACGAAGTGGGCGTAGCCAGAAAACATTGGGCCAATAGCAGAGGGCTAATAGTGAAAAGGCGTCGAATCAGGAATGACTGTTTTTCTTTTGTGTGGTTTAATCATGCATAATCAGTGTGTACACGTTATATCAGATGGGGAGCAAACGCGATTTCGTGACGTCGCGTGACAGACCGGCGAAGTTGGGAGTGGCCCGAAAATATTTTGACCAATCTTGGAGGCTGATTGCAGAAATTGGAATCAAAACAGTTTGGAATCATCTTGAGTTATAGCGCCCCAGTTTACGCAAGGCAGATGGAACACTGCGCAAGTTTCGGCGCAAGAACCCTAATGATTTGGATGCATTGGCGGAGACACACGTAATGTGCTCAGACCTTGTTTGGTTAGGTGTAAGGTGCACGCCAAGATACTTATATTGTACAGTCGGGGATATAATACTCTTGTTAATGTGGTAGATAAACTGCGAATTACCAAGTTTACGGGTGAAGGGCATTGTTGTACACTTTGACACGTTTAGTGTCATGAGCCATGTATAACACCACTGGTTCACGATATCTAGGTCTCGTTGGATCGCTATATGATTGTCACTGTTGGTTATTTGGCAGTAGATTATGCAATCATCGGCGAATATTCGTATGCAAGACAATATGTGGTTAGGGAGATCATTTATATAGATTAAAAACAACAGAGGGCCAAGGACGCTTCCTTGCGGCACACAAGAAGTAACGTTAGATTTGGGGGAATCGAAGTCGTTAACAGATGTAAATTGCCATCGATTAGACAAAGTTACGTATCCATGACAATGTACACGAGTCCAATTTTAATGCAAAAAGTTTTGATATGAGGCGGCAATGTGCAACACGATCAGACGCTTTGGAAAAGTCAAGGAATAAGTAGTCGGTCTGTAAGTAGTGATTCATGTTAAGTGGATATCGGTTGTAAATTCGAGTAACTGTGTCTCACACGAAAAGCCTCTTCTGAAACCGTGTTGACTGCGGAAAAAAAGTTAGATTCGAGATGTTTATTAACATGAGAATCAATTACGTGTTCGAGCATTTTGCAGCAAATGCAGCTAAGCGAGATGGGCCTGTAATTTTCACATGAGATGTTACTTCCATTTTTGTAAATCGGTACAACTTTTGTGATCTTCCAGTCGAAGGGAAGCACACCAGACATCAAGGACTGCCTGAATATATGAAACAGGATGACGCTTGAAACAGAAGTGATAATTTATATTATCTTAGAATTTATTCCATCAATACCACAAGAAGAAGACACTTTAAAGTTGTTTATTAGCGAAGTAATGCCCTCTACCATGATGTTTATCGGTGCCATGTAATCGTAGTCAAATTTATGTACGAAGGGCACATTTGAGCTATCCTCACTTGTGATACAGACGTGAAAAAGAAATTGAAAAGCGTTGAACACTCTCTCAGAAAAAAAGATTGCGTGATCATTGTGTAACAGAATGCGGTCACTCTCTTGACTTGGGTTTATGATTTTCCAGAACGTTGTTGGATTGTTCTAGAGTAATTGTGGAAGGTCGTTAGTTGAATAATTAGCCTTTGCTGTGTGCACGGCAATGCAATATGATTTAAGGTAGGCTTTATATTCAGTCCACGATGAAGCTGTTATAACGCACCTGGCGTACTTGTTAAGGCGTTTTTTATCCTTCATGCGCCTAAGGGCTTTTGTGAACCATGGATTCGATATATCATTACTGATTTTAATGCGGGGAATGTACATGTCAACGAGGACATTTTTTTCGTGAAACTTGACCAATTTTCTTGAAGTGATCGGTCGTAAAATGATGGTAGCATCTCATGCTCCCAAAGCACTTTTTGTGCAGTGGCGATGACAATGTAATTGCCTTTATTGTAATCGCGAATTAGTTGCGGTGACATATTAGATACAGAAGAAGGCTACTTAAGGTGAGTTGAAGCAAATTATGATCACTAAAGCCGTCTTAATGTTCTATGCGAACTACTGTTTCAGGATTGTTTGTCTAGTATGTTAGAGCCACGGGTTGGCTGCGATACAGTCTGGGAGAGGCCATAGTCAAGGGTCAAGTTAATGAATTCAGTCGACGTGTTGCATGGGGATGAAAGCCTTTCCCAGTCAATTAATGGAAAGCTGAAGTCCCCAAACAGATAGGTAATGTCAACGGAGAAGAGCTCATATGCCTTGTCTATGATAACGTGCAAATGATCATTAAAAGAGTTGTTGGAATCTGGTGGACGGTAACAGCAACCGATCAGTATCTTGATAGAAAATATCATGAGGCAATCCAGAAAAAACTTCAATATTGGAATTAGTATTCACAAGGAATGACGGAAGACTTTTTTTACGCGTAACAAGACACCGCATCCTCTTTTGCAAGTGCGATCACACCTACATGTATTGCAGATACTTGTTAAGGCAATCATTTCATTGTCAGATACTGCGGGATACAGCCAAGTCTCAGCGAAAGCGATAACATCGGAGTCAGCTTCATCGAGATGACCTGGTGAGATCGCGCTTCGACATCAGGCTTCGTGTGTTATCAAATGACACTGATAAAGAAGGAACATTGTGAACTGGCTTTGCTGTTAGATGAGAACCAGAACACGTGCCTCTACGCAGCTATCTGTTTAACTCGACGACAGCTTTAGCGATGACATCATAGATTTATGTTACACATGTGCATTGCTGTTGCAATAGTGCATACCTCAGCAAGGCCACATGGCTGGAGAGTGTGTTTTTAGGCGGTTTCATGCTATTATGTGATAAGTGTCATGTATATAAGGCAGCCATTTATGTCTATGCACCAGCAGGTATTTCTATGTGTTATGATGGTGTGCAAATTTATTGTTTACAGGTAACATATGTTGAATGTATAGTATGTCCTTTCATTCATGCTGGACAGCGACAATATTTCTCAGTTTTCCTCCCCCCCCCCTCTAGGTCGTTGTCCAGAGAAGGAATGCCTACTGCTTGAGTGCCCATGACAGAGTCGATGCTGCTTCAAGCTTGAACAATTCTTGTGCCATTTACAACTATGTAAGCTAATATTTACACCAAAAAATGTTAGCTCCGTCAAATTTTCTCAATAAAGTACTTTACCAACAAAACTATGCCTCGGGGTTATCCCTCTTCCACTTTACTTTGGCATTTAGACCACTTACTCAGACCATAAATGCATATTCGCAGCACCCACTACGCTCCAGGCAGGATATCTTCTGCAAAGTTGCTATTAACGAGGTATTGGCATGGTTTTTTGAACTATTCATTCTTTTTTTAGCTAAAGCTCTAGAGGTCCAGAAGAAACAATGACAAGCCTCGCAGTGCCTTGAGTTGTTTAGTATAATAGCTTTTCTAGAGCTGGTTTCGGTTTTGTTTTCTAGGAGGACACTGTGTCGTGATGTCATGACACAGTATGTGGTCACATGGGAGCGAGACATTCTAATGTTTTGACATGCTCTCAGGGCCTTCAGTTAGCTCGGTCGACTCGTGTGCTGCTACTCGTGAAGGCCAATGTAGCAGTATAGCGGATGACCGAATGAGCTGGAGTGAGTGTCGTAACATTGCAATGTGCTGCTCCCACGTGACCATATACTGTGTCCTGACATCAGGACATAGTATCCTCCTGCATAACGAAACTGGCTCTAGAAAAGCTATTATATTACATTATTTATGGCGTTCTGAGGCTTTGCCCCTCTACAAACTGGGCGAAGTTAAAGCAGTAAAACACAGTGCTGCCTGTCTTCTCTCCACCCATCTTCAGCACCATTCGACTCCTTTTTAAACATGCACTAACCAGCCCAGTTCAGCACACGTGCAGTATGTGCTACCTAGCGCCTTTTTAACACATTCCATGCCATGCTGTTATCCCTAATTCCGACCTTCGATGGGGGTGAAATGCAAGAACACCAGTCTAATGTGCATTTGGTGCACATTAAAGAAATCCAGGTGGTCAAAATTACCCGGAGTACCCTACTTTGGTGTGCCTCATAATAATAACGTGGTTTTGGCACGTAAAACCCCAGAATGTTTTTTGATTCTGACCAAAAGGGTGACCAAAGCATTTTTAGAGCCCCAGTTGCCAACATGTTTCACCTTCTCAGAAAGAATAAATTTGCTTCTGCTTCCGCTGTCCCATGGATTATGCATTGCCATCAATCAAAAGCCTGATTAAGCACTGAGACAAATCATGGCTTATCCATGGCATTGCTAGAAATGCAAAGTACTGCTTATAAGCTGAGCTCGTCTTTGGCCATTTTTACCAAAAAGCCATGGATGAACTCAGCTCGTTGAAGGCATGGAAAGGGTTAAACACCCCACACAAAGTGTACAAGTATTTCATTTCAGAATCGAGTAGGAGAACACAAGCTTCACGCCTGGTAAGTATTGCTTGCACAATTGAAGGAAAACCAAGTCTAGCAAACTGGTAGAAAGCACCCCTGAAATAATGTATGCCAGCAATTCCAAAACTAGACAGCAAGGACAAAAGTCCAAGAATCCAAGGCATGCCGTGAAAATTTTGGGGAGCTTTTGTAAAGAAACAATTGGTAATTTTGTAGGCTACAATAAAAAGCCTTTGGCAGTCTGGTTCATTCAATAATTCAACTAGACACAAAGTCACATGATTAGACAAAAGATTATTGTTAAAAGTTGAGGTCATAGCTTTCAATGAAAAGCAATAATGAACAAGTCTTAACACAGCCACATGCATGTTTTATCTTTAATGTTTGAAGAAAGATTTAAAGGTTCCAGCTGCAGATTAAGAATAATGTATGTAGGACATGCCCAGGCATCATTAACAGTGGCAATTGACATCGTTGAAATTTCCTGCTTCTGTTCGGAACACCAAACAAATATGAACTCGGTTCTCTCTATAATGACTTTCATCCTCAGGTTCACAATGTTACCCTTTTTTATACATCTAATTCATAAAAAGAAGTTGCAGAAGGCTTCACACAAATCAGTAGCATGTCTTTTTGACAAATTTATTAGCTTACTAACATCAGCATTCGCCTATTAATTTCCACAATTCTGTTCATTAGTACTACTTAGAGCATATACAAATGAAAGGTCACTCATATTGATATCAATTCCAGCTGCATGGTTCTCAGCAATTTCAGGCAACCAGAAGGGCTCCATGCTGTAATGTCTTCCTAGTCATACTAGTATGTTTAGAAGGCACGGTTTAGTGATAAATATACACTAAAAGCAAATCATTTTAATTATTGAGCATGGTTCTTTTTTATTCTTTTTCAACTTGGAAGGAGAGAAATGAGTGCAAGATGTTGGCCGTTGGTACATTTATCTTGCCATAACATACCGATTATCAAAAATAGAGTTGCCATGAACGCTTGAAACGGAATAACTTTTTAAAGTGAACCTTAGCAAAGCTGCACAACCATAAGTTTGGAAGCCTGTTTAAATGCATATATTTAAAAACCACAAGCTTAAAATATCAAAAAGTACCACATACTAATTTAGCCGGGACTTAAAGTTGTTGTAGAAAAAAATGTCTAGTTTGGCAATTGAGTTAGCCATCAAAAATGATCTTACAAAAGAGAGACTATTTGTTGTAGAAAAAAAGGAAGGGTTTGAGTTCATGACTACTCATTTATGAGCCAGGTGTTCCATCCACTATTCTGCAGCAGTTCCATTCTTTTCTTTCCAATGCAGGCACAATCCAATAATAATTGTAACACAGTGCATTTGGCCATATTTTAATGTTTCACCAATTCAAATGTTAAACCTCTCATTGAGCACTTATATATGAAATGAAAGCATGAAGGGAGTACTAAAAGTGAAATATCTTCATGTGGCTAGTTTCGTCAGTCACCACAGTCATCCTTAGTCCACTATAACTGCTATTGTCTTAAATATTAGATGCTGTGTAATATCGGGAGATGCTGTGCAAGTAAACGCCGTCAAAAGATGAATGAACTTTGCACATAACAGATCTTAGAACAGTTACTCATCGACAAAAAGTTCATAAAATTGACATAGTGCTTCAAAAGCCTGAGTATGTTAAGATGAGCAAAGGCTTTGTGAGTGTAAAAGCTGTCCATCAAGGCAGATGTGTTTTGAGGTAACACTATATCATAGTAAATACAAAGGCAATTGGAACAGTAGAAACCTCCAGATTATATTTGGTCATGGCCTGGGCATTACGGGCAACAATTATGTCATACTTTCAGCTGTCCACAGAGTTGACGGGGCAAGCCTTACCTTAGAAGGTTTCCCTAAAGGCTGCCACAATAGGTTGATGCCTACTTGCATGTTATGGTTCATTTTCTTTTTTGTTTTTTTAGTTTTTTGTCACCCCTACTTGGGAGAACCTTTAACCCACCCCTTTTACTATCACAAGCTAATCCTTGCTTTCAAAGACTTCTCCTCTACCTATATCCTTCATTTTACTCTTACACACTCGCTTATCCTCCTCGACCCATGGGAGTGATGGGCTATGTGGGAATCAGTTGTTGCCCAATGAAGGCAAGTACCCTTTTTCCAAACGCTGACTTCAGGCAAAGGATTCTCTTGTTCAGTCACTGTCCATCACTAATTGTGCGGTGCTGTATTTCGTTAAAGTATTGTATTGATTAAAAAATTACAAAATGTTTAAAGAGATGCATTTACAAGCCTTTCTATGTTTGTAATAAATTGCTCTACACAAAATATTGTACAGTAAGATGTAATTTAAAACCACATTTCATTTCTGGCTAAGTGGTAATACCTAGTTGGCGAGTCCATTGCCTGACCAAATAGCTATTACTGGTTAAGCCATAAGTAGAAGGGGCATCTCAGAGTCGTTAAAGTGAGTATGAAAGAAAACATTTCGTCAATTACTTTGTTTCATTCTCAAATAAGAATAACTTATTCCGACAGGGCTGCCTTTGTGGGCTCGCTCGGTTGAAAAAGCGGAGATGCATACATCATCATCGATATAACTGCAAGATGAAGGCTCTCCATGTGATTTAACCCTTCTTGCGCTGACTCCAACTTGCGCCTGCAGCTGACTGCGCTTGGTATCCATTCTGTAGGTCACCGGTTGTTTCCTGCCCACTCCTTTTTTCCCCGCTGACAATAGAATATCGGCTATTCCCGTTTGTTCTCTGATAAAGTGTTTTTTCGTTCCATATGCATGAATTCGTTTGTATTGAGTCATACGCTGCAATTAAATAAATCGTCGATTTTATATTCCAAAAGGCAAACTATGAAGCTTCCAATGACAGTAGACAAAGAACTATAAACTGACAACTCCTACTACCTAAAACATAGACCATCAGAACACTGACATGATCGCGGAAAAGAAAGCAGAGCAGTTCTTCACTGTCACCTTTAATTCCTATACTAGCGAATATGCCTTAAGTGTCGCACACGTAAAATGGGCAGCCACAACACAACGGCTCCTGAATTTCACGGGTGTAAACACCCCGTCAAAATGGTAGATGTGTAGTGCGGAAAAGACGTTCCTTTATATAGTGCATTCTGTATGTTTGGTATAGCGCTATTAAAGAACTGTGGCACAGAGATACCGTGAAGCTATAACAAAATCGGCTGTATTTATACAGCCTTCGCTCCGACCAAGAACATTACCAGAAAGCAGTTACTGTCTTTTTCACATATAACCGAAGCCACATTCAAAATGCATGTTTAGCGTGCATTTTTACCGCGCTATTACAGCATTATATTACAACCCATCGTTGACCTGTATGACGCCATTACATTGTAAATAGAAAGGCGAAAAAAGGTAAATATTAAACACAAAAATGAGTAAGTTATTGCAAGCTTTAACGGGTGACTGCAAACAGCAGACAGAATGAAGCTGATTGGTAACGCACACCGAAATACACGTAGTATGAGCAGGTTTGCAGGGACGGTAACTCACTGTTACCACTGTGACTATGTGCAACAGTTAATGGCGACAACCACTATTTGTTAGTCATTGCGTAACGAGTAAAGAATGTGTCTGCATGTGAAATGCAGCTTCTCCGCACTACAAGGTGATAACGAACCTCATGCACAAAAATCTAGCAAATTGTAAACATCTCACTCTCACGGAGACACTAAAACAGCGAAACTCAAGCTAAACAGTTCTTGCTTTAATTTTTGCGGATGGTTATATAGTATCAGTACAGTCAGATATAAAGTACACGTCAATACATACCTTCACTGCACTACAATTTTATGGCGGTGGAGCCGATAGACGTTTGGGTAAAAGTTTATCGCATCCATCGAAAGTGATGACAACATATCGTAGGAAGTTGAATTGCGGATGTCTAGATATTACTGGCAACCTGCGAGACACCAGACATCGCGAATGCAATGTCTTTACCTGCGTTTAAAAGGTTTTCCGATAACGCTTCACTGCATATTAACTAGTGTTGCTGTAAAGTCAATTTGCAGACAAAAATGATCTATTACAGCAAATAGCTGGGTTTATTAGCCGGTCCGCGAGTGGGTGTGCAAAAAGGCCTGGGTGGGCTTTTTGCATACCCATTGCAAACAGACAGGAATCATGAGGGTGAAACAACGGCTTGAAACACCACAACCACACAGGAAGTGACGGAACACCTCTGAATGCCTGCCGGTACACTTATTAGATAGCTCAGTGCTCGCACTATGACCAGGAGACGATGTGTACGCGCGTGTGTAATTAAGGAACTCTTACTATAGGCCCCGTGACAGTTGCGCCCTTTCAATCTCAATATGCTTCACTGTAGAAGGGCACGCATTTGGGCTGGTTGGTTCATAATTACGAGAAGACAAAACAGCGCTGAACAATAGGACGAAGGAAGAGCATAGACACGAGCACTGACTAACAGCCATATGCACGGGCGCTTACATATAATTGTTAGTCAGCGCCCGTGTCTGTTCTCTCCTTCGTCCTGTTGTTCAGCGCTGTTTCGTCTTCTCCAAATGCTTCACTGCACGGCAAATATGCTTCCCTGCATAACATGTTAGTGTTGCACTGAAGCTAATTAAAGAAAATTTGTCGACCATTATGAAACGCGTACAAGATCCTCGCCCACGTGTGGATGTATATGAGCTATGACTACGGTGGACTGTCGGTGGCTGTGACATATTTGACATTTAGCTCCACTCGAGAGAGGAAGTTTAATTGCATCTAGGAGAAGTCCCAGCCACAGGCTTCGCAAATTTGCTGCACAATGTGAGATGGCAAGGAAGTGAAAAAAAAAAGAAACAGCACACCAACATACACATGTACGCTTGCGAGATGCACTACCACGAATGTTATTTTCTCATTCCTTTGTGCGAGCACAGCTCAGGTCTTTATGGTCCGAGAACAGGTCTTTTTTAATTGCAACCCGAGTCATGTGTTGTGTGGCTACTGAATTCCCAAGGACAGCCTCCCTGTTACAAAGCATCTGCAATACAAATAAATGTCTTTGTCCTGGTCAATACAACAGGGGGATACATATATGGCATGCTGGACAAATAATTCTCAACAACACCATCTTGAGCACCGCATGGCCATTACGAGACATTTAGCATTTTGAAAAGTGTGTTTTGCTGTAAAATCAATGCGTTTAGCTTTCAGTGAAATCACAAGAGTTGAAACACTATATATGGTTGGCTTGTACCGGGGAGGGAAACAGGCACGGACAGCTGCAATCAAAGTTTTAACTCTGAACTGGTTAAATAGGCGATTTAGCCAGGTTGAGGTAGCCTTTTCTTGAATTACTGTGTGTGAAACACAATCACGATTGTTCATAGATAAATCGTCACAATTGCCATCACCAAAGAGACCTATTCGCGACCTACATAGCTATGTATACTAATGTGCGTGGAGCACATATTTGACATTCCACCATATCGCTTGTCCACCATCTCATTTGCTTGCAAGTAGAGTGCTCTCAGTCTACATTTTCAAGAACCATTGTTACTCACCAGCCGTCCATTCAAAAAAGATGTTTGCACCTGCTGCAGGATCACCAACTCTCCTTTCGTGGTGTATGCAAAAGCCTTAAGTATGCTTCTAAATACCAGGGGTTACAACCAAGGCCCAGATGTCACCAACAGTTATAATGGAGCTTTCCCTACCCCTTTTACACAAAGTTTATGCAGACTCCGTTCACATTTACACGGATGGTTTGGTCGCGTCCACTGATTTAACGGTCACTGTCATTGTTGTAGCCCGATCAAAGCTCAATTCGAAATGTTTCATATGACCACGTCTACAAGGTCAGAACTTGCCGCCCTTCATGCCACTATTGAATATATTGAACGGAACCCCCATGTAAATGGACCGTGCTCAGTAATTTCAAAAACATCTGTTTAAAGCCTTGAAAGGAGGCACTGCAACATGGGAGTTATGAACAGTTTATTTCAAACATATATATACCAGATATCTAGGATCACAATGTTGGAAAAGGATACGATGGTATTATCCAGTGGATGCCTGGTAATTGCAGCGTTTAAGTGCCTGGCAAGCAGCATGTTACTGGTGAAGCTGCCATATCATCCCACACGATTCGCTATCTAGAATGGACACAGTCAGCGAACATCAATGAACTGCTAATGACATCATGCTCGCTCTTTGAAGACTCCAGAGTATTCAACCATAATTTGTGCAGGCTTGATTGATCACTGCAGCTGCGATTACGACCTCTCCTGGTGTGACAATACACTGCTGTGCCGCCTACGACTGGGTGTAGCCTCCACAAATTCACAGTCCTTTATTAAACGTGACCACTGTAACCGCGAAAAAACTATCGAGCACCTCCTCTGACAGTGCACCCACTCTGACGTCCAGTGTCAGCCCTTCTCGGAGTGTACCCAGATAACAGTACAGTTGACCTTTTACAGAGGCTAAGATCCTGGGTGCTTGGCCATATCAACCAAGAAAGTTATACATGCTCCAATGACTCTAAAATAAACGAATCTGAAAGGACACTTACATACACCCTCTGTCTTCTATCCGAGTGAATGCTCGTATTGCCTCCTTTTTTTCTTTTAAACGCCCCATATCTCTCCCCCGTGCAAGGCAGCCAACTGGAGGTCCGCCTGGTTAACCTTATTAGCTTTCCCTGTTTCTTCTCTCTCGAAACGTAAGCCCCCTGCAGGAAAACTAAAAACCACACAAAATATTGTCGACCATACCTGATGAAACTAAGATGCTACATGCTTAAACCATTACAGGCATGTAAATGCGCATAAGGTACAAGGACGAAATAAAGACAAGAGACACGTAGTGCACGCGCTACGTGTGTTTTGTCCTTTCTTTGTCCTTATATCTTAGGCGCATTTACATGCCTGCAAATGAGCCAAGTCAGCCAACTAGCTACATTGCTTAAACCAATTCAATTAATCTTTTGGTCAATGTTTACTCAGGACCATCCGGCCAAACGCCAGAGAAAGGAGTGATGCTGATATGGACGCACATGTTTTGTTGGCACTAGAATATGTTACCTATGGCAAACTGCCGCAAGCGTTGTAAACGGCATGCATTGAAGCTGGTGAGCAAGCTGAAGTTCATGAGCTGCAAATTCTCTGTCAATTATTTGCTTTGTCAAACATCTGTGACCAGGGTGAAGAAGGACTGCTGGCATCTGGACCAGGTTCTTGCTAAGTCCGTAGCGCCAGCAACCTACTATTACTTTGTAGAACAAAATAAAGGAACCATTGTGCCACCTGAAGCAGTATTCTCGCTTGTTGCCTAATCAAGGAAGGACAGATAAAGAGTGGCGAATGCTGCCTTCCTAGCTTAACTAAACGAATGTAAACGCAACGTTGGAAATCAAATAAACTGCATCATTCCGGTCAGAAATGGGAGAAGTAAAAACATAGATGACGTGCAAGAGTTCAGAAATGTCTACGCATTGGCACATCACATATTACCTTTATATTATTGCTGCAACTGAAGGAAGTTATGCCAAAAAAGAGCAGCAAGATTTGGAGCTGAAAAAGTGCATGCCATAATCATAAGGACATCAGCTTTGCAGTGACTGGCATGAATTTGGTCACTATGTACAAGCTTCACTGACCAGCAAGTTAAACTCCACCAAGAAGAAAATGGACTAAACGAGACATCTCCTTCAGCTTTAACAAAGTGTTATCAGGCATTTTTTTCTTTCATGGCTTCCGCAATAAAATAAGATCGCATAAGTAATACAATTTTACTTGTGCTGCCATGTGCTTTTTATTGTGTTTATTTGCATGCTTATGTTAGTACGTGATTTTTAAAATGTAGTTTTATAGGCGCAAGAAAGCACAAAATTGTTTGTTATGGTTAGCATTGAAAATTTGAATAATGCGGGTGGTTCCTCTTATGATGTTTTTGTGCCAAACCAGTGGCCCAAGTTGCATATTAGCTAGCTTATGCCACTAGACATGTGGCTGTGTTTGTGATGTCTACGTAGTCGTTGCATTGTCACCCAATTCTCATGCTATCTGCGCTCAAACCAGGTGGCTCCTATGAAAATATCCGGGTGTCCCAGCAGCAGCACACCCATCGGTTGTTGGTCGCCTCCGTATGACCAGCGATTCAAAAGCATGTTTCACACGAGTGTTGATTTCGAAACGTCTGACAGCAATGCTCCACCTTCGCATAGCCAACCACCTTCAAAGTAACTTGCATATAATCAATTCAACGCTGCGTGGGATTTACACAATTTTATCTGATAGTTCTGAAGTGGAACCTTTTGGACCTTTATGTTGAGAATAATGAAATGACTTTTTATGTTTAGCTCCTCTGAAATATATGTAATTTGACAGCTTGCATGCTAAGATGTAACTTCTTAAGTCTCAAACTAGGATCAACAAAGCCAGCACCATAAAAACTAATTGGGTGGACAAATCAGCTTCCAAAAATTTCTGTTGCCTTCTTGACCTCAGTTCCTGTAACAAGTTTGCGTGAAAGGACATTTCCAAAGCTAACATATGTACAGACCAAGCCGAGAAGCTTTATGTCATAAGAGCGGCTTAGCTGGCTGATGGTGCCTTTGGTGGAGCAATGAATTGTAGTTACATCAGTTTTAATGATATTACACAAATAACACTAGGGCAGCTTTCTTTTCTGCCATGCAACACCAGGAAAGAAAACGAGTAAAGGCAAAGTAATCTGCATAGTGTATCCTAGCTGTATTGTGTGTGCTACAGTACCAGTGAATCCTGCCGACCTTTAATTCACCTTTCCAGTGCAACATGTCTTTAAAAAGCCATATCTTTACATTGTGTTGATATGTGTAGGTATGCCTTTTCACCTTCATGTCAGCTCAGCTGTGTCAACAGCAGATGCACTAAAGCTGCACGCTCTTGCTACCTACTTTGCATTTTGCAACTGAAAAAAATAACATAGGTCCGGAGAAAAAATTTAATGTTTGTATTTAAATACTTGTGCAGCCTTCTTTTCTGAAGACCATGTGGTGCTTAATGGTGTAACAATGTAGCTTGGCAAGCAACAACTGATTTGCTTTTATCTAAAAATAAAACTTATTGATGTTTTGTGGCACATGGTGCCTCGAGTCTCAATGAGCACCCTTTATGGCTGAGAATATTTTTGCCATTGGGTCAGCTTTGAAAATATGGCAGAATGTTTAATCTTGTGACATGAGAAAAGACCTTGCGACAAAATGAATGTAATCCTTATCATTCAATAAAGGTGCTGAAAAATTCGGTACACATAGCAGAAGGAAATGCAGGAACTTAGATGGGAAATCAGGTAAGAAATTTACTAACCACGTTAGGAATGCATGAGGCTCACAATTAATAGAATAAGAAAGCCCTGGAGAAGATCTCTGACTTGCAGTGCAAGACCTGTGCATGCCTATGATGATATTGCGGTATTCATGGCTGAGACAGGACCGTTCAACCTTGTACACTGTAACACTCTGTGCATTTCTTTCAAATCTTCTTGTGCCAACAGGTGTACACTGCATGCTGCAAACAGTAAAATCTTTGTTATTGTACTAAATACAGTTTTCATGTTCATTGGGTTCTCATTTTAAGAGATCACATTAAGGAAGGAAGGAAGGAAGGAAGGAAGGAAAGAAGGAAGGATGAATAGGTGGAAAGACAGGGAGGTTAGCCAGTTCTCAGACCGGCTGGCTACCCTGTGCTGGGGAAAGGGGATATAAAATATAATAGAAAAGAGATGTTACAAAAATGGGGGGGGGAAGAAAAGCACAGAAAGAAAGGAGAATATCGCACTGCTTAAAGTGTCTCTCTAAGACCAGTTCTCCGTAAGAAGCACAACAATGCTTTCAAAGCCTTGTGTGATGAGGACGGTCTCGGCCAGTGTCCCAGGATCCTTTCCTCCGACAAAAGGCGTTTGTCAAGTCTATCTAACGCTCTTAAAAGCTCTTTCCTGGGCGCACTGAAGCGAGGACACTCACAGAAAAGGTGGGCGATAGCTTCCTCGCACCTACAGTTATCGCATTCAGTGCTGTTGGCCAATGTATCTCTTCTTGATGCGTGCTTAGAAAGGACGTGACTTGCCGATCTGTTAAACACGCGTGTTGCGAATGGGCCTTTCATAAGCAAACACTGTGTGAAAGGCCCTGACTTATATGTGCGTAAAATGCACGCAGCGCGTTCCCATTACGTCCATCTCCGACATGCAAGGGATGTCCGAAGGACACGGAAAGTGCGGCCTAACTATCGTACGAAGAACCGTCGTCCGCTGGACGTATTCGACACATTCCTAGGATATATGTTATGGCAGTGGATTTCCATAGGATATCCATAGGACGTCATTGTTGTCAATGGGATGTGACTTTTGATGCTTCTACGTACGAGTCGAGCGAGTAATTTATAATATAACTGCTATATAATCTGCTGCTCTGAACTCCGTCGCCACAAAAATATCGTGACTTGCCATCACGCCCCGGCCTTAATGATGCCATCGCGCCCCGGCCTTAATGATACGCAAGCTTAATAAGCTTGGGTATTTGTGCTAGCACGCCAACCATTTAGTGTACGCTGTCAGACTGTCACAGACATCAATGAGGCTCAAACACAGGATATATACATGCGCTCCTTCCATTCTGTTCGCGCTTCATGCTGCTGACGGGGACTAAGTCGAATCTAACGGAAAAACGCAAGTCAGTCCAAATAATGACTATTCAATTTTACCCTAGAATAAGCGTGATTTTGCTTCCAGAATGGTGTTTAAAAAATGTGGTTGATCCCTCTTATATAGGAATCGGTATAGAACACGAAAGTGAAACGTGTCTTCACAGAAGTAGTGTAATGTTTATTGCACATTGATATATAATGTCTATTGGTGTTTTGTGACTAAAGCGCCCTTAGGCGTTGATGCACCCACGCTGACGCCTGGTGGCACGTCTCCTCCATCACGACTACCAACGTCGATGACCATGAGCAACCGTCGTGCATATGGAAGCTGCACTACGCTGCACACGCTAGCACAACGCGAAAGACGAAGCACGTAACTGACACACTAATACAACGCGCAAGACAAAGCACGTAACTGAATCGTCACCGAGTCAAATCAGCGCGTACAGCGCGTCGTAATTGCAGCCTCCGCGATCAACTTCAGAAACATTTTCAGAGCTAATTGCGGAGGCCACGCTCCGCTGTGCTGAGTACGGTGAACGCCACCTAGGTGGCGTTGGTAGTGCTTCTTGATGCCAGCATCCCTTCGAATGCTGGCATCGAGGCGTCGTAGTATAGTGCCTAGAATATAATACTTACTAGTGTGCCGACCGCCGGGCGTTTCCAATGGGAGACGCTGGCACCGCCGGTGATGCCTTCCGCCGGAGGCCCCCAGACGGCGACACTGTTTGGGACCGTGCTAACCGAGCGGCGCATCACGCGTCACTTGCGCTTCGGGTGCACTTCGGATGCGCGTTCATAAGCGCAGTCGGTTGCGGCGCGTTGTAGCTTTCGAGCAAGTAGCATGTGGTGCCTCCGCATGTCATTGCTGGGTTTCTTTCTGTGCGCGTGGTTCGCACTTGTGTCTGTTGACGGACGGAACCGAGATGTCGCAGAAAACGAGGCGTAAACACAGCACCTGTTTTGTCCCATATTGTACAACTGGATAGCGCTCAAACAACGAGCAAGTCTCATTATTCAGCGCCTGTTGACTGGCCAGAACGTTTTGGCGAGTGGGAGAAGAATATAAGAGGGCTGATCGAAGGCTAACTCTGGCGGCTGTCGCTTGTGAGAAACACTTTAATAATTGCTACATTGAGCGCTCCTTCAAGATTAGTCGACGGCGTGTCGCCCATGAAAATGTGCCCTGTTTAATTACCGTCATTTATGGTAATTAATTTAATTTATGGTAATTAGATACAACTTGGTGCGAATTTAGCATTTGTGGACATGTCTCGCATATAATAGTTTACTGTGGAAAAAATTTACGCTTCGGAAACCACGTATTTATTTATTGGTATTTTTCGCAGAAACACCCCGTATCGTGTAGCGTTATATAGAGACTTTTAGTATTGCGGAAAATGCTTGCGTTAGCGTTAGCGTGTTACGCACGCTAAATCTTTGCGGAACGCTGTTCGATAGAGTTTTAGTACAGCGTAAGACAACGATGCGCCGCTAAGCGCAAAACCATCTAGCTGCGAGTAGTCAAAGCTGCAAACTGAGCAGCTCGACAACCAAACTAGCCGTGTGGATCCACGCCAAGCCTTGAAACGAGCCTGCATGTCAAGCGCTCGGGCCGAGGGTGCCACCTTGTTTGCAACGCTAAAAACTTAGCGAGCGTTTAGCGTCTCCGCTATATTTGAAAAATAGCGGACGCACGCTACCCGCAAAACTGAAATAGCGTTCTGAGCATGCGCAGTCTGACCCCGCTATTTTATTGCGTTTAGCGTGGTGCCATTTCCGCAATACTAAAACTGTCTAATGATAACTGTGCCTACGATCGTTTGTAAGTGCAACGAAATCATATTCTTTCGATTACGCTTTGCACCTCAACCAACGCTCCGCAGAACGAAACGGGCTGGGACAGCCCATTGGCGTCTGTCGCACACGCGCGCGTTGGCTAGAGACGCCGCTCGGCATAGCACGGTCCGTACGGCTATCGCCGTCTGGTGGCCGCCGGCGGAAGGCATCATTCTCCGTGCCACCGGAAAGCCCGCGGTCGTCACACTAGTATGTATATTCTAGGCACTATAGTCGTAGTGCTGAGACCACCGAAGCGTTCACTGTCGGTGCGCGTTAGTGTCATAATGCAGTACTTCTCTTTTCTGCTCGTAGGCGGCGGCACCGCCCCGAGCAAGAGCGCGGGTACACTGGCCTTCAGCGTGTTAGATATATAAGGCGCGTCTGTGTAGCTTTCTGCAAATGCGTTTGTGGCGCAATGGGTTAAACGCTCGGCGATCTATCGTCGCGGACCGAGAGGTCGTGGGTTCGATTTCCAAATTTTGCATGTTTGTGGAACTTTTTCTTCTGGTTTCTTTCTTTGTATTATGTTCTATGACGTATTTCCGTGACGGAAATACGTCAGTGAAGTCTTGGTGGACCCCGGCATTAAACACTTTCGTGTTAAAATGCTGCTTTAACGCTGACTATAACGACAGGTGGCTCGAACAACTAGAACGGTCGAGTGTGGGGATAGTTTAATTGGTGATTAGCCGAGTTCTGAGTGCTGCGCTGAATCCAACAAACACAGCCTCCATCTTCTCTCGCGCACCAGCTGGTTCACCGACGTAAATGCTTGTAATCTATACGTAGGTAATACGCTTGGAAGTGCAATTTGACATAGGGATTTAATGCCTGTTTCGATGAAAACTATCACTTTCCCTAAAGCGTTCCAACAAAAGCAGGCGCGCACCACAATCAAACTTGTTGGCAAATCCAAAAACAATTATGGTCATAAAAATTGACTAAAGCATTTCAGAAGGGAATTGTAAAAGTTAAGCAATATATATATATATATATATATATATATATATATATATATATAAATTTCGCCGTACGCTGTGTGTGCGAGTGAAAGCGTATGAGGATGAGGCGGCAATCGTGGCTCAATGTAGCGCACTAGAGGGAGGAAGGCAGGCCGGAAGCGCGCGGACATCTTTCGTGCTCGCGAGGCATATGGGGGTGAGGCGACGGAGAGGGAGGGGGGGGGGCATTCTGCTCCGCTGTTCCTGCCGCGTTTACTCACTCCAACGTTTTGACGGCGATGCGTTCATGTTTGCTTGTGCGCGCGTGATACCATGCTTGTTAATTTAGTTAGTATACCTACGTTTACAAGTTCAGATGGCCAATACAACTACTATCCTTACGTCGCATAGCTATCTGCTGATTTGCTACTGCAATCGATGCTTCGCCTTTCGGGCGAAACTGCGTCTTTGTTTTATCTATCGGCGCAGAAAAACCTACCTATACAAGGCCGACTCGTAAAGTCCGGGCACTTCGGCCTCATCTCTCATCAATGAGCATTAGGGGGGGGGGGGGGGGGATGCCGCAGCGCTGAACGCAGAGCGGGAGCCATAAAATTTACCGCGCGTTCTGACGTGACTATCACGTGTTGGGCCGAGACGCTTGGCTTCAATTGCGTTGCGTGATGCTCCCTCCGAACTTTTCCCTTCCTCCATGGCTGGAAAGTATACTGCTTAGCCTGCCACCGTGCAAGGCAAAGCAAAGTCTCGTCAAAAGCAAATATCTCGTCCCTACTTAATATAACGTAGGGACGAGATATAAAATTGAAGAAATGTTGTGCGTAACCTTATCAGCCGGGTAAAGTTTCGTTTGTCATTTATCAGATTTAAATAGTGGCTTCATAAAGAGTTCAGGAGGTGTAATAGTAGCTGAACTGTTAGGTAGACATTATTTGCGAAAATTTCATTTTCATTTCATTCCATTTTGTTTGGGCCCATTTACAAGCAAAATGGAGGGGGCCAAGGTAAAATCGAGCTATTTGCCCTTATGATATAGTGATTTCGGTGAACGCTCTCCTTTCGTTACCCTTATCAAGTCACCCTGCAATGGGCTGCCGAACTTGCATGGGTAAAGCCAAATGACAACGTTGTTGGAACCAACACATGTGAATCGTAAGGAACCGCTGCCGGCTAGACGGTGAATATGTAAATATACCTGTAAGAAATAATGCAATGCTTAAAGCGTGGTAGGAAAGTTAATGTGTCCGTGGTTTCCTATGTCCCAAACTTTGTGGTCTAGGAGAACACCACCACCCTTACTAGTGGCCGCCGCGGAGCTACCCCCCCCCCCCCCCCCCCCCTCCATATTTCACTTTACCCACCAATGTGTTGATCCACGGCCTCACAACGAATGTTGCAATAAGTCAGCCGAATGGCTACACACATACATAGAAACAAGAACGAAAGAAATGCACAAATCACTGTAGCAATTAAACAGAACCGTTAATCAGGGTGTGGTTCTTACACTTTGAATCAGCCTAGGTTATCGGTTGCGCAGATCAGCAATAATGGCGTCGCATTTGCACTTAGAACTGCACAGTACGTGAGATCTCCGTAAAATTGAGATGAATAAAAATAACTTTGCATGCCCTAGCTCATAACCGTCTTATTGGCAACCATGTCTGCATGAACAGGTCTAAACATTTCATGAGAAATTATTTACATGAAAAAAATGGCCAGACTGAATGCTAATCAGTGATACAAGAATCAACCTACGCAGCACCACCTTCGAGTCAGCTGGATGCCTCCGCTGTTTACAGCCTGGCCCAGGGGCGCAGCCAAGGAGTGAGAGAGGAGGGGGGGGGGAGCACATTGGACATGTGTCCTTCCCGAAATATCTGCGTACTAGAATACGTAGCATAAAACGACGTGGGACCATACCCGCCTTTTCCGGTCAAGTGGAACCCCCAAATCCCTCCCCCCCCCCCCCCCCCCTCACTAAGAAAGCGAAAATCCTGGCTACGCCACTGGTCAGGCCATTCTGGAAAACCTGTCACCCTTGGCACTGCATGCAAAACCAATTTTGAAAGCGACTTGGCAGCAGCAGCTCATCGCAGAATACTAAGGATGGACACGTTTTACCTTTAAAAGCATGCGGTGCACCTATATGTCCTAATTTTCTTGTTCCCTTAATTCGAAAGTACAATTAAACTACTTGCGTTATTAGGAGATTTAAGGATGTTGGAATTGATACGAATATATGCCAAATGGAACTAGTAGGAGAAGAAAAAAGTTCAAACGTCTACATGTATCATTGCTTATTTTGGCAAACTTGCAGCCAATTTTTTTATGCGTTTGAAGTGGAAAACAATATGACCACTAGTATAACGCGTTCTTGATTTTTATAAACAGATACATGTATAATTCGCCTCTGATTCTGGCAAAAAAAGACAGTCGCATATTCGCCCGAAAGGCGAAGCATCGCTGGCAATAGCAAAGTAGTGGACAGCTGAACAAAGTAAGGACAATACTGTTATCGGCACACTAACTAAATTAACAAGCATGGTGTCACGCGCGCTCAAGCAAACATGAACGCTGTGATGAGGAAAAACAACGACAACAAATTTGCCGGTGTTTCCAGTTGGGCCCAGGATCCTTTAATAATGACACGGCAGACGGGAGCTTGCTACACGAAACACAGACTTTAACAGACACGCTAGCACGATACAGACTATTTACATACAGACGATTTACATGTACGCGGACTAGAGTCCGCGAATCGTTTGTCCTATATAAACATGTGCCTAGCACTCACGCGTCACCACTCGCCCGTGTGCCTCGTCGCTGCGGTGCCCGTGACGGTGGTTGTGATGGTGGAGCGTCGTTGTGGCTACGTCGCTGCTGTCGCGCCGCACCTTGTCGCGACGTGGCAGCAGGAAGAAAACAGCAGGCCGGTAGAACACCAGGCCACTGCTGTAGCTGGCCAGTAACGCCTGGCCTGTAACGCCTCGGCTGCTATAACGTCGGGCTCGGTCGGCGGACAGGTAGCTCAGGCGCTCCGGTGTCCAGCAGGAAGCACTGCACCAGGCCGCTATCACAGCAGGCCGCTGGTACACAGGAGAGCAGAGCCACGAGCGGGATCCACGACCAGGTCCGCACGGTAGCAGGACGCCCGGTCGCCAGTCCTCGGGCTCGCTCAGCAGGCTGGTAGCTCAGGCGTCCCGGTCCAAGCAGGAAGCACTGCACCAGGCCGCTATCACAGCAGGCCGCTGGCGCGCAGGAAAGCCCAGCCACGAACTGGATCTCCGACCAGGTCCGCACGGTAGCTGGACACCCGGTCGCCGGTACCCGAGCCTGGAGCCGCCGTTTTGCGAGCTTGCGTTCGAGGCTGCCGCTCGCTCTCACGCTCTGCGTGCTCTCGTGCTCTCACGCTGCTTCCTTTTTTGTTCATGGCACGTGGTGGTCTTTTTCCATTGTCATCATCAGCAATCCTCTTCTTGGTGCTGCCATACAATCACCATCACTTCAAGCTGGCTTGTCACGCACTTTGTCTTGGCACCGCACGCCACTATCCACATCATCACAAACGCATGTCACTCGATGACCGCGGAATCTCGCTGTCAAAACGCCGGAGTGAGTCAGCGAAGCAGCAGCAGCGAGCGAAGTGAGCTTTGTGCCGGCGCTCGCATCAACGCGATCTTAGCCGCGAGAACACAGGGAAGATGGAATCTGCCCTCGCTGTACATGGCGTTCAAGATGCAGCCAGCGGGCGGCCTCTTGCGGCGCAGAATGCGTCCCCTTTAAGCACTTAAACTCCTTTTGAATGAGCTTTCGTAACGAAAGTGGCGCGTCGTTGTCTCCAACTAGAGTCTATCGTCCCCTATGAGCAACATTGTCCTGCGATGACAATGACAACGACGCTGACAGTACACTATTACCAACGCCGCGAACATGGTTTCCGTTTCGTAGTCGATGGTAACTTCACGGCGATTTTCAGCCCTTTGTTCTTTAATTAAGTGCTCTTTGAATTGGGTGAATATGGTAATCATTCATTCGTGGGATGTCGTTTTTGCTTGACACTCTGCCGAGGACAGGCCGAAGATTGGCGTTTTGGGCGGGAGATAGCCTGCTTCGACGCATACAGTGTTACCCAAAGCGCCGCCAAGACCAGTCAGGTGCGTGTGTGCTGACCAATCATGTTCGAACAACTATGCTTCTTCCTTCAGGGGTTTTACGTGCCAAAACCAGTTCTGAATAGAACATTAGGGGGACGCAAGCATAGGGGCCCCAAGCGCTAGGGGGCCCCTACGCTTGCGTCCCCCTAATCTGAAACTCTCTATTATGAGGCACGCCGTAGTGGAGGGCTCCGGATTAATTTTGACCACCTGGGGTTCTTTAACGGGCACTACAACGGAAGAACACATGCGTTTTTGCATTTCGCCTCCATCGAAATGGGGCCGCCGCGGCTGGGATTCGATCCCGCGACCTCGTGCTCAGCAGCGCGACGCCTTAGCTGACTGAGCCATCTCGGCGCGGTTGTTCGAATAATTCGGCGAGGACTAATTTCATGATGAAAATAACTGAAGTCCTGGCCGATGAAAATGTCCAGGCGACAGTCGATTGGGCTCTTCGGCCGGGATCTATATTTCATCGAAATGTCGAATTAACCGAAGTGGAATTGACGGGAGTCTAGTTTAATTATTTAGAATCATATCTATGTTCGAAATCTAACTCCATTTAAATTTCATTTGCTCCAACCATAACAAGTCACCACTGCACAACAGATGCATCTTGTTTTATGTGGTACGGGCACCACATCTAATAGAGTGGATGAGTCTCAAAAAAGACCATTCTCAAATCTAGAAAGGACAAGGTGACTGTATTTGAGAATGGAGTAAATCGGCGACAGTCGTGATTTGAGAAGGCAGGAGGACGAAGCGGAGATGGGCGCGACCTTCAGAGCTTGACCATGCGTGTGGGGCGGACGTCAGTCCTTGCAGACGGCCAGCGCCTCATTGCGCTCATCGACAAGGTCCTTGCCAGAGACCTCGAGCTTGCCCCGGGCAAAGTCCGACATGGACAGTCCGTCCACGATGCGCCAGCGCCGGTGGGCATCGATCTGCACAGGGTAGCTGAAAACCACGTCGACCGGTGACCCGTACGAACCGTCGCTCATTACTGCCATGGAGACCCACTCGCCCTGCGAAAACGTGCCCGTCAAACACGTGGATGCAATTATGTACATGGCACTAACAAAATTTTACGAGCCTTGTTTTCTCGTTTCATGTTGTCGCGTCCGCAACGGTGCCACAACCTTTGTTTGGTACTACTGCCTTGTTATTTTGTGATATGTCAGTCTTGATCACCGTGTCAATTCGGTTAAATCTGTTTAGTTATTGAAAAAATGAAATCTACGTTCTGCCGTAGCTCATTGTTTCCGTATGTGTCATTATTTGTAGCCTTTCACAAAGACGTTACTTCGCATTTTATAATTTCTTGGAGATAATAGTGGCGCCATTTACTCACCCACTGTATACATGGCAGGATGTCCCCATGACAGTTCTTAAACTCTGGGACCTCCTTCTGTAGAGGGCGATTGTACACCACTTATCTTATGAACTACAGTAATCTTTCACCTTCAAAACTGTAGCAAAATTTGCATATTTGTCTGCCGTGCTTTGGTACGTTTTACGAGGGAAGTTGTTACATATATTTTTTATTGCAAGCCTAGTAGCTTAGCAGGACAAACGAGTCATATTTTCCGAAACAGCCATGTAGTGTCAGTGGGACTTAGGCGTTCCACTTGCTACAAATTAACGACATGTGGTCTAGAAGGGAAATTAGTTGCAAACTACTTCTAAACCTCTCATTTACTCCTACCACACAAAAAATTCAAGAGTTTTTTTTTTCACGATGTAGTCAGAAATCATTTTGCATCGAGACCCTAGATGGTCAGGGGGCCTTATGCGTCCCACTTTTTAAACCATCGTGTAATGTCAGTGGCACAAAGTAGTCCCACTTTTTTGATAGACGGCTTGGTGCAGAAAAAAGTTATAAGGACCTCCTTTACTCATACCGCTCATAACAGTTCAAGGGTTTTGTAAAAATAGATGCCGTCAACAAAAGGTTAAAGGGACACTAAAGGCAAATACCAAGTCGACGTGGACTGTTGAAGTGCCTTTCCAGAAACCTCGCAACGCTTGTTTCGTGCAAAGAAAAGACTTAGTTTACGAGAAAATTGCACCTGAAGGGTCCGAATAACTTTATGGCAATTCAAATCTGCCGCCACCCCAGCCGAGGAGTGGTGACGTTGCATTCGCCATGGCATACGCCATCACCGCCCTTTGGTTCCGTCGGTGAGTAAAACGTCGCCCGACAGACGGCGGTACGACGCGCCGCTGCAGCTGCTTTCGGTCAAGTGGCGTGGACCGTTCGCGCATCCCGCGGCATCACATAGATATATAGTATATTCTAGGCACTGTAACATGGACGTGGAATTCTCTGCTGCTTGCAGTTTGTGCGAGTTTCGTGAGCCAGCAAAACCAGCGCAGCACTAGCGAAGCGATAACGAAACTACTGAAACGCGAAAGCGCGGGCGGCGCAGAGTCGAGCGAAAACGAAACCTTTCGACTGCCGCATCGTTGGCGACGGTGTAATGTCAATAAGTTCTTTTTTTTAACAGCGAAGCTGTTTAAGTCAGCCGTAATTTCTGGTGCGTAGCCGTGGTAGCCATGGCAACACGGAAAAAGAGGAGGAGACCGCATGCATGCGCACGCGGTCCCCTCCTCGCCAGCTTCCTGCCTTCCCGACCCCTGCCTCTCCTTTCTGCGCGGCGCGCTGAGCTAGGAGAAAAAAAAGGCGAAAGCTTGCACTAGGCCGCGCAAAGCTCAAGACACAGCGAAGCTGGCCGATTGATAGCGAGCGGCTAGCCTCCAGTCGCGTTCGGCGTCGGCAAGCAGCAGCGTTTTTGGCACTGTGCCAACCTTGGTTAGCCTGCCTGCGTTTGTGGCATGCCAGGAACGCTGTCGCTCGTAGGCGCCGACGTGTCCAGTGCTAGTCACGCGAAATGTCGCCAACGCGTTCGGCGTCGGCAAGCGACAGCGTTCTTGGCACTGTACCAACCTTGGTTAGCCTGCCTGCATTTGTGGCATGCCAGGAGCGCTGTCGCTCGTAGGCGCCCACGCGTCCAGCGCTAGTCACGTGAAATGTCGCGAAAGGGAAGGTACCTCCGAAAATGATCGCTCGAGAATACCTTCCTACATGCGCCGCAAAGTTAAACCAAGTTAAGACCTATCAGCAACCAAGTTCATACCTAGCAGTAGCATCCAGTAAGATTCGCTGTGCCTATGCTTTGCGCGACCGAGTGCAAACTTGCCTGATTTGTTTCTCTAAAAATGACATAGAACGGGTCAAGTAGCATTTTCTTTCGTCTTATTATACAGTACAATGATATTTTTATAACAAGTAGTTGAGTACTAGTGGCACAACTTAGAGGGGCACTAAAGCAAAACAATAAATCAACTTAGACTGATAAAGTATTCTTCGAAAACTCTACTGTCTTTAATTACACCGCAATATGTCAATTATTAGAAGAGGAATGAAGCTCAAGGTTAATTTTTTTTAATTTCGCTTGGTAGTCCTGACGTCAGCACTTCAGTGTGACGTGACGACTTCTGAAGTAATTTTTCGTATTTGGGCCACGTTGGCTCAGTAAAAGTTCGCGAAACTTGCCATATTCATTCTTGGGCTCCTTTAGAACACAATTTAGTCAATGTTTACCGCTAAACAATTAACTGGGACCTAGAAGACGCTTTCAAAATCAATGACGTCACGGTGACCTCGTGTGGGAACTTCAAAGTGGCGTCGCCGCTCGCCTCTTTGATCTTTGTCCCTTTCTGGCTTACCAAACGGCTTCTCGCGGTACGTGTGGTGTTTTCGGTATTGTGGAAAGGTAATATACTGATACAGAAGAAATAATTTGCCCCCTTAGTGTCCCTTTAAATGAGGAGTGCCTTCGTCATCGGCCAGGTACTTGAATGTCCCGAGGGAGTCTCTAATCGTGCCGTGCATTTACCTCAATTTCTCGGTTACTAAGGCTCTATTCGCGATAATATTGACGCCTTAGAGATACTCGAGCACTAATACATCACTTTAGTTTGAGTTAGTATTTGCCTTTAGTGTCCCTTTAAGCGCCATGGCACTGTGGTCCACACGTCTTTTTTTACCAAGTTTCACTTCACTGTGAAAAAAAAAAACTTTGTGTCCGTGGGACACTCAAATTGTGTCCCAATATCTGTGAACCGTTTCGAAGACAAATAGGAATGCCGCAGTACATCCAACATCGGATATCCTACCGTGGACGTCACAAACTTCGATCTTGTATCTAGACCTTTTGCTGCCCACACGTGAATAGTAGTACTCCCATAGTGTTGGTATTTCAATTTTAATAACGTGATTGAATTACGTCTTCTTATATGGTTAAATTACAAGAATATGATATCTGTCTGCAGCTCATGTGTACGTACGTACTTTGTTTATTTTCTGGGGCAATTTACTTATGATACTTCAGTTAAACTTCATTATGCGATTTGGGCCTGTTGGAAGGCCTAGAAGAATGAAGAGTACACATGCACTGCAGTGCGCGCTTGCGTATATATGTACACGTGTACACGCGATGCATCTGATCTCGCTGTATGGACGGGAACGCTCACTGCATCTGTCACACAGCAGCTGCTGCGAACAAAGTATTCGTTATAGCAAACACTGTGCAAAAGACCCTGACATGTAGGCGTGCAATGTATGCATCATGTCTCCATGATGTTCCTCGGGCACCATGCAAGCAATATCCGCAGGACAAGAAAAATGCCGCCAATCTATCGTGTGAGGGACGCCCACATGATGTATTCAACACATCCCTGTGATATCCATGTCCTGGCAGTGGGTGTCCGTGGGACATTCATTGGACGTGATTGTAAACATTGGGTTTTCAAGGCCTGGTGACAACGCGACGTCAACGCCACCACACCACTGTGACATCATGGCACAAAGAACCATGAAACTAGGATACTCGTATGATTTTGCATTGCATCTCAGCAAGAGCCGTAGGCTGCGTCAGCTAAGAGAGCACGTGTGCCAATCAGAAGGCCAGTCAAGCTCGCTGAGCAGTTAGAACTTACTTCTGTAGAACAGTATTTAAGTCAACGAATACCAATACGAACCATGTTTCTCATCGTTCTCTTGTTGGCTAAATTAATTCGGCGTTTTCTCGCAGGTTTTATAAGTCCTTTCATTTGTTCCGGGTATCTAAGGTTATATGTATACAGCATGTTTCTGTGAAGATGACACCGGTCGAAGCGGCCGAAGGCGATAGGCCGAGACAGACACGGAGGAAGAAGCGAACAAAGAGGGAGCATTATGAAACAAAATTTTGGCCGAGTCGGCCCTCCACGCAATGACGTCGCGTTATTTTTGTGTCTTCCACCGCAGCGCATCAGCGCATGCTATTCTAAAAATAATAATAATAAAAAAAAAAAAACGTGCACGACTGCAACGTACGCGCAGCTGCCTCCCTCGCAAGTTGCAACGACGACAATTAATGTATACGGTGCAAGAAACGTTACCGAAGTTGCACAAGTGTACTGGGAGCAAATGTGCACAGAGCGGTTAGCGAAGCACCCGAACAAGTGCGCGTCACACTGGGCCGAGCGTAGCGGACGTAGGATCACGTGCTGGGCCGACGTTTCAGAGGGAAAAGGCCAGGAGGGATGGCTGCACATATAGTTGGCTTGCTATAGCTGACTGAGTGACGTAATGAGCCTTCCTACAGTTCCGTCTTCCATGGAAATGGCACAAGGAGGAGGCGAACAAGCGGAACTTTCAATGGGAACGATAAGCGTTACGTTTTATATTGACCCTAGAAATAGGCACTTTTTATGACGTCAGAGCATATGGCGATGACGGCAGCTGAACGTACTTTCGATTCTGAAATCGAAACCACGTATGTAACAGCACTGACCTCAGGGGTGCCGTGCCACCAGTCGTGCACGTGGTCAGCCGCCGCCTTAGCTGCCGACATGGCGCTGGTGAGCTTGCGCGCCTCATAAACTTCGGTTCCGCGCTCCTGCACCATCTGCAAGGAACAAGAAGATTACACATTATATAACTTCAAGCACGTAAGAATCTTGGCCATAGATCTCATGTACTTCATGATAATTGTAGGTGGCATGCAAGAAAATGCGGGTAACCCAAACAAATCTCAAAATTATAGCGTTTCCAAAGATCATTGGATAAATCTTGAGTGGGAGCTTAACACTGTCGTTGAAAAGAAAAGTGTGCAATCATTGCATTCTACCGGTGCTAACACATGGGGCACAAAGTTAGAGGTTTAAAAAGAAGCTCGAGAACAATTTAAGGAGCGCGCAAAGAGCGATGGAACGAAGCATGTTAGGCATAACATTAAGAGACAGGAAGAGAGCGGTGTGGATGAGAGAGCGAACGGGGATAGCCGATATTCTAAGTGACATTAAGAGAAAAAAAGTGGAGCTGGACAGGCCATGTAATGCGTAGGATGGATAACCGGTGGACGATTAGAGTTACAGAATGGATACCAAGAGAAGGGAAGCGCAGTCGAGGAAGGCAGAAAACTAGGTGGCGTGATGAAGTTAGGAAATTTTCAGGCGCAGGTTGGGATCAGCTAGCGCAAGACAGAGGTAACTGGAGATCGAAGGGAGAGACCTTTGTCCTGCAGTGGACATAAATGTAGGCTAATGATGATGACATTGATTATATTCATTTATTAAAAAAAGACAAAAAAGGAATGAAAAGTTGAAGATCTCGCGTCAGTATTCGCCTGTTGAAAGAGAGAGTGTGACGTACGGTGAGGAATTCGCCCTGAAAATAGGCTTCGTCTTTTATGGCATCGGTGACCTTGACGCTCCGACCGTTGACGGTCACCGACGCGTGGCTAGCGTCCGGGAACTGGGTGGAGGAATGGTTGCCCCAGATGATCACGTTGCGCACGTCCCCAGCCGTCACCTTTAGCTTCTGCGCAATCTGCAGTAGCGTCGAAGAGGTAGGGTTATTCCTCGAAGATCCCCTATAGCAGGGTTTAGGCATTGGAAATGGGCAAGTGCGATGCGTAGATCACCGCGCCGACGATCGCGTCTACAAATTGTCAAACCGCTGCACGGCTCAAAAATAGCTCCAAGTGTCAAAAAAAAAAAAATCACAGCATATCCACGGGGTGAATGATGATGAGTGGCCGAAGCTCCGGAGGGAATCATCGGATCTCCCTCTTAAGGGGACGCTAGCACAAACGCGTTAGAAACGTGCAGTACTCTCTAGTAAGGGGGAGCGGCCACAGCGTCTTACGCAGCCATTTACACATGCCGGAACGTGCACCGCGTTTGCCGACGCCATCACATGACTGCTGAGAGAGTATACCCCACGTATTCATAAACGCTCCTCGACTTGAACTTGACTTGCCACCGCTTTGGGCAGCGCGTTCGGAACGCGTTGAAGGTAAGGCGGAGAGGCCACAGCGTCTTACACCAGCTTCTTAAACGGGCCGTAACGCGCTAGCACAAACGCGTTAGAAACGCGCTAGAAACGCGGCCTTTCGTTAATGTTGGGTATTTATTGCCATCGTGGTGCGTGTGTCCATGTCCGCTTCGTGGCGTAGTGGGCTAACGCCGCGCGCTTGGAAGCGAGGGGTCCCTGGTTCGATTCCGCGCTACGGACACAACTTCGGAACTTTTTTTCTCATTTTTCTCAGACTGGTTACACACTACTGGTTACACACTACTACTACGACGACGGGGACGGAACGGGTGCCGCTATAAGGAGCTTCGCCCCTAAAAAAAAAAAGCCCGTACGTCCTTCCTATCGAAAGAGATCCGCTGCCTGTCGGAGAAGCAAAACGCCACTGGAAGTGCGCTGCGCAGCAGAAAAGGGATGAGAGAAAACAGGCGGGGCTCGTGATGTAAACGTGACGCGGTTCCTCGGTTCTTAGGTATGACAGAAGGCAGTGAAGAAATGTCTCTTGCGCACGCTAATGCAGACAAAGGGGGAGAGTGTCTGTGTTGGCAGTGAAGCTCTCCTCTTGGTAGCATGGCGACGCGACATTTGAATTTATCCTATCTACTATAATAACGAAGCAATTAAGAAACATTCATACGGTAAAACGCTTACTAGACAGCGCTTTAGAACTTCAAATGTATAACCAAATTTCTGACGGGGCCTGGTGAAGAGTCCCGTAAAGACAGCGATAAGTGGCAAGGTTCTTATATGCGTTTTATAATGGCGGATGTGCTTTAGTAAGCTACACAACTGTGTAATGCGGAGAAGCATAGTTAAATTGTTGCGGTAAAGGGAAGTGAGAATTTGCGCATGTAGTAAGTGTGAACAACGTGTAATGATTTATTGTACATTAGCGGCACCTCCAGGACACCAAAGGGAAATCTGGAATGCGCAGTGGTCCGAGGGCCTCGGCAGCATCAACCCATGGACCGCCCTGGTTTCAGCTTTGGGTGCACGCTAGCCCTTGTGTGTCCGGTGATCATGGACAGCCCGCTTAATTATAAATGTCAAGTCCTCTACTGGGGCATCCGTTTCCCGGCATTGTTTTTATTTTCGTATGCTAAATGATCTCACGGCAACGCAGATATGTGTTGCACGTGTAATGTATATTAAAATAAGGTGTGTAATACATGTAGGTATTGGACATGTACTGAACATATGTGTAAAGCACCTCCGCCGTTATGGAACGCATATCAGGCACTTGCTGCATAAGAACATATCACTGCGTTTTCGTAAAACAGCAGTAAAATGATAGCACTAAACACTAGAGCAAATGTGACATTGCATGCCTGCATCTTGGCTCTGTTGTGGTCGAGGCGCGTCAAGGCGGAGAAGTTCTCCTTGGGAATAGAGGGCGCATACTTGGAGCAGACCAGAGCAATCGTGTTGGCCGGGTTGCACACCACAAGTACCTGCGGGTCGCGTACGAACATGAAAAACCCCGTTAACCAGATTCACCGCCGCTACTCGAAATAATTCGTATAAATTGGAGAACCAGAATAAACGACGCGTACGAATAATTCTGAACATCGCTCTCAGAAGACGCGCCCGCAGTGACACAGCGAGCAAGACACAAAATTGCCACCGCGATAAAAACAACGGCAACAGTCACCGGTGGCAAACCAACACCGCGGAAAAGAATGTGACTAAACAGGACAGGTCTAATACACTTAGCCGTCTCGCTCATAGTTGGACGTTGCGCGTGCTGTATGTTTTGAGAGAAATGAGCCAAATGACCAGTGCGATGCTTACAGCTTTAAAGCACCACTGACAGCGCAATCGTTGTTTAAAATTTATGATTTTATGAGGTGATAATAGAGGTAATAAATAATGATAGCAGCATTACGTATGATAAATTTTAACGTCACGTCAAAACGTCCGCACCAAGAACCATAAGATACGAACATCGCACCACGGCCTCGGTTGCAGCTCACCGGACGCGTGATCTCGAGGGCTCAAAAACCAGCGACGTCGAGGAGCGCGCATGTCATCGGCGTGAGAATCGGGGTCGTCGTCATCGCTAGGTGAGGCCGACTATATTGCGCGAGTCGAAATCGCTGCCACTGTGGATGTAGCGAACCGTGTTCAGTTTGGCGCCGGCAGAGCAGCGGGTCGGAAACTGACAACACTACAAGGAGCGATGAAGTTGAAAAGGTGCGCAGTGTCCGCCGCAAAATGAAGCGAGTGCTCAGGAAGCAACAATAAAAGTAAATCGGCAAATTCAGTTGCTTTTCCTTGGTGTCCAATTATTCCGACCATTGTCGAAAGTGAAGTTGACCAACTGTTGTCGGTGTCCCGCGTGGCGAGACAAATGATATGGCTGCCGAGATGCCATAACTCTTTGGTACAGGCTGAAGACATGCTGCGCCCAGCATGAATTCCCGGTAATGTCAGTGTATTCAGGAGTACACAAGTCATCCTTCTCACGACGCGTGCCCGTCCGACTTGCAGCATGCGACGATTCCGCCCCGGACACGTGGGGACGGGTGGGCGAGGGAGCGGCACGTGGGCTCTGGCCCGATCCGGCGTCCCTGCATGTATGTACGCTCGGAAAACTTTGTATCGTCGTCACGCACTACAAAGTAAACGTTATTGCTCCTACGATTTACACGAACATCGTCAATAAGAGCAGGTCACCGCAAGAGACAAACAGCTCTCAACAGCGCGCCGTCCATTTCCGTATACGGCTTCGATGACAGCAGCTGACGGCGCTTGCGACGACATCCATTACAGGCATGGCTAATGGTACAAGGTAGATATAGAAGTGTTAAGAAAGAGAGAAAAAAAACTATTAAGGTGATGTGGACCAAATGCTAAACTGAAAAGCATGTATAGCGTACCTGATTAGCTCAAGCATGCCAGGTGAATTTTAGTCACCGCCCCATTTCAAAGGGGGTGGCAATGGCCACCACTACCACCATAGTTATTATCATCGCCATCATCAATCACATTGAAGCATTTACAGTATCATTCCGAGATATAAGAACATATGCGAACAGATTAAAGCATATGAGTTAAAAAAAGTTGTCGCAGTTTCACCTGAAAGCGAAGCATCAATTGCGATAGCAAATTTGTAGAGAGCTATACAAGTATGATATTAGCTTTATCAGCTGTATAAACTTGGACATGCAGCAGCATCGGCAACACGCAGAACTGTTGTCGATGCCATCGTCGTTTTGCCCGCGTTCGCTCAAAATGCGTGCGGCGTTGGTGACTGTTGCCGGACCCTCTGATATAATAGGCACTTGGTGCCGCAGCTAACGTCGCCTCCTTCCCTCTCCCTCCCCCACGGCTCTCGCACGTCGGAAGAAGGCGCGTTTGCTCTACATATATGGTGATTGTAAAGGAGAAAAGAGACGCCTACTCTGCAGCCCTTAAGCGAGCATGGCGCAGAACGCACGTTTGTTCTCCGCCGTGCGTTCACTCCCCTGAAAGACGCGCCCCTCGCGCCCTTTCACTCGCACATACAGCGTTCGGCGACGATTTCAGAAGATAGCGCCAACCTTTCCCTTTCCCTCAAGAACCACTTATCATCATCTCCAAATGACGTCATACGGAACCTCACGGCGACGGCGACGCCGACGGCAGAAATCTGCTTTTGAGTGTCCATATAATTGCTATCGCAATAATAGGCACTTGGTGCCGCAGCTAAACGTCGCCTCCCTTTCCTCGCCCTCCCCCCTATGGCCTTTCATGCATCAGATAAAGGCGCGTTTGCTCTACATATATGGTGATTGTAAGGAGGAAAGAGACGCCTACTCTGCAGCCCTTAAGGGAGCACGGCAGACGCGCGTTTGTTCTCCGCCGTGCGTTCACGTCCCCCGTGAAAGCGCGCGTCCCTCGCGCCCTTTCACTCGCACATACAGCGTTCGGCGGCGCGCGGCGACGTTCATCTCCATTGACGTCATACGAAACCTCACGGCGACGGCGACGCGACGGCCGACGGCAGAGATCTGCTTTGGAGTGTCCATATAATTGCTATCGCAATAAAAATTTATCACAGTGCTCTTTTAAGAGAGGCGCCTCCTGAGGCCACCTTGCGGTAGTTCTGGGAAACAGGCTCGGGAAAGCCACCATCGCTTCCCGCCTCTCACTAGAGGAACAGCTTTGCATCGACGTGGAGAATTCTTTCCATGAATGATGTAGCAATACTTATTTACAGTGGGAGCGACAGGACAGCAGTTGCCGGTTCCGAGGACTGGCGCACGCATACTTTGCAGCTTTCTGGAGCAATGCAGTCACAATTACAAAACAACCTTGTTCCCGCCATTTTTTTATGCGATAGCAATTATACTCTAAAGCGGATTTCTGCCGTCGTCGTTGTCGCCGTCGCCGTCGCGTGAGGTTCCGCATGAGGTCAACGGCGATGAAATCCGTCCGCCGCGCTCAGGACGCTGTATGTGCGAGTGAACGGGCGCGAGCGACGCGCGCTTTCACTGGGAGCGAACGCACGTCGGAGAGCAAACGCGCGTTCTGCCTGAAGGGCTGCAGAATTCAGCGTCTCTTTCTTCCTTTCCATATACAGAGAGCAAACGCGAATTTTTCCGTCGCGCGAAAGGGTCTGGGGGGACGGAAGGGAGGGAGGGAGGGAGGGGAGGCGACGTTTAGCTGCGGCACCAAATGCGTATTTATATAAAAATGCCGCACGCGATCGGTGCGAACACGGGCAAAACGCCGACGGCGTCGACAACAGTTCTGCGCGTTGCTGGTGCTGCTGCATGTCCAACTTTATACAGCTGATAATACTACTATAGATCTCTAATAATTTGCTATCGCAATTGATGCTTCGCATTTCGGGTGAAACTGCGACACTTTTTTGTGACGGCCGCAGCTAGAGAAACCGCCTACGAAGTGGAGATGATTATGCGTGCACTCAGCTATTTATATGTTCCTTCAGAAATACATCGTCATACGTTTTGTGATCCGATATGTAGAGTTCAATACAGGAATACTGAATCAATTATACAGAAAAGCTTGGCATTCATATTCGCAACGGAAAATCCAAGACGACAGGTTGATAAAAAAAAAGAAACAAAACAGGAGGAGTCTCCCACCTTACTTTTTTTTCTCTGTCTGCGTGTCTCTTGAATTCTGCAATGCGATTATGAATGAAAGCTCTATAGCGACCACTGAACCCGCCTAGCCTGGATACCGAAAAAAAAAAGAGTTTGCTCACTCGCCGTGAACCGACGACGACGTACTCTGCCTGGTGCTACGATTTAGGATAAAACATGCCCAATCTGTTCACACATTATTGAATTTAAGCATTGGCTGCGCGGTACTCATGCCACAAAGAGTACTGGGGACATTTCCTACTTTTTCCAGGCAGGATTCACTAGGCCTCTGTGCAAGGAGCGACACCATCGCGAGAGGCCTATGAAATCGGCTGTGTTCAGCAGACAGGCGTCGTTCAACTACTTTTATTGAGTTATCAATGGGCGAAAGTATTTAATGAGAGAAGTCGGAGTAAACTTCGACGTATACCGAGCAGCGTCAAATGAGCATTTAACTATCATTGACGTCTGTATACTTCATTGACAACAGTTTGTCAATTCGCAGGCATTGAGATAAAGCAATTAACCCTGAGTTTGTGTATCCGTGCGACTGAAACACATGTGGTGGTGTATCGTCTCTTCACTACACTGCACGGCTGAAAGTACTTCGAGCGGATTCCTGCAGAACCAATATACGATAAATGTCGACGTCAATGCCATGCGAAACGCCGCATAACTAAGTTCTTCACTTCTGTAGGGAACTTCTGGAGTTTTCTGTTGCGACATCTGCTTCACTTCTCCGCAGCTGAACCCTCCTCACTCAATGCACACTCTGGTCTCCCTTCCCGTTCACCTC
>NC_051160.1:55057212-55085826 GCF_013339745.2 Dermacentor silvarum | reverse complement strand
CCAAGGTTCCTGGACTGATGTACGCAGACGACATTGTGCTACTAGCGGACAATAAGAAACATTTACAGATACTTGCGAATATATGTGGGCATGCAGTGACAAATTTAGGCCTTAAGTTTAGCACAGAGAAATCAGGAATATGATCTTTAATGAAGAGACGAGTAACTTCGTGGTAGACATAAACGAGGGAAAGAATTACTCAAGCAACCATCAAGATATTCTGAAAATAAGGGGAAGCGGAATGCAGCATTAATGAAACACAGAGCACTATGGGGCCACAATAAGTATGAGGTGGTGCATGGAATCTGGAAAGGAGTAATGGTGCCAGCGCTAACCTTTGGAAATGCCATTCTATGCTTAAAATCGGATATCTTGTCGGGTTTGGAAGTTAAGCAAAGATCAGTAGGCTGGTTGGCTTTCGGAGCCCACGGTAATACCACAAATGAGGCAGTGCAGGGTAAAATAGGTTGGGGCCCCTTTTGAAGTCAGAGAAGCACAGAGCAAAATTGGTTTGAAGAAAGGCTCAGGAACATGGATGAAAATAAATGGGCGGCTAAAGTGCATAAGCATCTCCAGATGAAAAGCGGGGACATAGAATGGGAAAACAGGTCAAGGATGGCAACCAAGTACAGGATAATCGAAACTGTAAATAGACAACCATAAGAAAGAAAGTGAGAGAAATTGAGACCGTGAATGGGATGCAAAGAATGGAAACAAAAAGGGGCAATGGAGATTTACAAGAATGAGAAGAAAGTAATTAGAAGGGAAAATCTGTACGATAACACAAAGGGCAGTGCCTTGCTATTTGAGGCTCGAGCCGGTTGCATAAGGACCAAAGATACCGAAGAAAATATTCGGAACTAGATGAGGCATGTGTATGCTTCAGTAAAGATGCAGAGACCACTCAGCACATCCTAATGGAATGCGATGGGATCCACCCAGCGAGAACCGTAGGTAAAGCGTAACTCCCAGAAGCGCTTGGGTTTAAAGTGGATGGAAACATCAACAGATCAGGCGTAGAGATAAGCAAGGGATGATGAGAGTACTGGTGGAAAAAGAAAGCAGAGAAAAGATGGATACCGGCGTCATCTATTTAGAAAAATAAAAAATTATAAAACTTTTTTATAAAAAATTTAAAGAAATTGAGACGTATACCTCATTAAATCAAGCAGGCTAAGTGACTCTTTGTCGCTGCCCTGTTTAAAGGGGATGCCAAAATCATCATCACGCCGTACATGGTACTGGGGGGAACGAGCGAGCATTAAAATGTGTGGGCAGCTCAGTGGTTGTTTGCTTCATTCGGGTGCATCGTTACCGTCGAATGTCATGCAACACAGTTTAGACCTGCGTTACCTTTTATGTGTGCGGCACAATGCCGCGAAAGTCTTGCGTTCCGCTGTCTGCGACGAATGCTTCGAAGGGCTCCCATATCTTCCACGACGAGTTGCCTAGCAAACACGTCCCAGGAAGGAGCTGGTAGGAAAGGAGCAATATGGCAGTTAAAGGAGCACTGCAGACACGTTGACGGAAGGACGATGGAGCTGAGTGCGTACAATTTTTTGAAAAGAACAAGGACATTGCCTATTTTATGAGGAAATAAGACTGCCGAGTTCAGTAGGAACCAAGTCCGGAGTTGCTCCATAAAGAAGCATAGTGAGATCATTATAAGCGAGTGTGTCATCTGAAAGGATAGCATGATCCTGAAAGGAAGTTTGCTTGCCGCTCAATGCTGCAGAAATATGTTCGCCAATCCTCTGGTCGAATTCGCGTCACGTCGGTGATAAAATAACCGCTGTGTACACAATCTAAGTAACATCTTCGAGAGTACAGCAGAACAACATAGCGGACGCGGACAATCTCAAGTAGCCCTAGCAGTGAGTTTAGTTACAAACAAACAGTTGCTATATGTTGGTGATAACGCTCACATGTAGGAGGTTTAACGAAATATCTGGAGTGGCAGACCCTGCAGTTTCTTACCAGCACAGGTGAAGCCACAGTTCGTCTTCTACTTTGAAAGAGGGACGTGACAGCCGAAATCTGCTAGCAGCCCATGTCCTTTTGGTCAGTTATTGCAAATGCTAGGGAAATTTGAAATTAAAACCTCGAGCCTTTTGCTTAAAGTTAGTATGTTTGGTTCTGTATACCATGATCTGGCATAACATTTTAAAATAACTCACAGCTTTGTTCTGAAACCAGTGACAGAAAGGAAGACGTGCACAATTTATCCACGGATAAATTGTGCACCTAAAAACAGCACGGAGTGGGAAGAAAGTGCTTCGTACATTCCCCGCTAATGCCCACAGTTATTTCTTGCTGAAGATGGCGGCGGTCCGGCTTTACTTTTTGTGAAATACCGCCGAGAGCAAGCGAGCTGTCACGCCGCAATCCGCTAGGGAGCCACATGTAACGCCGCTGTAGGGCCTTTTAACGCCTTTCTAAGGGCACGTGCCGCCGCGAACTAAATTGGCGGGTAAAGAATATGGGGCACAGAATGGCGAAATGCCAGCTGTGTAATGAAATTATTTCAAGAAACCTCAGCAGCCGGAGACAAATGGCGCGTCTGGGTGAGGTACAGAGCATTTCTACGTTTCAGTTGAACACATTTAGTAGAGCACATTTCGTTAAGCAAGGTTCATGTTACATGCTCAATTACATGTCCACATTCTTGGCCCACCGTGGTGACTCAGACAGCGTTGCGCTCCTGAGCACGAGATTGCGGGATTCGCGGCGGCGGCATTTCGAAGGAGGCGAAATACAAAAACGCCCGTGTGCTTGCATTGTAGTGCACGTTAAAGAACCCCAGGTGGTCAAAATTAATCCGGAGCGTTCCACTACAGCGTGCCTCATCATCAGAACTGGTTTTGGCACGTAAAACCCCACAAAGAGGAAGAAGACCTGTAGCGAAATAACAACATATCGGTTTCTCCGAGCTTATAGGAAAATGACGGTACCCAACACCGCCATGTGCTTGGCGGCTGTGCCTGATAATACCGGGTGTTCAAATGGTACCACGAGCACGTCATCGTGCCTTATAACTTCTTACTTCTATGTGTCGCAGGAGATGCAATAGAAAAGTAAGTTTACTGTGTTGAAAATAAGAGGAAAATGTAACTAGTATGCAGGTGCGCATTACCACAAAACCATAGTATGCATAGTATGCAGGTGAGCATTACCACAAAACTATAGTATGCAGGTGCGCATTACCACAAAACTATAGTATGCAGGTGCGCATTACCACAAAACTAAATTGAAGCAATGTAATAGATCGCGTATGAGAAAGTAACAGAAAAGGCACAAAGACTAGTTGGTCGACCAAAATGGCTTAAGGTAGCGGTGGAAATCTTAGAGTTGTCAATACGATAAAAAGGCGTTGTATCGTATGCTCCCTAGCAATCCGCCGTGCCTTGCTTACCATGCAGGAAGGAGAAAATGCCAAATAAACAAAAAATATGCAAATAAGAAAGTTATTGGCACGAATGTTAGTGAATAGTGCGTTTCCCATGCTGTAGGTAATAGTACACAGTTTGAATGGGCAAGTATTAATTTTATGCAGTTTTAATGGTGGGGAGGAAGAAAGAAGGTAAGAAGTGTTGGTGCATGCGAGAGAAGTGTGAAGCCCCCATGCAGTTAATGAAGGAAGGGAGGAGGGGAAGTGAAGAAGTAGAGTACATGCACATGCATGGGCTATTGGAACCCCGCCGCTCACTACTCCTACAGCCGTGCGCGCACACACACATGTAGAGTTGGAACTCCAAGACGCCGCGCACACTAGTTACACCAGTGCACACATGCGCCAAAAGCCCAACACCTAGAGGCGTGCACGCAGACTGCTAGAGCCGCGCTCGTGCGGGGCTAATAGCCCAACGCCCCCACAGTTACTGCCATATGTGCCTAGCCAGACACGGCCTCCGTAACGTACCCGTGGCAGCCCGTAAGGCCAGCGCACGCGTGGGAGTAGAACAGATACCCGATCCTCTTCCTGCTACAGCTTCTGGTCTCTACAAATAGAACCATAAGAAGTGCACAACCGCGTTTTGCAGTTTTAGGAGTTATTCTTCCGAAGATCTTATAGATTTTGGAGTGATTTAAGTAACCTAGGTTTAGCTGGCTTCCCTGCATAAAATTGTTTATTTAAATGTTCACTGTTGGTGCGAGTGGTTCAGATATTAGCAAAATTTACGTATGACATTGCGTCGTTTCAGTTATTTCGTTTACATTTGCTTTCTGTATTGTATACATTCACACACTTCCTTTGAATTGTCCTGCTTAACATCGCCATCTGTTGTCGCAGGCCAGAAACATCCCAGAAAGCTTATTAGCGGCCCCTATCGCAAGCGGTACGAAACACAGGGACCAGCGCCCTGGGCAGTTTTTATTGTACTGAACGAGATGGCGGTGGCATTGCTTAGAGCGCTAGGGTGCCTCGATGCCCAACGCCGCCGTCCAGGGTGGAGACAACCCCGCTGGCGCCGCCATATTGTGTCACACGAGCTGAGACTCAGCTACGCTTGCGTTCATAAAGTGTTACTCGCGGCGCGCTTCCAAGTGCTTTGCCTTGATGAGGATTTTTTTATCGGTGTCCCATCTGCATATCTTTATAACCAATAGCCGTTAACTCGTCGAAGGTCGAAGACGTGAATGTATGGCGCCGGGAACATGCCCCAAGTTGCCTAATTCAATCACATTTAATATGCCGTGTGTATGTTTAAAATACGCACTAATCTTTTTTTTTTTTTTTTTTTTTTTTTGCGCTTCGATGCTTGGTATATAAGGTTTGCGACCCCCTGTGTGTGGAAGTTTTTCTTTTTCGCTGTTGTATTTTGGTTTACACGTCACGCCTCCTTTACCGTAGCCAGCCACTCGCGCACGGCGGTTAGTTTCCCTTGCGTTGCGCGTGCTCTTCGCGTTCGTTGCAATTATTTGACGATGTCTACGCGCAATTTTTGCTTTTTTTGCCCACAAAACTGTGTGCCGACAGGATTAAGCTGGTGTAAAAATAACTGCGATGTGAAAATAAGGTTTAGTTAGTGCTGTAGAGAAAAATGTAACGTAACTTGTCTGTGTCAATCTTGCGTAGTACACACAAGAAATCAAACGATGCACAAAATACATTTACTTATAATGTCTAGTACAATCAATCATGAAAGAGATATGTACATTAAAAATTATATGTACTGTGTGGCGCCTGAAGGTTATGTTGAAAGACGAGATAAAAAAATTAATTCGCAAGGTAGGCTCGACACACACAATTCGGGGTAGGGAGAGTTTTTTTTATTTATTTATTCATTACATGGGGGGGGGGGGGGGTTCAAGTGAGTGCATCAACCTTATTACACACAATATAAATCGAAAACAAGAATGCAAACAAGAAAACGCAACCGCGGGTAATATTAATCAAGATATCCAGCCAGATATCCAGCCAGATATCCAGCCAGAATACATACATCAGCTACCATCGAATACGTCGCATCAGCCAAACACATCGATGGCGAGTACAGAACATTTCATAAATAACCATTAGAACACTGATAACTACATTGAAAAAATAAACAACACTGCATACATATCACGTACAAAAACCGTAAATGAAACTAAGACAGTCAAATACAGATTAGCAATGTTTTTCACTTAGAAAATATAGTCCATGATGATGTAGGGCTGTTGACTTTAACAGACGGCGCCCATCCTGTCGATTTCCCTCGTACTGGTCCTCTTCAATGTGTTTCTAAGTACAGGTAAAACAATAAGAGTGATTATTGATATGAAAAGTTGCCTTGTAAATACAGAGAACCCATTACAGTGCTTAAAAATAAATTTTAGCAGAAGCAATGCTGTATTACCTCGCTTCACACGTTTCGAAGAAATGCACAGGCTACAACAGACACCATGCCAGAAAGCGCCGAAACATTTTGGTCCCATGATGCCCCTTAACTCTACTACACCTGGGCATACCGTGCACAGGCATTTAAAGACCGTCACAGTACCCACTACGATCGGGAATGAGCACGAATGGCCATCGGCTTACGATCACCACGCTACAAATATGTACAAGTCTAAAAAATCAGCTATGTAACGTAACACCCTGAGGTCCGCAAGATATCTCCTGAGAAATCAGAGAAAATCACAATGTTTCGCTTACCACGTACAAAACAGCCGCTCTCCCCAGACGAAGCACTGCGTGCTTTAGTCCCAAATAACCAGTACCGAAAAAAAAAAAGAAACAAGAGATCCACACGATGTGTGCTTCCCGTGAAAAAAGGAAATAGGTGGCTTACGTGACGATTCGTAGCTAATGTAAGACTATTTCGCGGCTAAGCATCTTCGTCAGTCCTTAAAATAAGGGTACAGACTGCGCCCATCAAAACGAAAAAAGCCTATGCGGACGCGCGCTCGCAAACCATACGCTACTCAGACAGCATCGGTGCAGTGCTTACTTAGTTCGTGAGCGAACGTAGGTATGTACGTGAGCGAGGATCAGAGAATACTTTCTTATTTAAATGAAAACACGGTGCGGTAGTCTAAAAATTCTTGACACTTACCTCGCAAATGCAGGAGTTATCCGTTGCCTTCCAGTGATCGCGCTTTACTTGGGCTTCCCATCTCTTCCGTCGCTCTGGGTCCCGGGGGAAGCGAAAACAACGCAGTCCTTTACGCGTCGATCCGGCGCACTTGGGAACACAACAGCCCGTCATGTCGACACGATGCACTTGATAGCTTGTCAGTCATGCGGCTGAACACTGTCTAGCAAGTAGAAGCGTCCGCGAAGCATCCGCGCGCACTGTGCCTCGAACTCAGCACCGGCACCAAGCAATCGCAACGGCTCGCTGTGACACAATATGGCGTCGCAGCGAGAAAGCGGCGGCGCGGGGGCGGTCAAAGGTTGGCACCACCCTGAACGGCGGCGCTGGCATCGAGGCACCCTATTAGAGCGCGCGCTCGTGGAAAATGGGGTGCGTGAGCTTCGAACGATGCTTGCGGAAATAACGAATATGCCCGATGCAAAGTTGCGTGTTTCACTTACTTTATTGAATGTAACGCAGTTACGTGGGCCATGAAAAACTCGCCATCACTATTTGCTACCGGCTGCACTACAACGATACAGTCTGTACCGATTGTTTTGTGAACAAGTAAAACGCAACGCAGTTCACGGCTGATGCAGTCGGGCTGCGTGTGCTACAAGGGTGGGTGTGTCGTATTAGCTTCGATGAATGCGTTTTCGCGCTCTTGCCAGCTCATTGTTTATATGCCCTTAGGATTGCAGTAAACCTTTCCTGTTGTTGTAAGAATGCTACGGGCAAAGGTATTCCGGCGTATGTGCATGTGTGTGCGAACTACGCCTGGCGGAGGCGCAAAGCCGAATGCGTTGGGGAAACGGCATCGCCCGAATTTGACGTCCACGGCTATGCATTTCGGACGACTGCCGTTTGAACGATTCAGCAAGGAAATTCTCCGTTCGATTTCCAGTGAACGCGTCACATTTCACAGGTTACCGCGCAGTCATCGGGACGCTTTTGTCGTCACGATTGACACCACTCGGCGGACAAGACGGGGTGTGGCGATCATGACACTTGAAAAAGCCGGTTGCCGCGACGACTACGCAAATCTTTTGCCTGTCCATGCGAGCTTTCGCAATTGCGAACCACGTCGTTTTCGATGCGAGGTGCGGGTAGAGGCATTTGTTTAATGTGACCATGTACGTAGGAATTAATCGCGCCTTACTTGCATGATGAATGCACAATTTCGTGCAGTTCGATTGCATATATAGAAGTAGTCGTATCATCATTAAAAAATAAAATGCCTATAATGACACCAAGGATGATGACGATGTTTATTTCTTCAGCGTTTTACTCAAAGTAAGAGTAAATGAATAAGTACAAGAGGGTGATAGAGTGTTTTGTTAATTAGGAAAATTAACAATGTGAACAGATCACTAAAGGTATACGTTGGACTGGTGGGGCGGGGACGCGTTTGGGGGGGGGGGGGAGTTTAACTCGGCTTCAGGGGGGAATTACAACCCGCCCCCCCTTTCGTCAGTGCGCCACTGAGCAGCGAGCACAGTTAGCGATCGTCGAAATCTGATCGTTGGGGCAATTGCCACCATAGTACAGCTTCGCTGGTCTTCCCCAGTAGAAGGGCTGACAGTTGTTTTTGACCGTGCTTGGGCAAACATGTTTTCAGAATGAAGCAGTTGTATTCTTGCGTTCATTTTCGATGGCTTGCTGTACCTCATCCATGTCGTCAATGGCGGCACTCATGTCGATGTTCCTGATCAGGAACAGCTTCTTTGACAGAGGCCGAGTCAGCGCTAATATATGCTCCGCCACATGCAGGCTCACAAGGACAAAAGTGACAACGCTACACTATTTGTCTCGACTCCCGCCACTGCCGTTTAATTTTGTCTCCTCTTGGCGCCGCCATGACCGGTTCAAATAGTTTCACAAAAGAAAGAACTGCATAATAGGCCTATTTGCCGGGGGAGCACTTGCCCTCCCGCCCCTGGCAAAAGTAGGGGGCGAAGTATGCCATTTGTCTACCCCCCCACTTTCGGAAGCGGACACTTTTCCACTGCCGGCTGTAAAGTCCACAGGTGAAGCTAAATTTTCTTTCTTAATCGAGTAAATAATAAGCCACGCAAGTAATCGTTTACTTTACTACGTATCCCCTGGTTAGGCAGCGAGGATTGCGTTTTGTGCCTCCTCGGGGCGCACGCTTTCCACCGGCTAACAAATGTTAAACATTATCGCTCGGCGCAGGTCGCGCCTGCATCGGAAGCTTCTCGAACGTTATCGATGCTTCTATCCGTCGTGTGTGGTCACCAACGCTCATGTAATCTGATTGTATGAGCGACGCGAATTGTCCTAGAACTTTCTAGAAGACACGCGGGCACCAGGGATTAATCTGGAGCATTCGATGACTCACGCAGGGACGGATCCAGGTTTTTTCTGAAGGGGGGGTGGGGTCAGCTTCTGTCAATGATGATGATGAAAGTAGCCTTTCTTATTTACCGAAATTCACTGTTTCTGCTCACGATAAACCCGCGTTTTATACGGCTAGAGCAACACCTGTAGCCCACCGTGGTGACTCAGACAGCGTTGCGCTCCTGAGCACGAGATCGCGGGATTCGCGGCGGCGGCATTTCGAAGGAGGCGAAATACAAAAACGCCCGTGTGCTTGCATTGTTGTGCACGTTAAAGAACCCCAGGTGGTCAAAATTAATCCGGAGCGTTCCACTACGGCGTGCCTCATCATCAGAACTGGTTTTGGCACGTAAAACCCCACAAAGAGGAAGAAGACCTGTAGCGAAATAACAACATATCGGTTTCTCCGAGCTTATAGGAAACATATCGGTTTCTCCGAGCTTATAGGAAAATGACGGTACCCAATACCGCCATGTGCTTGGCGGCTGTGCCTGATAATACCGGGTGTTCAAAACTAAGCTTTATGCTTTTCTTAAAATTAGGCACTGGGAGGCACACGAAGACCACCTGTGCAAATAAGTTATGTGGCCAGGGGGGCACAAAGTGAGATGATAATTATCGCTGTGAGCAGCCCAATTAACTAAAATTGAACAATTATTTTTGTCGACTGCAATAAGTGGGTATGTTTGTATTGAAAACTTAGAGGCAGTCGTGTTTATTACTGCAGTCAATAAAAAGTTAATTATTCAATTTTAGTCAATTCGGCTGCTGACAGCGATAATTATGATCTCACTTTGTGCCCACCCTGGCCACATGACTTATTTGCGCAGATGGTCTTCAAGTGCCTCCCAGTGCCTAATTTTAAGAAAACCATAAAGCTTAATTTTGAACACCTGGTATATCTAGCCTGTATTGTTTCTTAAAATAAAATTTGGGATGATCTGTTGCAGGTTCGTTATAAATGCGTAAGCACGGGTCCGTCTTTGGAGTTCTGTTGGGACGCCTTGTTTTCTCTTTAAGGAGATTCTATGTATTCGGCTGAGACACCTTCGTTTGCTTTGGAGCTCCAACGCGGCAACGACTACGCTGGTTGTTTACGATACGCGAATCCCCGGGTATGAAGACTCACGACGCCACCTACAAGAAGAACGATGCGGCGTAGTAGCCGAGAGCGCGAGTCAGCGTTTTCATCTTTTGTTTCCCACACGACGCCATCCTTTTACACAAGGCGCGCATCTGCTCCCGTTTCTCTAACCACAAGACGCCATCCTAGGCCCGCGCGCTGGAGTTGGCCGTCACGCTCCCCCACCTCGCACCCGCTGCTAGAGGCTTCGCCACGCTCCGCAAAAACGCCCACTTAGATAAACGGATCCGGCGGCTTTGAGCCTCCTATGCTTAATGTACGACAATAACACTGCGAAGTTACAATGAAAAACTTGTAGCGTACTGCGCTCGTACTGGATATTGTCAACGTGTAACTGTGATCACAATGAGTGCTACAGCAAAAAAAAGTTGCCCATGCGTAGTTCTTAGTTTAGCTGTTAGTTGCTATTATTTATACAGGGTTTGTGCGAAAAGTAATGTCAGTGAGTGAGTCGATTAAAAAGAAATTATTGATCAGATCGGTACAACACAATAAAATGTTTCAAAATAGGCTCCTCCTGCGTCGTCACTTTGCTTCTAGCGAGATTTCCAACCATCGAAGGCCTCCTTAGGAATGTCCTTTATCGCCTTGGTGCAAGCCTCTTCGACTTTGCCAACTGTCGCGAAATGTTGTCCTTTCATGGGAATTTTCAAGCGCAGAAAGAAGAAGAAGCCTGGGAGAGCCACGTCAGGACTGTAGGGCGGCTGGGGAACCGTTAGGATCTTTTAATCGGCCAGGAAGCGGGTCACGAGGAAGGCGGTGCAGGCTGCCTGGTGCGTTGTCATGGTGAAGTTTCCAATCGCCCCCGATATCAGGCGGGGTACGATGAATCCTTCGTTAGAGTCGCTTGAGCACTTTCACGTAGAATTTGGCGTTCACGGCTGTGCCATGAGGTACAAACTCATGGTGGACAAGGCCACTGATGTCAAAGAACACAATCAACATGGTCTTGACCTTTGACTTGCTAATTCTGGCCTTCTTGGGGCGAGGGGACGCCGAGCTGTGCGACTTGGCACTTAGCCTTTTTGTTTAGGGGTCGTATTCAAACAGTGAAGTGTTGTCACCTGTGATGACATCGTGCAAAACGTGGGGGTCACTTTCGTACAAGTTCCAAACCACCTGGCACGTTTCAACTCGGTTCGATTGTTGGTCGTCCATTAACATTTTGCGCAAGATCTTCGCGCACACTTTTCGCATCTGAAAATTATTCGTCAAAATCTTGTGAACGGTACTTTTTAGAATGTTTACTGTCTGTGCCACTAAACAAACACTCAAACGATGGTCTGAGTACAAAATATCTCTCGCGCGCGTCACATTTTCGTTGGTGATGGTCGTTGATGGCGGTACAGCGCGGGCTTCATCGCTGACCTCTTCACAACCTTCCAAAAAGACCTTGTGCCCCCGGTAAACTTGACGTTGTGACAAACAATTATCACCAAAAACTGTCTTTATAATAGGAAGTTTCCTCTGCAGACTTGCCGAGTTTGACGCAAAACTCGATGGTGGTCCTTTTTCCAACGAGCGCTGCATTACGGCTTGCACGGCAAATGAAAATGAGTTGACGAAAAAATACCAGGCCTGCGCGGCACACGGAGCACACGCAGCACAGTCACAGCGTAAGCTAGAGGAGGGTTTAGACAGTACTACCTAGTAATTTGAGTGAATGCGTCAGGAACGCGCTTGGGACGCCGTCGCGCGTGCAAGCCGACGCGTTCCAACACCGATGGTATAGTGCCTAGAATATACTTACGTATATTCTAGGCACTATACGATGGCTAGCGCCGTTCGGCCCAGCCAGGCGGCGGACAATTCAACTACGGCTGTCACATTCGCTCCCACGGCAACGCGCCCGACGCGGCCAGCTTGGGACTGCGTCGCGCGTGCAAGCCGACGCGTTCCATCGCCGGCGGCATCATCGCGACCCGAAACGGCTATTGGAATGAGCCCATAACAGCTTGCGCTGTAAAATCTTGTCGTTACTCTCCAGATGGTTGCAGACGACTGAGCGACCGCGCGTGCGTAAGATAACTTCCCCCTACACCAATCCCACTGGTCAGCGCGCTGCGACGTATAGTCGCTTCACAATATAAGCACTGACATTACTTTTCGGACAAACCCTGTATATGAACACTTCAGCAAGTGATCTCTTTCATCAAGCAGGTTGGTCGCGGTACCGATGACAGCCAATGAGGCAACCGATGACACCCCAAGGGGCAACTAAGTTGATCAGGCGCGAAGGCAGTCGCGCGGACATCGGCGTGCTTGGCAAAAGGGACGTCCCCTCGTTCATTCGACGCCACCGACGGGACGAGTAATACCCCTGTGAGACGGGCATCCGCAAACTCCTTTTAACTCCGTCGTCTTTATCTTGAGGGAGATGCATGCGATGTCAGACGGTCGCCCTTCCACTAAGGGAGTTTAACGGACCTTTTGGTCAAGGGAGATCGGCGATCTCCCTCAGCGGCTCAAAGGAGTACTCTCGGGCCCATGCTTGTTATTGTAAAGCTGAGAATTTAATTATGGTTTGCATTAAAAATAATGTCGAGTGTTTTGAAAAAACAGTTCTGTTGAAATAAATAAACGTTCAAGTACAATTCAGCAACATTTATGCTTGCTGCTGGACTATACTCTCGACCACTCTCGACCTGTAGGCCTAATGCTAGGCGCGTCTATTCAACAGTTTGTAGCTCTACACGAGACATGGAGCACCCGGCACCGGAACTTTCAGCGAGGCCGCCTGCGCCACCGAGGGCAACGTGGACTGAAGGTGAAACTTGGAAGTTGATTCGCCTCTGGGAGGATAACCTGCACCTGCTCAGAGGAGAAAAGCATAACACAAAAGTGTATGCAGCAATTGTCGACGCTCTTCGCGAAAGCGGCATCATAAAAACGAAAAAGCAAGTGCAAGGAAAACTCGACAATCTGACGCAACGATACAGGTAAGTAGCATCTCGTTATATATTAAGTGCACGCTGCGAGAGAAATTGTAGTGTTTTCGATGTACTTGCGCATATTGTTGCAAAATGTGCGAGCGGCACGTTTGCGCATTTGTACAGGCGTCCTGTACATTGCAGGTGCCGAAGTGGGCCGGCATCTTCGACGAGGTTTACAACTGTCGGCGAAACGTACGAGCGGTGGACGTACTACTATACCCGTGTTTGCACAGTAATCAACGGGCAACCGCAAGTAACCAACCGAGTCTCGCATGTGGTTCACGCAGTTCACGAGTTTGCTGGGCCCGAACAAGTTGCCCGCAGCCGCTCAGCCAACACAACAATAAATGTCCAAAGAACAAGCTGGGCGCGCCTCGCTTGCGTTTCTGAGGCAAACGCTTATCAAAATATATCAGCATATTCCTGAGCGCGTGAAATATGAACGCGGGGCGGTCCGTATGCGACGCTGTGGGTAATAATTAATGTTAATTGTGTCACTCTTTTGAAGATGCTTTCTCTGTTATTGCAGGAAGGAACTGCGTGAGCATCGCACGGGCTCGGCAGCAACAACATGGCCCTTCTTTAGGGAGCTGCACCGTTTTTTGGGGTGCTTGCCATCCAACGACAGGTCACTGACCCAGGAGCCCAAGTGAAACAGTTGAAGTGAGATTTCCCATTTGCAGTTCAGCGCAGTATTGTGGAGAAAATATTCCCACGAATATTTACTTTTTCATACTGGCATCAATTGTAACATTCAGAGAAGTAAACACAGCCACTGGTGGTAACATGGTCCGCACCCCAAGCAGTCAGGCATCGCCAATTTTGCTAATGTTATGTTCCATGCAGTGTTCCATCTCGCTATTTTAGCATGCTATTATTTAATTCATCACTACTTTACTAGCTTTTACTTTGTCTTAATGCAACAATTAAACCCATTAGGTGCAACAAACTGCAGGTGTGTGAACCTGATTACTATTTCTCTGCAACAGTGAATGTCATGCTGGATATTTCCATGCTTCTGAGGTCATAAATGAACAATTTGCTATTTGGTATGTTTTTCAGATAATTTATTCAATGGAGTTGGGCGCGCCTGTCAGTGCCAACACATCACTGGTGGAGAGCGGCGATGAAGGAGAGGCAGCAGTGGTGCCCACAGATCCACTGTCGCCAAGGCCTGGTCCGAGCAGCACTGTGCCCGTGAGAAGGACGGGAAAGCGCAAGAGAACCTCTGCAAACGAGAACTTTCAAAATGCTCTGCTGGAGCAGAATGAGCGGCTAATTAGAGCTCTTGAAGCAGCTACAGCTGAAGAGAACGTCCTCCGAGAGAGGCAAATGAACATCCAGGAGAAGCTTGTTGAGCTTATAGATGCTTTTCTGAAAAAATAAAATATTTCCTGGTATTGTCCAATTCTTTACATCTATAGTCAGATACAACTTTAGAAGGCAGCGGCATTTGCCCCTCAAAGGCGGATGCACACGAGCCTCCATCAATAGGCGCGCACTTAATGCGACGGAGAACATGCGTAACATGGCCGCCCTCGCTTCTCACTGGGCCGAGTCGCGTCATCTCTGTGTGTCTCCCTTCGTCAGAGTGAATTCGAATTGTTTGTGGTGGTCTGTCATGCCGGAAATATTATTGAGAGCTTACGGTGCACAATTTGTGCCACGTGCGTTTGTTCTGAGCCGTGAGCCTGCGAAGAAAGATTGCAGCAAACATCGGTGACGCTGTGCTGCGTCTGGAAACAGGATCCCGCGGCGACATACCGCTGCAAACAAACATCGTGCGTGTTTGTTCCATGGTGTTTTGTTTTGCTCCTAAGTGAACTTACGACGAGGAGAGTTCGCTAAAATCTGGTACCTACTGTGAGCGGCGGGCAGTGGCGCACCGACGGGGGGGGGATTCGGGGGTTGGAACCCCCCCCTGAGGCCGACTTAACCCCCCCTTTTGTTTAACCCCTTTTCATTTCTTACGCATTTGAGTACTGCAACTAAGATGTAAGACGCGCAATCGTCTGCACACTCGCAAAAAGCGCATTTTATTGACTATTTTTTCCCGTGAAGAAATCGAAATTAGTGCGGTTTATATGGTATTGGCAAACTTTCAACCCCCCCCTGGCAGAGATCCTGGGTGCGCTCTTGGCGGCGGGTGTGTTTGTGTACTGTGGCCCTGCGTTCCTCGTCGGACATGGCGAAGTGATGGAGCAAAACCATTATCAGGATAAATGAGAAAAGCGTGTGCGGATGAAACCAACCTGCGAGTTTCTCAACAGAAAAGATTTGTGAAAGCAACCTCCAACGCAAAGATTCGTTGCTGCCAGCCAATACCAGGAATCTGATGATGATGATGATGATGATGATTTATTGGCATCCCCTTTGAAACGGGGCGGCGACAAATAGTCACCTAGCCTGCTTGATTTAATCAGGTATACAATACATGTTCTTTATCTTGCATTTTTGTATACCTATCATTATTTTTCTTTTTCAAAAATTTACCTTGTACCGCTGCCTATGATTTTAAGAGATCAGGTCGCATCCATCTTTTCCCTACTTTTTTTCCACCAGTACTCCAATCGTCTCTTGCTGATCTCTACGGCTGATCTGTTTATGTTTCCCTCCACTTTAAACCCAAGCGCTTCTGGGAGTTGCACGTTACCTACGGTTCTCGCTGGGTGGATCCCGTCGCATTCCATTAGGATGTGCTGAGTGGTCTCTGGATCTCTACTGCAGCATACACATGTCTCATCTAATTTCGAATATTTGTTCCGATATGTTTTCGTCCTTAGGCAACCGGCTCGAGCCTCAAATAGCAAGGCACTGCCCTTTGTGTTATCGTACAGATTTTCCCTTCTAATTTCTTTCTTCTCATTCTTGTAAATCTCCATTGTCCTTTTCGTTTCCATTCTTTGCATCCAATTCACGGTCTCTATTTCTCTCACTTTCTTTCTGATGACCCCTGGTTGTCTATTTACAGTTTCGATTATCCTGTACTTGGTTGCCAACTTCCTTGACCTCTTCCTCCATTCTGTGTCCACGCTTTTCATGTAGAGATACTTGTGCACTTTAGCCGCCCATTTATTTTCATCCATGTTCCTGAGCCTTTCTTCAAAACTAATTTTGCTTTGTGCTTCTCTGACTTCAAAAGAGGCCCAACCCATGTCTCCATGCACTGCCTCATTTGTCGTATTACCGTGTGCTCCCAAAGCCAACCGGCCTACTGATCTTTGGTTAACTTCCAAACCCGCCAATATATCCGATTTTAAGCATATAATGGCATTTGCGAATGTTAGCGCTGGCACCATTACTCCTTTCCAGATTCCACGCACCACCTCATACTTATTGTGGCCCCACAGTGCTCTGTGTTTCATTAATGCTGCATTCCGCTTCCCCTTTATTTTCAGATTATCTTGGTGGTTGCTTGAGTAATTCTTTCCTTCGTTTATGTGTACGCCGAGGTACTTATATTGCTTCACTATGGGTATTACTTCGCCGAACAGCGCCTACAGCGCCTCTAGCGGCCGCCTCTGAAAACATGCGCATTTTCTATGGGAGAGCGTCGTTTTTCCCAAATAACTAATCATAGAAGCCATCTTTCAAAATATTACCGTGGAAATAGGCTCTAGGAGCTTAGCCCGACATCTCATGCAAGCGGTACCATTACTTACGACAGAAAACCCGTTCCAAATTGCGGGCGAAGTTCGAAGTATGGGAGTCTATGGAAAAGGCCAAATTTTGGAGGCTTTTTTGGCCAGTAAAAAGCAATGTGCGATGAGCCTATTGCATCGATCGACGTATTATTGGGGATTTATCAACTTCAATGACTCGGCTTTCAGCTAGTTGCAGCAGCAACTCTTGAAAGGCCAAAAAAGTCGTTCCAAAATCGCAGTTTTCATAACAAGGTCGCAGAATTTATTGTGGTACGTATATATACCTAGTTTTTGCCTCTGGCAGCACTCAAACAGATAGCCGAGCGTTCTGCGCGACCACCGATTAGGTTCGCTGATACCACGATTGGCAGCTCGCAGGTTCGAAGCCAGCGGCGCCGCTTTTTTTTATCACTTTGTCGCTGCTTAGTTTGGCCGTTTCCCGCCAGATGGCATATTCCTAAACGCAGGTCATTTAGTTGCGGTTCTTGTTTCGTTTCTTTCTACTGTACCAACGTCTTCCTAAAAAAAATAGCTGGCTGGTTTCGTGAACATGCGAACGTGCTTCCAAACTTCTTTTGCACTTTAGGTGTAATGTATTTTAGACAATAAACCCAACTTTGTGTTTTCAAAGTTGATTTCTTTCTTAAGGCAAACATTTATGAAGACATTACTAAGAAATATTTTTGCCTATTCAGCTATGTCATGGAAAGGCGTGTTTGTGAGACTTTTGTTCAGCCTGAAACGTACCACAAAAATAAATAGCTTCCCGTGAGTGCAATTAAAAGACGCAGAAGTAGAAAACTTGGCTGCAGCCCCAGACGTAGTATTCTTACAAGGAAAAACAGAAGCTATTTGACTGAGTATATTTGCATTATATCAAAGCAGAATTTTTGCGTACCGGATCTTCGGTGCAAATGAAGGCTGTCCGAATTATTTCACAAGCTTTTTTGCTTAGTACAAACCAATACCTCGAAACATAAACATTCTATCCTCAATATGCAGCGCACGTGTCTTATCATTTGTAACATTCCCATATACCTTCACGAAATTCCCGAAATACTAAAGGTCTTCATATCCTTTTACCACGACGTACGCAGAGGAGTATTGGAAATAATGCGAAAAGACACCGGGGCGTGTTAATGTAGTTTGTCGTGTAAAAATAGAGAACTATTCCAATCACAGACCACACCCTTCTTGAGTTATGCCCACAAAGCGTTGCAAGAAGACATTTTTTTCGGCTAGAATCACCAAAGTTACTATGGCATTCTGCTGTTCTGTTCTTAACTAACTCTATTGCTGAATCAGATCGCAGCCCCATGACATAATTACTGGTACAATTCTTCAGTAATTCTGTAAGAATTTTCTCCTACGCTAAATTTAACGTGTTTGGACAATTGAAGAAACATGAGAAAGGACCGTGAGGCTTGCAGAATTGTTCCCTTATTAGAATCGTTTATCACCCATATCGGTACGGTGGTATTGTCATGATCACTCCAGCGTCCACGGACACCATTTATCACTTTACTGCCTGTAAAAAAAATACAAAAGTGTCGTTCCTTGTGCGTGAGTAGCACAATCGCAGCTGATCCTTTCATATGGACCCACTAAGCTACACCTTCCCTTTTCTGCCATGGTGCCACAAGAGATGTCAATTTCACCCTTGAATTTCTCCCTTTCAGTTTGCTAGAAAGTATAGGGACGTACACAAGACGAACAGGCAAAGTTTTGAAGTAGTCCTGAGATTTTAGTAAAATTTCATAGGCAATGTTATTATCCTTTATTTGTTTACATATTTATTACACCTGATTGGTGATAATAATGACGTGCTACATAATAGTTAAGTTCTTCTACTTAATAAGTCATGTCTGAGTCTGCTGTCCTGAAAATTAACCAGGTGTAAGCACTGCATGACGTTGGCTGGAAGGCCATTCATTAAAAAAAATTGCGTGCAGAATAAAGAAAATGCAGGTGTTCAATCGCACAGTCGCCGCCAAAAGTTTACGCGGTCGAGGTTCTGCGAATAAGTTCATTTTCAACGCAGCTACCCCGCAGGCAGTAAAACTATGCAAAACTTTTGTTTTGTTTACTCTAGACCAGTATACGCTGTAAATCCGAATAGTACGATGCGTGACTAAGGCGTAGAAATATAAATATTTTTTCACCTTCTGGGGTACGAAAGCTTGTGACGCTGACTATACGTTCTGAAGGCGAGGTTACTTTTTAGCTTATTCGTGATGACAAAAAAATTAAAATTAAATTATGGGGTTTTACGTGCCAAAACCAGTTCTGATTATGAGGCACGCCGTAGTGGGGGACTCCGGAAATTTGGACCACCTGGGGTTCTTTAACGTGCACCTAAATCTAAGTACACGGGTGTTTTCGCATTTCGCCCCCATCGAAATGCGGCCGCCGTGGCCGGGATTCGATCAAGCGCCGAGCTCTTGGTGATGGGATATTGGAGCGTAGAATTGTAGAACTTGTGCAAGCGCAGGCGACTTCACGACGCAAACCTAGCGATAGAAGCTCAGAAGAAGGAATAAACATTTATTGTAGAGCCAGCACTTTATGATGGCTGGGCCTAAGCCTCCCATGAGGGGACGTCGAGGGCTTGCCTCGCCGCCGCCTCACGGGCGTGCTGGGTCGCCCAGGTTTGGTCGTCGAGGGCGGAGCTCCGCAGAGCCTCACACAACCTCGACGAGGGGGGCGTGGTGTTAATGTATGTGTACAGTGCTGGGAACTCCCACAGCACATGCGGAAGCGTAGCCAGGTGAGTGCCACAGCACCGGCAGTTGGGTGTACTGTAGACTTCAGGGAATATAAGGTGGAGGCGGGCGAGTGAAGGGTACGTATTTGTAGCAGACGCAGGGTGGTAGCCTGCGCCCAGCTGAATTTGGGGTGAGGTGGGGGGAAAGATCGGCACAGTATGCGTTTAGTTTATTAACACTGATGATAGATGAATAGTCAGAGTAAATGAATGTTACTGTCTAATTCTGGACAGACTCGAGTGTAATGCATACGTTCTAGATCACTGTAGGTTCCATACTAATTCCATACTACGCATTCCTATTCGAATTTCGGCCTGTCTTAAGCCTACCGAGTCTTAAGTAATCAAAATAGGTAGGAAATTGCTTTTTGGGATGTAGCCGAGGTCATGGTAGATGTGATTAGTAATGCGCTATATGTGAGTAGGCTGACTGGGATTATTGCATGAAGTGCGCCAACGTACCTACGTAAAGCCATGGTGGAAATTATGGAGCCCTTTATTGTAAATATATTGAAGTCATCTGAGAGTGTCTCTGGTAAAAAGTTTTAAGTTTATTAATATGAGGACTGATTAGCCTTCTGTTAACCTGTTAGGAAAAATGCCATGTACGAAGTGCTATTGTGGTTAAAATTACAACGTTATCAGCACTTCCAAAAGAAAGTGACTGTACAAGTCCATTTTTGTCGGGCGTTCATGTCACCTAGGTACCACCGCCTGACCCAAGACCTTTATGTTTTAAAATCTGCCCCGATGACGTAAGTTACGATGCGGAAAAAAACAAATACCCTTTCTGAAGAACGAACCATAACAGCTTCCCGACAAAGCGCAGTACGTTGCCGCAAGTCGTCATTTGTGATAACGATAAGAGCGACAGCGCGTCGTTAAAATGACTTGTCACTCCCCGGTTTTTCTTTTTTGCTCAAGGATGCAACTAACCCGTACAAGGGTAATCCCTCCCTTCGCATGATGCTTGCGACCTTTCTGGTTCTGGACAAGCGCGTTGTTTGTGTATATTTCAGGCGCTTGGCATCGAAAGGCTTAAACCTTTAAACAGCGAAAGGCTGTCACAGTCGCTTCGGTAGCTGCACGGAAAGCGCGGACAATCAGTCTACTTTCAGCACACGCGCTCTCAACCAAGACATATTTGCGAGAAAGGGGCTCCTATATTACCCATAGCGAGAAATGTATCCAGAGATTACACCTCATTATCCCGATGTGTTTATGAGCCGCACTCTGGGCCTGTATTCCGTGTTATCACAAAAAAATATAGTTTGTGCAGTGTCAGTAGCCTAAACATAAAACAGGAAATTGAAGTCATCACATCAACTATCATATATCATAAATTGAAAGAAATAAAACTGAAACTGTACTTCATAATACTAGCACTGCAAACTTTTATGCATGTGATTCATTTCAATTTCCTATCTGTTCCAGGGTAGAAATATGCTGCTCAGTTGGTAAATACAGATTATTTTGCAAAATTTGCTAAGAATTTTTGTCTCCAACATATTTTCCTATTGGTCATGCACATTTCTATCTATCAAATATATGGTCGAAACATCACAAAGTCGAATTGTGAATCATTGAAAACTTAAACTGGCTTCTCCACATAGGGGAAATGCCGCAGGAATTTGAGAATGTAATAATACACAATCATTTGGTTGCATAAACTTCCTGGCTATAGGCATGTAATGAAAAGCTCAAATGTATTACACGGCTTTGTCTTTTCGCGGCAATTTCATCCACTGCATTTATAAAGCAATGTACGTTTTTTTATATTTTAGCGCGAGTCCGAAAACAGCAACTTATATACCAAAGCGACATGAGTTTCAAAAGCTTGTTAATTAGGTTGTCATTTGAGCAAATAAAACGAGAGACTTTCATGCACAGACTAAATAAGCGGCTAAGAGGAACAACTGACTAGTTATTTCAGAAGAATAACTGAGTTTAGCTATGTAGTGTTAAACTATGTAGCTTTAAATAATGCGCATATTTTATACATCGCCGGATAGGGGTCATTGGAGATCGCTGGGCGAGGCCTTCGTCCTGCCATGGACATAAATATAGTCTGATGATGATGATGAAACATTGCCGGAGGTGACCACCTCTCATCCAAGAAATATTTTTTACAGTTTAATAATATATTTATTTGCGCCGTCAGCACTCGAAGGCATTACGGAACGAAGTGGGTTGAGCAGGCTAAACAAATAATGCAATGATTAAAAAGTAAGTTTCTAATCATATAATTTTAGCTGGTGGTACGTGGAAAAAAGTTCAGTGCGCACGACGAAGGCAGCTTTACAATTATACCATATTACCTGACCTTACAAAGAATTTAAAAGGAACGTAGTAAGTAATTAACAAGTTCAGATTAAACAACGTACGGTAGTTGATGTTGCATGAAACTTGCGTTTATTTGTACTCTTTATGATTTCTTTGGGGAGGCGATACCATTCAAGGGCTGTGTGAGGCCAGAAAGAGCTGAAGGAAGTTAATGTGACTAAATCTGATACGTATTTTGTACAGCTGATCAATACGATGCCATATATATGGTGACGGAGATATACAGTCGTACGCGGATATATCAAGCCAACTTATAACGAATTATTCTGTATATCGAACAGCTGTAAAATCCCCTTGAAAATTCCATGCAAATGTATCGGGCTCGTGCACGCGTATAAAGAACGCTCGTTCACCAGCACATTCGATATATCGAACGCGATATCGCACGCAAAAGACCTCATAGTGCACTCCTTTGTACACTTTGGGGTATTCTGGCACCTGGAGGTGGAGAAGAGATAGTGCAGTCAGTTGAGCCCCGTCAGGCTGTTCAGCTAGCCCTCATGCTACCTCGGACGTCAACATTCCTTCTATCCGATTTTGGAGGCGTCGTAGTGTGGGTTGAGTGCCTATTCACGAGCTTATTTTCCGCAAGCGATGGCCGCTACAAGTGTAAAGAAAGAATCAGCTTGGACTTTTCAATGAAGTTGAAAGTGAACCAGCATTTTTTTTGCGGGTAAATAAAGTGTGCTTGCTTTTTTCCCCCATGTTGCGTGCAGTAAGTTAGCGGCTCTCAGATGCACTAACCGGTAAGCCACCGCTTACCTGAGGGCCTATTATTTTATATACCGAATTACCTATATAAAGAACTTCCTGTGATGCCCTTCAGATTCGATATATCCGGGTTGGACTGTATCAGTTTACGGGTTACAAATTCAAGTTTAGCTTTTTTTGGGGTTAGAGTAGCTATTCGATCATAAGTTGAACATATAAAACGAGTGGAGTAAATTTTAGTTCTAATGTGGTAATAAATACAATGGAATTTCACACATTGGATGTATACTCAAAGGAGACCCGACTTTGTCCCCTACGACCGGATAAACTCATCCTAGCCAACTCATCCTAGCTCGACTCGCAACTCCCGCTCCACCGCTACTCCGAATTCCGTCGCTGCCGAAAATGTATGCAGCCATCTACGCCTCAAGCTCTGGCGAGGAGCCGGCCACAGCCGCCCCAACTCTCTGCCCTACCCCACCCCAAGCTACCCATCAACGATCATAAAATCATCCTCCGTCCCCGTGGCGGCCTCAACCTTCGGACCGTGAACGGCGTTGCGCTTCGCCATGGGATTCTCCAAGCAGCCCGCCTCGGACACCAAGAGGCCAAGCCAGACACCGTAATCATCAACACCCTCCAACACGTCGTCCTCATCAACACTCCCGACCCACAACGCCGACACCACTACCTCGAACAAGACTTTTCGAACAAGACTGGGTGCCCAAGCACATCTACTACTCCTCTGTACTATATAGGTGCTACATCTGAAACAGCCTGAAACCGTAGCCATGTCCTGAAACAGCCCTCCAACCGTACCAAGCCTATGGCCTGATCCCACTCCTGGACCGGACTCAGGCAACCCCCAGTTCCAGTCCCCCCAAAACCACCTGCATAGGAACCCGGCGGCCACACCAGTCAGATGAGCTGGGCAGACGTAGTCTGCCAGGACTCCGCCAACCCCCTCTAGAAAATGTTGCATGTCCGCGCACAGCTCGCCTCCCTCCACAACACCAACCAACGCCTTCAGTCGCAGCTGCATGGCTTCCTGCAGGTCCTCACCCCTACCCCAGCGACAATGATCTCGGCCGCTCATAAACTCCCTCCCCTACTACCTTCTCCTCCTACTCGCGAACAGCCGGCCAAGAAGAGGGCTGCAACTCCCACTACCTCCTCGGCCACACCAACATCGGCCGCGGCAACCCCGGCCCTATCCCCACAATTCGAACAACTCGTGGAGGCCAAAATTCAGGCCGTGGTGCAGACGGCCATCCAAGCCTTCACCCAACAATTCTCCAACCTCACTATCCGTCTAGACGAATTTGCTCGCCAAATTGACGAGCGATTTAAGGAGCAAGATGCCCTCCACGCGACAGCCTGTGCTGCCGCGCGGCATAAAAATAAGGCCAAGCTCCACACCCTCTCCACTCCTCCGCTGCAAACTAGACCCTTTAGCTGTGGCACCAAATGTGTATTTATATAAAAAATCACACCATATTCACGGGGTGAATGATGATGAGTGGGCGAAGCTCCGGAGGGAATCATCGGATCTCCCGCTTAAGGGGACGCTAGCACAAACGCGTTAGAAACGTGCAGTACTCTCTAGTAAGGGGGAGCGGCCACAGCGTCTTACGCAGCCATTTACACATGCCGGAACGTGCACCGCGTTTGCCGACGCCATCACATGACTGCTGAGAGAGTATAACCCCCGTATTCATAAAGGCTCCTCGACTTGAACTTGATTTGCCACCGCCTGGGCAGCGCGTTCGAAACGCGTGAAGGTAAGGCGGAGAGGCCACAGGTCTTACACCAGCTTCTTACACGGGCCGTAACGCGCTAGCACAAACGCGTTAGAAAACGCGCTAGAAACGCGGCTTTCGTTAATGTTGGGTATTATTGCCATCGTGGTGCGTGTGTCTATGTGCGCTTCGTGGCGTAGTGGGTTAACGCCGCGCGATCGGAAGCGAGGGGTCCCAGGTTCGATTTCGCGCTACGGACACAACTTCGGAATTTTTATTGCGATAGCAATTATATGGACACTCAAAAGCCGATTTCTGCCGTCGGCGTCGCCGTCGCGTCGGCGTCGCCGTCGCCGTAGCCGTCGCCGTGAGGTTCCGTATGACGTCATTTGGAGATGAAATCGTCGCCGGCGCGCGAACGCTGTATGGTGCGATGTTGAACGGGCGCGAGGGGCGCGTCTTTCACGGGGAGTGAACGCACGCGGAGAACAAACGCGCGTTCTGCGCCGTGCTCGTTAAGGGCTGCAGAAGTAGGCCGTCTCTTTTCTCCTTTACAATCACCATATATGTAGAGCAAACGCGCCCTTCTTCGGACGCGCGAGAGGCCGTGGGGGAGGGGGAGGGAAGGGAGGCGACGTTTAGCTGCGGCACCAGTGCCTATTTATATCAGAGCTCCAGCAACAGTCACCAACGCCGCACGCATTTTTGAGCTAACGCGGGCAAAACGCTGATGGCGTCGACAACAGTTCTGCGTGTGTTGCTACCAAAGCCGCTCACCTTACTTCGTATGACATTGCTGTGTTGCTATCGCATCATTGCTTCGCCCTTAGGGCGAAACTGTGACATTTTTGTCTCATTTTTCTCAGACTGGTTACACACTACTACTACGACGACGGGGACGGAACGGGTGCCGCTATAAGGGCTTCGCTCTAAAACGTTGCGAGGCGAGAAGGTGGTAAAGACTTCCGACGCTGCTCGACGAGTTTCCCGTTCTGATCTCGTCGAAACCTCCGAGCCGCCCCCAGAGGCCCTGGCAACAATCACCAACGCCGCGCGCGTTCGGTGCGAACGCGGGCAAAACGGCGACGGCGTCGACAACAGTTCTGCGCGTTGCGGGTGCTGCTGCATCTCCAAGTTTATACAGCTGATAAAACTACTATCCTTACTCCGTATAGCTATCTACTAAGTTGCTATCGCCATGGTGCTTCGCCTTTCGGGTGTCTCCTTGCCTGACCCCTTGTATTTATGTCCAATTGAACGCCGCGGAGCGCTCCTTCGAGTTACGAACTCGTGGGCAAGCGAGTGCGTTCAGACGTTTAGCGCGTTTTCATTTGGCCTCGCCGAAGCGCCGTTAGAACGCAGGGGTGAACTTGCACGGAGGCGGAACGTGCGGAAAAAACATTTCACCAAAGCAGCGTTGTACACGTTCCTCTAAAACAGGAACGAAAGCTCGTTCCTTCCCAATATTGAAACGAGTTCCCGTTACAAGATACTTTAAGGCGAATGGAACGCGTTCCAGTTACATTTCTAACATTGTAACGTGTCGTTACATTAACGTTACCTTTGATTTTTTTGAAATTAAAATGTGGTGTCGGATATTCTTGCTACGAAATAAAGTGTGCAATTTAAATCTCACATCAAACTAAGTATATTATAAGAATTTGAACATTGCCGGCGGCACATTATCTGGAGATAAAAAGAATCCAAAGCAACGCTCCTAGACGAATTTTTTTCAAGCAGCACCCGACATACTCCAGACATGTTTAACTGCCACGTTGGTGCTCGTCTATTACAAGTGCAACACACATGGCGCTTTCCACTTCGGTCTTCAAATGCGCAGTCAGGATACTGCGCTTCAGATCTGCAAATAGAAAGTTACTCGCATGCACCAATATACTTAAATGTTTGCACAAGAAACCGCATCGAAAGGAACAATACTTAGGCGTTTAATTAATGCTGATTCGATCAATATTGCAGTATGAGTAGAAAAAGAAATGTCCAGAATATATATTCTCAATTTAGTAAACACCCTTGTTTGAACTCTGCAAGAGTAACGTCTCGATGTTAGTGTCCGACAGGCCGCCATGGCGGAAAGAAACTACAGAAGGGAGCGTCACGTGACACTCTTGAAGCCTAGTCATAAAAAGATATAATGCAGAACTCACGAATGAAAATGCACAAAAGTCACGTGACAGACAAGCGGTAGTTCTTTGCGCCCTGCATGATGTGCTGCATACGGGCGTGCGTCGGTGCGCTGTTTAGGGTGAGCGCCCGCATGTGCCGCCCTATCTCATCACTAGCGCCACCTACAGTGCTGTTACGCCGACTCAACGCCAAGCCCAAGCGAGGCAGGGCTCTCTCCCAGTTCGCTACGACCGCCGCACGGACGGTCACGGTTTTTGGCGCGTGCACTATGTTTTCTAATAATAAGTGTTTACCCTGTTATTCTCGCCTCAGCCTCACGCCTCAGCCTTCACGCCTCAGCCTTCACGCCTCAGCCATCACGCCCAGCCCTCCATCTGGCGCAGTCGACCCGAGCCTCAGCCAAGCCATACAGCCGGCAGCGCAGAACGCCTTTCGAACGCCAGCGTCGAACGCCAGCAACAACGCCAGCGTCGAACGCCAGCAACAACGCCAGCGTCGAACGCCGGTCAGTACGCCTTCTCAACTGCATTCGTCATTGTACTTACGCACTCACGCCGCCGAAGACTCACGCCTGAAGATACTCCTGCCATTTTACCGCTCGTCTGTGTAAAGCACGGCCGTCATATGAAGAGTGCCGTGAATGTGACTAGCCCTAGTCGACAACTAGGCTTAGCGATCACTCGCCTAGTCTCCCGTGCGCCCAGCCTCGTTTCGCAACGCCATGCCGGAATTGTGTGGCAAATCTCGACGCGTGACCATGTCGCGCCTCGGCGTCGACCTATACGCGAAGAATTGGCTCGTCGACAGCTGTACCTCACAGGTTCGAAAGAGGAGCTCGTTCAGCGTTTGCAAGCCGACATTCAACAGCAGCGTGAAGCTACCTCCCCGGTTGGAAACGAATGAATCCGCCTCGAACGCTGTGGGCGTCTTTGACGCTGGACCCAGCCACCTAACAGAGCCCTCGCCATGCTGTTCCAGCAGTACCTCGCCCTGCAACAACGGTGACGACACTGCCAGACCTGTCATCGTCCATCCCGCAATTCGCTGGTTCGCAAAGCCACAGTTGTCAATACATGGCTTGACGACGTACGACGAGTACAGCAGCGCCTCGTGGGACGACGCCACCACACGCCTGATCGCAGCTAGCAAGCTGAAAGGCACGGCGCGAGACTGGCATCTCGCGTTCGGCAACCAGTACAGCACCTGGGCCACGTGGAGTGCCGCCCTGAAGGACACATTTTGTACAGAATTGTCCCTCATTGAGTGGCAAGAGCAGGTCATGAGGGTACCCCAGGCCCCATCCCAAAGCTTGCACCAATATGCCTTTGCCAAGTTGAAGATCATTGAGCGTTGCCCCGTTAACCTTTCTGAGGCACAAAAGATTGACTACCTGCTGCATGGTTTACGGGAACAACACATCCTCGCCGCCATAGCAGCCAACCGGCCGCCCACGGTAGCTGAGTTTGTTTCTACTTGCACCAGCCCTCGACAAGAGTGCGCAACATCTGCATGCCAAAGCAAGCCCGTCACCATTTGCCGGTTCTGTTTTGCCGCCGTCGCAACCCTTTCGTGCCGCTAGCCCGCAGAGCGCCAGCACCTCGCTCAGACAATCGACACCACAGTCCTCCGAGGCCACACCAAAACGCGCATTTCAGAGCTGCCCGCCGAGCAACAAGAAGCTACTTATGCAGCTATTTCGGCACAGTATGCGCTCCAGCTTTTCGTAGCGGTCAAGACCTGTCTCAAGCTGTCTGCTACCATGTCTGCCTTGGGTCATCTGGCATCCAGTGCCCTACACGCACCAGCCGCTTATCATCACCACGCCTCCACCATGCCAAGACACAGCAGCCCCCAGCACTGCACAGGGCACCCTTCCGCTTGACGGCTCACAACAGCAAGCCCCTTCTTCACGCATCTCAGTGGAGTCGGTGAGTGTGAAGCGTTTCGTCGGACTCTGGGTCCAAGGTGACATTAATCCTAAAGCTCGTTGCCTGCAAGCATGATCATCCCATGGACCGAGCCTCCACTCGTGGTGGTAGGAGGAAGCACAGTGCTACTGTTGGGCTGCATTTTTGAAGATATCCCGTCCCCAGCCACAGGAGTTGTTGAAGCTGCTGTTTTGAAGATAATGTACTCCCACTCATTCTTGGTGAGGATTGGTTCTCGGCAGCGCAGGCACGTCTCATCTTCGAGCCGCCAGAACCAACCCAGCTGCAGCATCGAGCCCACGAACGCCCATTACCGCTAGCCACAAACTGGTCCCAAGAATGGAA
>NC_051160.1:55032316-55057112 GCF_013339745.2 Dermacentor silvarum | reverse complement strand
TGGAAGCCCAGGGAATCAAACTGAACATGCCAGCATTCACCAAAGGTGAGAAAAGCTGCCACCATTCATTGACCTAAGTAGGCAATACACACCGTCGTTCTGCAACAGCGTGCATGGTTATCAAACATGCATGGTTTGCTATTGGCTATTGTACTTGTGGTTGCGCAATTCCAATGACACCACTCGGTGATTATTCCGATAAACAGCGACAGATAAGCATCATTGGGCTGTGTTTAAAAATAATGAGGAGAGAATGTACAGTTATTATTTGTCGGCCTGTTACACGAAATAAAGGGCCACCTTCCATATCACCAATCAAAATTGTCAAGCTCAAGGAATGAGGGGCTCTAATCTAGATTAGGCTTCAGGAGGATGTGCTAGAGTGCCAGCTTGCATGGCTTACAGATGCTAAATGCAGGGGAAGCTATTGCTCTGTACTGATGTAGAATAGCGTGTTAAACAAGGAATGAGGAAGAAACATAATACGAGCTCAGACTAACAACTTGTGTTTATTGTATATTTCATAGCACAAACACGTGTAAAAAACATTCGTGTTTATGACAATACACCCGAGTTGTTAGTCTGCATTCAAGTCATATTTCTCATCCCTTGTGGATCGCACTATTCTAAGTCAGTATTGCATGGTTTGGTGCGTTAAATGTACTATCACAGTCATCCTGGTTTGTTCTGGTTGTACAGGCCTGCAACAGCCAGGCACTGCTTGTTTAGATGCAATGGCCTTCATTGTTCCCTTGTGCGAATTTCAGATATATGCATTTGCAAAAGGAAACATTTATGCATCAACAATAGACCGATCCCACCGGCCAGTTTCACGACGCCACCGCTGCCGCGGTGCATGCTGGTACTTGTAGTCATCCGGCCGCTCCAGCCGCCCGCAGTGCCTGTACGTCGGACGATTTTTGGCAATTTTTGGTTAGTGTGGAGCTATCGTGCCATGGGAGGATTCACCTGCTGCGTTCCTGGGTGCTACAACAACAGCACAAGGGACAAAGGCTTCGGATTCTACGTGTTTCCTAAAGAGCGAAAGCTACGAGAGACGTGGATCCAACGGATTAACAGGGCCGGACGGAACGGCAGGTAAGACAGCTGTTTTGCCATGTAAAACACAGTTTCTCTAGTAAATAGGTGCATTACGGTTGGCCTCTTGTCTCGGAATATAAAACCATGTAGCTGAGTACGCCAAAGAATATTTGCGCATTACGTATGCCCTTCCGGAATAGGTGAGCCGCCGTTCGTACAGTGGGTGTTTAGGCCGGGCATTTTGTTGTATCGCCCCGCGTCCCGCCCTTTTTTTTTTATTATCGCTGCATACTTTTATTACAAGTTATAGTGCTGTATGCCTATATGAGGTCCTTTAGGTGTTCATGCTGTTTGGGTACAGCACCCCGTACGTCGCTTACGTGGTTTCCTTTACAACGCAAGTAGCAAGCATGCATGCATAAGTTGACGGTGAGCTCTCTGACCAGGATTTTGTAATAGTACTACTGCGCACGGTCGTCCACTTTTAGTTTGAACACGCGAGCGCATGGCCGTACTCTTCGGAGTGCCAGTGCGTCAGTCGTAGCCGCACATCGAAGCGCAGTGGCGCACTACGAGAAGCACCAGATACAAGTGCCTATACGCCGACGCCACTTCGGTGCGCGGCCGTGTCAGATGCATTGGCACTTCGAAGAGCATAGCCACGCGCTTGCGTGATCAAACTAAGAGTGGACGACCCTGTACATCGAGAGGCAACTTTTTTAATCGACGTAACATGCTTCACGGGACTCTTGGCAACGACTTAGCCATAACTCGTTGGGCCAAAGGTCGGATGAGCGTTCACGGATCATCCTCGAGGCAAGTGGTGTCTCCGGAACCTCGCCCCTACTTTCCGGGAAGTAGTTATCTGGCGCATGCCCGCGGCCGATTTCGCGGCACCTATGCAGCTAACTGGCTGCAACAGCTGAAGATTTTTTTGCGTCTGTGGCGCTGTCGAATAACCCCCCCCCCCCAAAAAAAAAAAAAAAAAAAACTTTATCACTTGCACCGTACTGATGGAATCTTATGGACGCTAATCAAGAGAAAGTTGTACCGTTGTCTCACAATGGAAGTATCCAGCCTGTACATACAAAAAATGTGGAAGGTACACTATTGCTGTCCTGGCCATGTTCATTGTGTCATAGCATTAATCCTGGAACTCTCTCTACCTAGGTTCTCGAAGTTTACTCCAACCACAGGACATAGAGTTTGCAGTGCCCACTTCGAAGGAGGGAAAAAGACTTACATGAACCGTGTGCCCACAATATTCCCTTTGAGACAGCAAAAGGTGGAGAAGAGGCGACCGTTGAGAAGAACAAAGGTAATATAAGCACAAGTAATACAGAGAAAAAGCATGTTATGCTTACATATACCTCATTATTTCTTTTTATGGTAGGGCTTGACACAGGTGGCAGCTACGTAAGGGTTGTGCTAGTGCATGAAAAAACAAGTGATGATGCTTAGTAAACTTACTAGTGTGAAGTATTAATGAAAAATGTAGTGTACAAATTCTCATCTGCAGCTGCACTGTTGAAATAGCTGATCATTCTGAGTTTAAGTCTCGTTTGACTAATGTGCTGTTATCTTAAACACAAGAAAGTGTCGCATTGTCAATTTTTCCCCCTTTTTTAGTTCATTTCCTGATTCAGCCAATCTTTTTTCCACTGTTTTTCTTGTTTTGTAGGCACATGCTGCTGCTTCTTGAGTGCGATTCCTCTTGTCGTTCCTTTTCCGGTCCTGTTTGCAGGCGCTGTTTATATACCTTGTATGCTATCTGGTTCATCCTTGCTTGTGCTCTGCATTATTTGCGTTTTTTTTCAGTGTCTTGTTGTAACTTTTTTTTCATTTGTGAGCCTCTTTTATATTTGGAATAATATGTACATTTACTGCTGTTTATGTTCAAATTTTTGTAATCAAAACCAACTCAAATCAAATGCCCTTGGGCCCCGAGTGTATTGTGAATAAATAGTGTTATAAAGACTGAAACACATGGCTTTCTTTATTTTCTCCTGCCAGCCTGAAGTTGTCAGGAGCTCAACTGTGCCACCTGGATCTGAGCAAGAGGTCTCTGCCATCGCTAGCAGTGACAGCGATGATCCTTTGCAGCAGGAAGTGCATCTACACCTGGACCATGCATACAGCAGCCAACAGTTAAGTTATGATGAGCTTGTCGAGCAAGTTGCTAAACAAAAGCACATCATAACTGAACTCCTGGAGCAAGCTGAAGCAGCAAATGCGACAGTGGCAGAGCTTAACAACCTGCTTAAACGAAGTCAGCAGGACCACGCCGAAACAAAAAAGCTGTGTGACCGTCTTCAGCAGAAGAACAGGTGCTTAAGACTTCAGTTATCAGCAATGCAGGAAAAAGTTAGACGTTGCAAGACTGAAGCTGCACAGAACATGGATATCACATATGAGGCCCTTGTAAAAGACGAGAAAAAGCTACGGTATTACACTGGCTTCACATCCAGCAAGCGCTTGGACACTTTTTGGTCCCTTCTAGAGCCAGATGCAAAAAGGCTGTGCTTCTGGCAGATGAAAGAAACGGCCAGTGAAGACAGAAACTTCATCCTGCCTTTGAAGACCCAGCTCGTGCTGGTCTTGATGAGACTGAAGCTTGGTCTTGATGGCCTTGACCTTGCATACAGGTATGCTGTCAACATTCAAAGCTTGCAATAATTTTTTTGCACCAATAGTTACTTCTACCTAACATCTAAAAAGTTAATAGGAGTGACTCGTGTAAATCTGTTTCCACGCCAATTTATATACAAGGACATTCTATGCATAACATCATCTATGAATCTACTGTGTGGACTAAAATAAGCAGAACCCTACAGGCCTTAATGGTTCACATAATTATGCGGACCCATCTTGTATGCAGTGCACAGCCCGTTACAATAACATCACTTTTGTTTATATTCGCATCTCAGCATGCATGTTGCATTCTCGGAACACTTCAAGCAAAATGTGCAACTTAATACCTGTTTCATCAAAAGCACTGCTCAAGTATATGCACCTACTCATCGTGTAGTAGCACCTCATTATACGGACACTTTGGTTCTCGAGTGAAAATGTCTATAAAGTGAATCACTTTTAACACCGAATCTGTTATGAAAAAATACATTCCTAAAAACACTTTGTGATGAAAATCTGCTTACAAGCATAGCGCTGTGCAGTGACGTCAAAATTCCAAAACAACTTGTAGCTGAACGTGGATTATCCTGGCAGCTATAAAGTAAATGTGATGCAAATTTTAGTGGTGTAAGGGTTGCATGGTCAATGAGTGCCGTAGGTATAAAGCGCTTTGTTTCCACAATGTAACGCCGTTGATCTTAACTATTTCATCCCTGTAGATCCTAGCAGTCCATGAGATCGTGATGATGTCTCATGGAGTCAGTGCCTATACTCTACTCTGAGATTCTGAATACAGCCCTGGGGTCGTATTCTCTAACTTTCCATATTCCAGTTCCCTTCCATATGGCCGTCATTGGTCACTGTTGTTGCCTCTCCGCTGTCGGCGCCAGTATGCCAGTGCCCACAAACTGAACGCCCCGGCACCTGGCCATCGCTTTGGAGTAGCAGTGCCACCCTTTTTTCTTTTCTCTTGGGCGTGGTCCAGCTAAACGTGATGTCATGCTCTGAATAACCATTGGAGCAACACTCACAAATGCAATGTCGTTTTGCCTGGATGTCTGAAAGATGCGGCAACAGCGACCCATACCAGAGGGCCTTATGGAACCAAAATGGAATACGGACCATGGAAAGTTGGGAAATATGGCCCCTGAATGTATAAACTCCGCTGCACTTTTCATGCACACGGCAAAGGAATAGGCACACCATTGAAGGCATGATTGGTACTCGTTACCATGGAAGTAAAAAATGGAAGAAAAATCATTACCAAGCACTGTGCACATTCACACTGCCTCTTTTTAGTGTTTCCAAGTATTGCCGTCGTCATCCATACTCGGGAGACAAAATTAAATGGATTCAAGTATAGTCTCAATGCATTTTCACCCTGTGCATTGTCCAAACAGCAAGGTTCTTTTCTGGAAGCGCAAATGCACTGAAAGGGTTAGGTACCCTGAGAAACATTTCCATATTCTGATTCATTCATTATGATGGGGTTCACATTGTACACACTTAATGTAAGGGGTCATACGCTCGACCATCTTCGATTTGTTCGAAAATGTTCATGGAAACTTATCTCAATGTGCTTAACAAAGCCTAAAATGTTTTGGCCAAAAGAAATTCTTCGTGTGGTGAGCGTTGTTTCGTGTGTGTGAGCGCTGTTATGTGCTGTGCAGTGATGCCATTCAGCGTATATTTACGTTAAGAGAAAATTTAGCAAGTTTAGCACAAGTGTTCTGCTTCAACTGGCACTTCTCGTACCTCGAAATGAGCTGCTTTTGTTAAGACATTAGGTGCATGGAATGCAGCATGCTATTTACTTGCATGGTCTTTAAAAGCTCTGCACATGGTATGCAGTACTTTCATTACAGTGCCTGCCTACGATACTGAATTTTCTTTAAGCATGTTGTGCCATGAAATCTTGACGACTTCAACAGTAGCTTGCTCTAAATTTCCAGAGTCCCCCACTACGGCGTGCCTCATAATCATATCGTGGTTTTGGCACGTAAAACTCCATAATTTAACAGTAGCTTGCTCTGTTCACTTATGATCTTGTTTTAGCAACAGAAAATTACTGATGTGCATATTTTGCAAATTCATGTTTTGCTAACAGGTTTGGTGTGTCTAAAACAACTGTTTCAAGGATCTGGGTAACATGGCTGGATTTTTTGGACAACAGGCTTTGTCAGGTACGTCAACACCAGGTGCCTTTTCTTTATAGTGCCTTTTGTTTTCGGTCTCTTCGATGGCCTTGCTGAATTGCAACATCCATGGGGGGCCTGACAGATTTGCAACTTAGTATCTCCACAGATCACCTGTGCCTAGAGGGAACAAGCCACTTTTTTTCTTATCTGTCAGCCCAGTCCTAGCTGGTTAAACGGGGCATTGTGAATCTTTGCTTCACAAATGCCCTAAATAAGTCTTGCTTCCACTCTTTAATGCGCAGTCTCCTTGCACAGGCCTCCCGCCTAACATGTGATGGGTACCCCGAGCTTTTGTTCGTTTCAGTAGCAGAAAAGATATTAAAGAAAATCAAGCTGGGAGACAAAGCACCAAAAGACTGCGCTGCCAGAGACAAGCCAGTCGCGGTGCTCCCTTACTTGCACAAGTTATCACACAGTTTGAAGAAGATAGGCCATACAGTAGATGTTAAAGTTGTTTTTTTCTGCCCCGGAAACATTATCAGTGCTCTACAGGCATGTGAATGCTCATGCCACATGCCGCCTATGAAGAACAAGGTCAGGCAAGGAGACGCAATGTTTCCAATGCTATTCACTGCATGCTTAGAAGTATTCAAGCTCTTAGACTGGGAATGCTTAGGAGCGAGGATCAACGGCCAATATCTCAGCAATCTTCGGTTCGCAGATGACATTGTCCTATTCAGCAACAATTGGCACGAATTACAACAAATGATTGAGGACTTTAGCCGAGAAAGTGTAAGAGTGGGGTTGAATATTAATACGCACAAGACAAAGATAATGTTAAATAGCCTGGCAAGAGAACAAGAATTCAGGATCGCCAGTCAGCTTCTAGAGTCTGTAAAGGAGTACGTTTACGTAGGTCATTAAATCACAGGGGACCGTGATCATAAGGAATTTTACAGAAGAATAAAATTGGGTTGGAGTTCATGCGGCAGGCATTGCCAAATCCTGACTGGGAACTTACCACTGTCATTGAAAAGAAACATGTGCAATCATTGCATTCTACCGGTGCTAACATATGGGGCAGAAACTTGGAGGTTAACAAAGAAGCTCGCGAACAAGTTAAGGACCGCAGAAAGAGCAATGGAGCGGAAAATGTTAGACCTAATGTAAAGGACAGGAAGACAGTGGTGCACATCAGAGAACAAACTGGGATAGAGGATATTCTAATGCACATAAAGAGAACACAAATGGAGCTGGGCAGGCAATGTAATGCGTAGGATGGATAACCGGTGGGCCATTAGAGTTACAGAATGGAGACCAAGAGAAGGGAAGCGCAGTCGAGGACGGCAGAAAACTAGGTGGGGTGATGAAGATAGGAAATTTGAGGTGCAAGTTCGAATCGGCTATTGCAGGACGGGCAATTCAAAATTGCAGGGAAAGGCCTTCGTCCTGCAGTGGACATAAAATTAGGCTGATGATGATTATATGTTTATGTAGAAAATGCAAAATGTTGTTTTTAATCCTCATTTTAGGTCCCAACTTGGATGTCTCCGCAACTGTGCGACAAGTACCGGCCAAAAGCCTTCATTGACAAGGGCTACACTACCGTTGATGGCATCCTCGACTGTACAGAAATTTTCATTGAGACCCCTTCGTCATTCCGGGTGCAGAGTGAAACCTATTCCTCTTACAAAAAACATAATACCGCGAAAGGATTAGTTGTGTGCAGCCCAAATGGCTTTGTCATGTTTGTGTCCGATCTTGCTCCTGGAAGACTGTCCGACAAGGCCCTGACAAAGGCTTGCGGTGTGCTGGAAAAGTTCTCACCAGGGCGAAGTGTGATGGCTGATAGGGGGTTCACTATCGAAGAAGAGTGCAAGCAGCATTCACTGCATTTGAACATTCCGCCGTTCCTGGAAGGACGGCCTCAACTGTCCGAAGCAGATGAGACTGAGACAAGGCTCATTGCAAGTGTGCGCATACACGTGGAAAGGGTCATCCGGAAGATCAAGACCTACAAAATACTCTCCCAGGTGTTCCCAAACAGCATGTCTGGACAACTGAACAAAGTGTGGCACATTTGTGCACTCTTGACTAACTTTGTGGGTGAACCATTGTTGTGATAAGGTGTAAATGAAATCTTGATGTTCGCGATGATGGGCTGTGCCGGTGTGGTTCAATACATCACTACCCCTTTTTATGAAATAAAACAATGTTAGCATTCCTCCAACATTCCAGCATGCTCAAGGCCATCAGGCATTACATATAAAGTGGCAAGCTTCCCTAGCACAATAGCTCCCCTTTCTATAGGTCTACATGTTTGGATGTACCAGTGCATAATAAAGACTGACTTATATAAAACACCTGTGTAACAGTTGTCATCTCTGCTCAAGATGATTGTGTTCTGTAAAGCTGTTTGCTTTTTTTTTTCACGGTGAAGAATGAATACTCATTTCTACCTGGCTGCTCTGCTGAGAGAGGCCTCGAGGTACTTATATTGGTGAAATGGATTTGAAAACCATTTGAAAATCCTTCAGTTTGCAGATGACCAGAAACTATTCTGTTCAGTGGAATCTATTCTGCACAGCGACCAGCTACTGGAGGATAATGGAGCTGTGAATAAATAGTTTCATGCAGTGCCCCATTAAACCGCAGAAAACTTGCAGCCATTTGTTTCACAAGGACTAGTTGTCTACGGATATTTTCCACATAGTGCTCCCGTACAGTAGTTTATTTTGATGTCATTCGTGACTTAGAAATATATGCAGACTGTAAGCTGTTTGAAACATGTCATTTACAAGAGGCACTCGTCTTTGAATCTGGCCATGGTCACTGGGTAACAAATTATTTGAAATCTGCAGAATGTTTCCTGCTTCGATAAGTGCATCAGTGCGTCCAAAAGAGCGTAAAGAGAGTTGTGCAGCGTAATGGTGCAACACTACCGAGGCAGGAATGCTGTTTGTGGGCATTTGCAGTACACAGGTAAAAAAGATACTTCACCAGCACAGCTGCAAAAATGTGCTGGGCTGCTTCAGTAGAGAGGTTTAAATTACCCTCCCAGAACTCTATTGCTGCCTATCGGCATTTATGGTATCACAAAATAAGTGCACAGGCAACTATTTAAAATATCTTCTAAGGGACCCTCCCACCTCGACTGCCAACTCACTGCTTCAAATAAAGGTTTATTCATTCATTCATTCATAGATTTATTTCAACAGTTGCTCGCAATGTGGGGCAGCAAGTACATGGTGGTGAAAAATTCGCAACGTTTCACAAACTCGTCAAAAAAACTCTTCTCAAAGGGCACGACACTTTGCAAGCACTCTTCCTTGCTGTATACAAACAGCACACAGGTGTCCAGGCCAGTCACACCCATCTGCACTTGCATCTGAGTGTAATACCTGCTGCTCCTTTTGAGTTCCCCAGCATGCAACTGCGTTCTGGCAAAATCTTGAACTCTGAGGGGAACTTTGATTTCAAGTAGCCGCGGCGGACAGCATTTGCACTTTACAAGACCATCTGGGCTTGCGCCTAGAAAAGTGTGATGACGAGAGAGGAAGAGGCCAGTCTCAATTACTTGCAGTTCCACGTGGCTGTCATTTTGGTCTCGAAACGCTTGTCTGGCTTCGGGCTCACACAATAGACCCCTCTTCATGGCAAATGTTGCCCTGCCTTTTTTTGCTCCCATCACTGCCGCAGTGAGAGGTCGGGCATCATGTGGCCCCATTTTGGTTTGGCATGTCCTAACCCAAGTGTGTACTCTATGTGCTATCGACGCGGTGATGACACCCTCCCTATATCTATGCCAAAGAAGGCAAGCACTTTGAGGTCGTGTGGCCGCCTCTACGGCTGCAACTTCTTCCTCTGTATATGGCAGCAAAGCATTCCCCTGCTTTGCTCGCTCCAGCCACCTTACAGGCAGTCGAGACACATCTTCGGGATCTGGGCTCTCAACTTTTCTTTGTTTTGCTGGCAAGAAGTCATTTGCTTCAAGCACATCCGCGAAGCAATCCAGCTTTGAATCTTTCAGCTTGCCATGCAAGTTTATGAGGCTCACTGTGGACAGTTTTTGGTCTTCACTTCTCAGTGACGAGTACGCTGCTCGTTTTTTGTGATGCCTTGGTGCCTCGCTAATCCTTTCAGTGGTGTCTTTAGAGAAAACAATCTGTTCAAATTGTTCAGCGACTTTCTTTGGATCCCGTGGATTGTACCACTGCCGCTCGCCTTCAGTGCATGCCACGGCATCTGGTACCTCAGTGAGATCGTGCTGTGCAATGTGCATCAGCCCGTACAGAACACAGCAAACGTGTTTACACACTCCACCTTTCCCAGCAACACATGAGCAGTTGCCACTGACAACTTCTCCATCGCACTTTAGCAACTTCACCCCAACGCTGTATGCTGTCCGTGTTGTCATAGATGCTAGCACTTGTGCCTTCACAATGGTCTCTGCTGTATCTTCGGTTGAGAACATCAACTTCTGTAGGTGGCCTGATGTAAAGAGCCGTAGGCCAGCACCTCGATGTTTTAGAGCGCCTTTGCTTTCAGTGTACCTGCATGAAGGATAAACTGTCATGTTGATATGCTTTTCAGGACTTTGTCCTCAAGAATGCATATCTACACATTCTGTTGGCTACTGAACTGTTACTGGATTTTTGAGTCGCACATACATAATATACATGCCCGTCGAAGAAGCTCAAAAGGAAAATTTTAGGATTGCACTTGGCTAGAACAGTTAGCATAATTTCACTAATATAACAGTGCATTCCTGTACATAAACGCCTTTCCATTCCTTACAGAACTTTGCATACTCCTCCAGTCTTATGCATTGTGCAAGTTCCGAAAATAAAGAAATTCCATCATCACATTGGCTGGGCTGTAGTGTGCACGTTCAAAACTAAAAGTCAATTTAAAAGGACTCTGTCGATTGCAGTCGGATACGAAGAAAACAGGTTGCTGGGCCACAAAGCACGCATTGGGAATCAGTTACCACAATCCATCATAGTAGGTCGCAGTCAGCGTTATTTTAGATAAGAAAATATGACTATACAGACGGGTACAAGCACCTACAATAGGTGAAAAGGCAGTGACAGAAATGCTTCACAAACCACCACACGCTTTGCCAACCCCAAGATCTGACACTCGCTTGAGATGTACAAAACAAAAATCACAAAAACACAGAGATGAAAGTAAAGTTAAAGCTCCTTGTAAGCATTACTTAATTTCAGAGGACAAGATACAGATAGGATGCGCATTGTATAAACAACAAAAAAGCATTACGCACAGTAGAACTGAAATCATTATACACAAGGACAATGTTTCATTTGGCAGGAACCTTCATTATTATATAAAGAATTTGCACTTGCACACTACGGAGACTAGAAGATGGGTAGAGCTTTACGGCACTATAGTGGTTCAAGAGATAACATTAGACTTTCTCAAACATTGGAATATGGGCATACTCCCTTTCGTTTCTAATAGGCACTTAAGTTTTAGAGAAGAATGACTGCAGACTACAGTTTACATACCTGACAATGTGCTCTTTTGCAAAGAATGGGTTCAGTGCCCTTGCTTTGCGGGTCCACCCTTGACTGTTGTGTTCGTGTAGTCCAGGTGCCATGGCACAGCACTACATGGAACTGCCACAAGTAAAAAAAGTCTGATGATACCATATGCCAGGGTAATTTTTTTAAAAATGGCAGGCTCAACTTTCTGCTAAATCGATACTTTTTAGACCACCTATTCTGACTACGGCGTTACCATGTCAATATAGGTGGAACATACAAGCATTTACACGCTGTGCAGTCCTATTAAAGAACCATAGGTAGTACCAGTCAATCTGTGCCCCATAGTCCACACACGGGCCAGAATAATAAACCAGCTGCATGTATCGAAAACGTTAAATGCCTTCACTGCATTATGCTTGTACCCTATCAGTATCTATTATTTCTAGTGTCGCGCTATACTGCTAATCTGATGACAGTGTAGTCATTCTCATTTTCATTATTATTTATTATCCAAACATCCCCAAAGGTCACAAAGATGGGCGTTATAATGGGAGAGAGGGCGCACATAAAGTACACAGAGAAAACTGTAATAAGGAAAAAAAAGTTTAGTAAGGTAGCAATTATGTACATAAGACCATAAAAACATGTGAGGTTAAAGAAATAGCAAATAAGGATATGATATAATAGCAGTGCAAAAAAAAAAAAAAGGACGGCATTAACACAGAAATTAAAAGTAAACACGGGGAAAACATTGACCATTTTGAAATGTAGCCATTGCATGAGTGCACTGCAAAGATAATGCAGTGTTTTAGAAGGTAGTTTTAAAAACTGATCTGCAACTACAGCAACTGCTATGGAAAGAGACAATAGGCAGCTCAGAGGTAACTGTGGGCACTTGCGACTCAAACGCTAGCGCGGCACTTGTTGGCTCTTGGTGCTTGCATGCGGCTTAATCTATCAGTACGAATCACTGATGAAACTATATCGCGGCTGCTCATAATGGAGAGCGGCGCGTATTCACATGCGCAAAATAAGGGACGCTTGCCTCACGCCACGCAGTCAGAGTTTTCGAAGCAGCAACCGTACCATTCGCTAGAATGTAAATAAAAAACGCCGCCTAGCTTACCCAACTTCTAGAAATCGCTGCTACCGAAGTCTGCAAGTCGTGCGCGAAACCCATGTAGGTAAGCATCATTAGGGAACGAATGTTTCGGCGCCGCATTTGAAACCTGTCTCCAAAAGGTATACAAATCCTCTATTATGTTCGTCGCTAGGCAAACATAACGTTGCAGACAACGAGATGCACGTCTGCGAAAATAGTAACGCAAAACGACCGCGTACATCAGCATGTGCTACATACATAGCTCGAACCCAACGCGTAATCAGCGGATGACAACCGAAATGAAAGAGCAGCAGGCACTTTTGAACGTTCGCCTCGCATGCTGAAATGAACAGCCGATGTAATTTCTTTAAAAAATACTTACATGACGAACTTTTCTTGGTGGTGGAGTCGCAGAGTTGTCCGGGGAGCTTGTGCGCAGCACTGAACCAGCGGGGACTGCAGTGTTTTCGTTTACCACTTGACTACAACCAAGATGGCGGCAGTGCTACTTCCGGAAAACCGGCGCATGCGCAGATCGGTCGGTGGGATCGGTCTATTGTGGGAACAAGGTTGAGCAGCCCATGAGTGATGCAACAATGGTAAAAGCAAGCTTCCATTTTTTCCGAGCATAAAAAAAAGCATAAAAAATTTGAAGGAAAAATCAAATGTGGGTGCGCAATCAGCAGATGCAAACAAGATTATTTTGCAGCAAAAAAATTGGAAACTTGGGTCAGGGGATAATTAGCAATTCTATTCCAATGGCATTTCTTGTCACTCTTCGTTTGTGGTGATGATGGATAAGAAGAGTGACATACAATCTGCCGGAATAAATTGCTATATTATACCGTCCCTGAAACTAAAAACAGGGCATTCTGCCACTTATATACAGTAAATCTTTACAGTTGAGCTGCAGCTCCATGCTTGGCTATTTACACACTAGCTTTGCCAATCGAATAGATGATTCAGAATGTAGGTTGACTTTTTTTTCCCAGGAAGTACTCCTTAGTAAATTTTTTGTCAACATTTTTTATTCCAAGCCAGGTGGCAGACCTATCTTTCGACTTTTTTCTCTTTCGACCTATATTCTCTATTTTTGTAAGGCTTGTCCTCCCTATGCTGTGCATTTTGGGCCATACTTGCACACAATTATTTTGTTCTACTTACAAGGCAGAAGAGAATACTCGGTTGATCTTGTGCTGTTTCCATGTGCAGCTTAGTTTCTGCTGATGCTGAGCAGCAACAGAACCATTCAAGATATGTAGAGTCCAGAATGTCTGGACCCTAATGTGCTGAATTTAGTTATTCATGTTATTTTCCTACCTGTGTTGAGCATTTTCAGCAGTGTGATAACTCCAGCTGCGTATTGTGTTGAGAAATGAGGGCATTAGTACAACACTAACATGTATACTGAATTATGCATTTCAGGGAAGGGCCAACTTTCTGAACAGGAAGTCACCTCAACTCGGCGCATCGCATCAGTACGAATACATGTGGAGCGAGCGATAAACAGGATCAAGATGTACAGAATATTTAAGTCTGCGCTGAGCATCAAGTGCAAAGACACAATTGATAGCATAATCTTTGTGTGTGCAGGCCTCTGTAACTTGAAGGCACCGCTAATTGCAGAGACCAATGGTCGCAGTAGCCATGAAATGTAAGCAGTGCTGGCATCTTTGTTTTCTTATACAACATCAAGCCATAAGTCTGTTCTTTCAAGAGTTGGCGACATGTGCCGTTTTAATTTGTTCGATGTATTATTCTGATTGTACCTGCTTAGGGCTAGTGTGTTACAATGCAAAGCTTTCTTTGCCTAACTCCCAAAGTTTCGCTTCATTGTATAAATTGGGCAATTTATCACCTCAATGACTCGTCATGCACTCCACTCAAGCCGCCAATGTCAACGACGGGTGCTTTCACTATGGCTCACCAGGCGTCGTGACCGTCGAGACCAATGTAGCGTCTGCGATCGCATTCGCACCCTTTCCGTTTGCATGTGCTTCAACTTCGTGGTGCTCGTTGTACATGTTCTCGTTGTCTCATTTGCACGTGTAGCAATATGCGGTTTTGATCGTGTTGACATGGTGTGGGAGATTTCTGAGTGGGATTTGCGCTTCCGAAAAATGCCTGTACAACCACATAACCATTGCTACACGCCGGGCTGCAAGACCTGCTACGTGTTGAAGAAAGATGCTCCGAAAATCGCACTGTTCAGAGTGCCAAAGGATCGAAACAAAAGAAGAGAATGGGAAAGAAACCTTCGATGATAGGACAAGCCGTTGGATGACACCAGCGCTATATGCGAGCTGCACTTTGAGCCACATTCCGTGGTTAGAGAATACGCGCATTCTATAGAGGGTCAGGAAGTTCGTCTCCCTAGTGGAAAGCCAGCGCTGGACATTAACGCTGTTCCAATGCTCTTGCCAAACCTGCCTCAATATTTCTCGAAGAAATGCCCAAGACCACCGAGAAAGAGGAGGACGTCCGACAGCATTTAAACTGCACCCAAGAGAAAAAAACGTTCTGGTGATTCGAGCAGTGGGCCAAGCTCACTGCACGATAACGGTACTGACACTCACCAAGCACCTGAACGTAATTCAAGCTTCCACTGCACTGGAAGAACGACCTGAAAACCAACTGTCTCCCTGCACTTCTACTCCATAAGATAACTTCATCAGCAACTTGACCATGTCTTCAGAGTTTTGGGCAAAACATGTCCTGCCAGTCCCCTTACAAGTTTCTTATTGCGTTTTTTATTGCAGCTCGATCTTGAACTCGAAGATCGAACTTGTCTGTGAAAACATAACATTTGCTCATCACACCCCAGTGCCTTATTCCAAGGTGTATGTGAGGGGTATATTACTTGAAAGCAGACCCGTAAGTAATCAACTGGATGCCGAAAGCCTCTTCCTTCAGGATGATGACCTTCACCTGTGTACTGTGGCAATGGATTTGAAAGATTACACTGAAGAATATTTCACAGCAAGCCTCAGATGTCAAGCTGTTATAAGAGACAAAACTTATTTCAGCAGCAACTGCCTTACCACAGTGCAAACAGGTAATTGCATCAGTTTCCCATGCAAGTTTTCTCCAATTTCCGTTTGAGCTCACTCAAAAGTGCAATTTGAGTTTGTTTAGAATAACATTTTGCTTTGATTTTTACAGGTGGACCGCCTTACAGACCGCGTTCACCATACGTCGATTAGAACAGCAACGCACTCGCAAAGTGGAAGTTGCAGAGTTTGCTACCACTGGCAACAAAGCGTCTTTCTGGCCATTCTATTGCATATTATTTCTCTATTATAACCAAAACAATGGTCGATTTCCTCTAAGCTTTTCTTAGATTCATTGTTTTTGGCTATGTCTCAGGCAGCAAGTTTCATGGTCGTTGCTCCTGTAGTTATCTTAGTACGTATTTAGAGGCCAAGCATGCTGGTGCACGCAAACTGCAGAGGAAAAACGACGGTAAAAACATTATTGAGCTTTCCGGTAAATTCCGGTAAAGCTTGCTCCTACAGCCTGCTGGAAAGTTCTTTTTTTATAGAAACTATTGCGATGTTCTCGATACTCTCTCTGATCGATTTTGGCTTAGGTGCGGTATGATAGACGCCGTGAGGAATACTGCGCCCTTAAGAAAGCTTCAGTATCACTGGTGTTACGTGAGTGAAAGACAGCATTCCCATTTTCTATGGCACGAACAGCAAATTGTCCGGCTGTTACAAGCTCCGGGTTCGATGGACATCGGTGGACTCGATGGACAACCTTTCAGTGTTCTTTCTGCGTATCTCCTCAAATTGCCGATCTCTTCGTGCAATACATGCCCGAAACTTTCGTTCAGGGCAAAACGCGCCGCCGCCGTGATTCGACCCACCTTTGGCATGCAGAAAAAAAAATGATTGTGATCGCAGTTCGTTTTCCTGTAGACAAATTTTAAAGGACGCGCCCCTCAGGCGCGCGGTACATACGCTGCCAGTGCCTCGCCATTCCCCCGTTCCATTGCACTCGCAAGCAGCGCAACCACGCGGTTCTGTTTCCAAGGTGACATCGGCGGCATCAAGCGGCCTGCGCCGCTGAGCCCACTACCCCTATTTTAGTACACTGTACCTATGCACTTCAACTCTTTCACATTTTTGTTTAAATGAACTTCCTCGCAATTACTGTGGGTCTTTGCCGTAAGTAAACACCCTAATTAAATGGAGCTCGGGATTCGGTCACTTCGCGCAGCCTTTCAAATCTTATGCCCTCTCTGTTCTTGACCCTCATCAATCCTAATTTACAGTGACGGTTTGGCCTCCGCTTTATTTTCTTTTATCCAATTGGGTTTTTATATAAATTTCTTTTGGGTTGTTGGCGATGGCAACCCCATTTGATTTATATTTCCATTGGTTTTACACCCGTTATACCTTCGGATGGTCCGGGCTTCCCCCACATTTTTGGGGGTTTTCCTTTCACCTGAGGAGGAAAGACTAAGCAATGTGAATGGGCGCGACGCAACAGGCACAGACAGAATAGAGGAGGCACTGGCTCAACATGCTCTTCGTTACGTCGTATTCGGCTTCTGTAGCGCAGGCTCCGAAAGCGGTTTCGGATTTATGAAGACTTGTGTTTGCTGCGTGAAGTGGCAAGTGCCGACCCCTACCAAAAATACTGCAGCGTGGGAAGAAAAACTGCAAAATGTAGTGTGCGCCGTGAAGCACGATCTCACCAGTCACGCTATAAAGGAGCGCGTGGATCTCTTCATGGTGTATTTTTGGCAGCAAGACGTCAACCTAAGAAAGTGAGTGCTCTACTTTTCGCAGTCCTGTTTGTGCTCTCTATTCAGCATAGGTGAAACGCAGTCACAACGTAACCTGCTCGTGCTCTCCGTAGATCCGACACCAAGGAGTAGCATGTAGAGAGAGCAATTATTGTAGGAAATCTCGAACTTGAATAACACTGGCTACGTGCCGAGAAATTTGCCGCAAAGGGGCAATGGCACGGGGTAGCAGCAGCATCCAGCATCTACACTATCGGCAACAGCCCGATAGCGCCTGGCGTGGGAAATGAGACGCGGCCACGGAATCTATGAACGTCTGAGACGGTAGAAAGACAAATGACAAGTGATATACGGTTTACATTTGAGCCCTTGCTTCGCCCACCTTGCACACCTGGTGTATGAGACCGTAACGGGACCCCCAGTGCGTGTTCCTTAAACAGTCTAGTTTATGGAGCTGACTTTTACAGCACTTAGACCCTTGCCAAATGTTAAGCACACCATTGTTCTCTACCATGCAGCCAAAATGTTGCTTTTGGACTCGTCAGTTATTTTCTGCCTACAGAGAGCGCAAGGATATCTTTATATTATCACGAGACACTCAATTTTAGCTGCTGCTTTTCATGCTCTTTTCTCTCAGACCACCTTCAGTAAATATGTTAACCTCAATTATGTTCGCAAATACAAAAGACTATAAAAGCCAAGGTAACTGGCAGGGAAGTGAAAATTGTACTTTTTCTGTATATGTACTTCCAAGATTTTTTTTAAAACTAATAAAAACGTTGGATGTCATCCTTGTGCCTTGTTTTCCGTTTTATTGTATGCAGATGAGGGGTGTGCGTCAGACCTGTTGTTGTCATTATGTGACAATAAAAACACAGAGGAACCATCGATGGGCCATGCTGCGCACAAGAGACCACTGGGAATGAAGGCAGCACAACCAGGCCGAGTCAGCAAGTGTTGGCAGCTAACCCGTCGCGTATGTGCACAGGAGACTGATAATAAAATGTTGCAGTCAGTAATTCACAATTTGGACTGCAGGCTCGTTAAAGCATGGCATTTTTCTTTCACTGCGCAGGGCACAAATGCAACGAAAGTTCAATCCAACTTCTCTATTCATTTATAGTCACGCAGAGGGAGCGTATTTCTAAAGGCAGGACATCTGACATGCAAGTGTTTATTCATGTGCACAATGAATTACCATAGTACACGACAAATTAAACAATTTAATCATACCCGTGCAATGCCCAGCACTATACGACATGTTCAAATAGCAAATAAAAGGAAACGAAAAAATGTAAAATTAAGCATAGACTAATTAATGCAAGTGATCAGTAATGATGCTATAAATTTATAATACCCTTGTAGCACTGGAGACCACCCAAGGAGAGCAGGCCATGGAAGAGACTGACATCGACGAGCAAGCACAAGGGCCCGTTTACACACAGAAAAAAACGCGACAAGTACGAGCTGCCCAAACAGGTATGCAAACCAAACTGCACTGTTGGGAAGCAGGTGACAAGTGCCATTATGGCTGTAGGAAACTAATATTGTGTTTAGTATTAAGCCAAGGTACCTGTGGTTAATGTTTTCTGAGCCGTTGAATTATTCCTATTAATAACAGCAGCACGATTTCGTGGGTTCTTGTCCAACTGCTATAGTTATAAAATTTAACTGTTTCAGCCAAGCTAAGTGGTAGCTTATGCCGCTGGTGTTATTAGGGTCTATTCAATTCATTCAACAGTGTTTCTTTGCACCTTTGGCACCTGTGTATGGTGCACAGCACCTTGGTCCCTGACTATCCTAGCACAACAGCACACCCTACACAGGCAAAGTGCTGCCACGGTGCAGTGTACCCTTAACAATGCATAGAGTGGAAGCAGCAGAAGTCATGCCATTGCCAAACGACGATAGAACACTAAGTAATATTCAAGGGTTACAAGTGCAAGTCACAAGAAGGTCATTGCAAGGTAGTATGAACAGACAAGGCACAGACCACTTAGTCAATGGTGAACACTTCAAATAAATAAAAAAGCTAAACAACGAAAGACATGACAAAATTTGGCATCATAGTCTTTAATGTATGAGGCGGGTAGCTGGTGGCTCCAAATAGCTCATGCCATAAAGGCACAAAAAAGTTAGGTATTACAAAGAGCAATTCAACAGATATAACACTTTGTTTTAACACATTGTAATGTAAAAAGAACAAGAAAAATAAAGAAGTCAACCTAACGACTACATTTGAATTTGTGACTGATTAGAAAAAAAAAATAAGTTGCGAGCCAATGAATAGGTACTTTGATATTTCTTCCCCATTTTTAAGTAATCAGAGGCCTCCAAGTTATGGGGCTGGAGCTGCTGATGGGGAGAGAGGAGACCGATTTCGGCAAAAGGAAATCAAACTGAGCTGCTGACAGGGAGAGAGGAGACCGATTTCGGCAAAAGGAAATCAAACTTCAGCACCGGAGCCTGGATTAGGATGAGAGGCACCTGTCCTTAGAAGAAAAAAACGTCTCCCTATTTGAGGGAGGACTACAAAATGTCAGCAAAATAATAAAAAGATGCTTGACAACATAAAGAATATGCTCGAGCAGCATAAAAGAAATGCTGGGCCTTCTCAAATAGCACAGCTCTTAAGTTAAGCGAGTAGGTGTGGGCTCATCTTTCAATACAGCTCCACAGAAAGACACAAACACGGTGTCTTTATGTCATTCCGTGTCTGTGTCTTTCCGTGGTGCCGTTAAAAAAAATCCCTAAATAAAGTGCTTCCACTGTGTCAGTTGAAGAAACACAGTCGGTGATGTGGCCTCAAATAATCCTCCAGCAGCGAGGGTTCAACTCCAAAATATTGCGAGACCTGTGAACCATACATGCAGGTGCAACAGTTCGCGAGGATAGCACCAGCCTTGTACATCTGTGAAACATTTTGCCAGTGCAACTTCTGACTTTTCGAAAATCTAGAAAAGCAAACAGCCCTGCTATCTTCCCAAAGCCTCATTCAACTGCTTGCCTTGCAGTGCTAATCTTTTTGTTAAAGGCACATCGCTTAGCAGTAGGGCTTGGCCCGCCATAAGGTTTCAGTAGCAGAGGTCGCAAGGGGTAGGTGGGATCACCGTACAGCAAAAACTGCGCCCTTTGACAAGCTTTTTATGTCTTGCTCTTTTGGAGGATACCTGTAGTGATACATGCACAAGAAAAATAACTTATGTTAGCTTTTAGTAAATTCTTCAAACGTGTGTGCGCAGGTAGCTAGGTTGCCATTAAGTACACACACATGTTCAGGAGACTGCTTTCATATTTTTTTAGATGCATACTTATTTATGCAACAAGACTAGGCTTAAAATATTCCATTTAAATAATTTAACGTTCTACCCCATTATCCAACAATCAGATTTATATATTTCCAATGTTGTATAGTGAATGAATGCGCTTTCACTGGTACTATTCCTCATACAAATGTGAGATACCCTGTTGACACTACAGTTAATTAGGACATGATGCTATTTTAACATGTTGGCCCTACTAACATTTATATTGCCACCTTTTTGCAGCCACATTAACTACTTTATTACCATGTGGTGCATTACCTTGTTATCTCACTTGGCACCTATACATACATACAAAACCAAGCCCTTGGAATACTCACATTCAATTTTATATTATTATAGGAGCAGTGCCTCTTTGGTACGTCACAGCGTTCGTATACCCTCAATTACTCATCTGTTGAAATATAATCTCGCCACTATGCTGTTCATGTCAGTGAATCATCTTTACACCATGACGCATATTTTCCACTGTTCTTGACACCTATCCCACTACATTTGTCAGAAAATTTATAACGCTCTAACATCTTACAATAAATGCTCTTCATAATCTGATACACTTCAAAACATTTAAAATTCCCTTTATGATACGGTTAATTGCTTTTGCAATTTTTGCTTATTTTGTGTAATTTTTTCATAATACAAAGTTCACAGCTACTTTACAATTACTGTAACGTTTCACAAGAGTTCCCCGGACAGCCTTGTGCTAGGCCTGTTTTAGTAAATTTATTTGAATGTTGTCTTCTGCTACGAACATAAAAAAAATTAACTTGTATTTGGTCTGCAGTTAAACATTTACGGATCGCTTGTTATTTCGTCAAGCAACATGGAAAGTTTGCACCTTGTCTCGTATAGGTGGTGACTGTGTTTCGCTTTTCTAAAACCCGAGTTATTCATGAGGTGATGAGCTAGGTGAAGACCCTCATCTGCGGAGACAGCGTGGCGGGCTTCATTTGCTCAGAGTTTAAGAACAAATCCTCTGCGCCCTCCGTTTCTATGAGAATGAGAGTTTTGAGGGAAGCGTTGGCGCCGAGCATTACACTCACCGTCGCCAAACCACTGTGAGCCACTATGTCAGAGATGTGTCTGATGCGCTTATCAATGCGGCAGTGCGTAAGCAGTGGCTGGCTTTCCCAAAGGCTTTCTCACTCAACAAAAGTTTACTTACCGTTACGAGACAAAGGGCTGCTGTTCCCACCTGAGCTCAGATCGCGCCTTTTGTGTCACCGCTTTCAATGGTGCGATAAACAGACGTTCAAAGCTTGCGGTACGTACGACTTTCCGATTGGTGGGCACTCTGGAGGACGCCAGTGACGATCACGCAGCCCCAGCCCCAACAGCACTTCAAAAAACTAAAGCAAACACGCGACTTCAAGTTCACTCCGGCTCCTAGAATAATGTTCCAATTGCAACCACAGAATAAAGACCAACTTTAGAGAAGGGAAACTACCTTCCACAGTGGTACAAAAATAAGAAGCAGCAGCGCACTGGGGGACCCGACACATGGCGCTGCTCAAACAGGAAGCGGAAATTTTTTTGTTAATGCGAAATCCAACATGGCCGCTTTCACCGGTCTTGTACGCTGGTACGCACCGCGCCCGCTCTGCTGGCTTTGTGGCATGCCTCAATGCCTTGGCTGCCGCTTAGCTGGTGCGTTATAATTGCCAGGAGACCAAAGAGCCTCTACTGACGCCCATACAAACTAGCTTAAATTTCGTTGATAAATTTGAAGAAAATCAGAGCACGCTTCCACTTCAAATGCACCTGCTAGGTGTTTCGCATCTGCGGTTTGATAATGACAAGAGCATATGTAGGTGGAACGTGGTTGGAGTGGCAGCATGCGTATTTTGCACATTGTATTTTGCATCGGAGCATTTGGAGCACTGCCGAATTTTTTTGTGTGATCTTTTTTATTGGCTGAGTTGTTAAGGTGATAAAATAGTTTTCCTGTGAGAAAGCTCGAGATGTAGTAATTTGCTTACTGTGTCAATAAATAAATGTTTGATTTTGACTGCTTTTTTTTCATATATGAGAAAATCTTTATTTAACATAGGTGCCGTCTAGACTGGCCATGAGACCAGCGAATTTCCTGTAGGAACAGCCATCTGGGAGTGGCTGCATCACACTCCTGCCAGGCACAGAACTGCCATTGCCAAGGTAATGTGTCTTCATATGTGTCACAATGGTTTAAACATTTTTCTCATTTGAAACCAGCTATGACAGGCATTCATAGAATATGAAAGCAGATTTGAAAAAAAAAATCCTTTCTGCATGTTCACTGCAGCAGCAATGAGGTATTTTTTCTAACTGAGCAACGTAGCATGAGTGAGGCTCGCACTCAAGCTCTCCGGTATTGAAGTGGAAGCAACTATCATACATTTGGGTACGTAGGTAGGTAGGTAGTAAACTTCAGTGATACAATTGGGTAACAGTAATTTTTTTTTCTAGTTAGAGCAAAATACCTGTAAGCTTATTAGCAAAATGTACACTTATTCTCATTTACACTAGGCACTGTTGAGTGTAGCCATGCATTTGAAGCACCTATTTACTATATTCTTTCCCCGTAAACTTGAAGCGTAGGGAAAAATTTAAAGGGGGCTAAGTATCGTGCAGTAAGCTGCGGAACGGACAAGTTTAGTGCGATGACATAGAAAGATCGCTTCACTGTATATGCCAAGGTACGTTATATTTCAGTTTGGCAAGATGACTGCAGAAGATTGCGTGAAGTGATAAGCTTAAATATTAGCAAGCTGTATGGTGTGGATTCATTTAGAGCAACAATGACGCTAAAAGATCATTAGGATAAATATTTGTCTAGCAGTGAACTTAGAGGTACGAGATTTCTGGCTTGATATTTTTTGCTTTAAATGGAGGTTGTGGACATTTAAACCCTAGAACAAGAACTCGTAAGCATCATAGTGTCCTAAATAATGTACTGCAAAGCTTTTGTATCAACCAGCCTCCCAAATCCAAAGCTGGTTCTAGAAAACCTGTATAGTGCATTATTCAGGGTGGTCTGTGGCTTGCCAGTGTATATTTTTTTCTTCGAAATTCGGAATCAGGTCAGTAGTATCCTGTTAGTACTTGCATATACAGGGTATTTCAATTTAGCTGCACCAAATTTTTTAAAAATGCCTGTGGCAGATAGCACAATTATAAACTTTGATCTAAATCCTCGACGAGGCTATGGGAGTGCAAACATCAATACACAGACCTTAATCGCGTGACCCTCTTGTCAAGATGGCACGCCACCCTGCGCAGCTCCAATCTCGATGACCAACTCTGGGCTACCCAACAGGCCTACAAAGCGGTGAAGAGGCAAGACCTCGTCGTCCCATCGTGGCAGGCCTAGGCCCAGCCGACTAAACTGCTGGTTCTAAATAAAGTTCACTCTCTCTCTCTCGGCATTTTATGTTAAACTCTTTGACCTTGCGTGACCATGCTTTCTGCAGGACTGTGCCACTTAACAGCCCGGATATGTGTGACATGGTCCCCTTGGCCTGTTGTACTTTTACCTATCACCCGCGGCATCTAGCTGCCAGTGTGCCGAGTTGTCCAATACTGCCAAGTGCTTTATGATGCCACCAATGTTCCAAATGCTCTAGTACTGTTATGTGCTCTGCCATGCACTCTCGTCTCCAGTATATAAAGCGTCCCACCGCGTCTCCATTTGCGAAGTGCATTACCAAGTCACCAATGTGCCAAGTGCTCCAGTACTGTGTTATGTGCTCTGCCGCTGTGCCGAGTGCTCTCCGTTTCTGCAGTATACCAAGTGGCCCATGGCGTCTCCATTTTACCAAGTGCTCCAATATTGTCAAATGCTTGACCACGTCTGGAATGTGCCATGTGCTCCACTGCTGTGCCAAGTGTATATTTTGTAAATGATATACATGTCATAAGGTCAATCTGTAGCCGTACTGCATAACTTATGCATACAGTTGGTCTTCACATAGACTTCTATGTCAGTATGTACACATATCGTAGAGTTGTGTTACTATTCCTGTAGAGTAGATAAGGGTCAACATGGTTTTTTTCTTCGTAGAAGGTTACAGCGTGTAACCAACAAAGACAGGAGTGGCACACAAAGAACACGGACATAGTGCTGACTTTCAACAAGAATCAGCTTTTTGAAAGTCAGTGCTGTGTCTGTGTTCTTTGTGTGCCTCTCCTGTCTTCGTCGGTTCCGCGCCATTGCCTTCTATGGTGTTCAACCAACAAGCCCAACTGGTTACTCTGCTCAAATGTTTTTCTTCCATTCTCGGCACCTTTGTGCTGTTTCCTATATCAGTGCCCAGCTTGCTATG